>NC_056729.1:1762339360-1762386019 GCF_019279795.1 Protopterus annectens | reverse complement strand
CTTCTAATTGTTTCCACCAATTAACTCCAGCAGTATCTTCTGGCAGTTTCCCTGTATTTTAGTTGTTTCCTGTTTCCTCTCTGTTTCCTGAGGAGGAGCAATGTGCACACCAGCTTAAACACGCTCACAGTCACTTAAACGCGCGCACACATCCCTACACGGTGTTACACACGCACACACATCCTTACACGGTGTTACACGCGCGCACACATCCTTACACAGTGTGAGCTTGGCTGATTCATGTTAAAACGCGCGCACACTGCCTTACACATGTGCACACCCGCGCAAACCATTGTAAACGGTTTGCAGCACGCTCCCACATGTTGAACCTGCCTTACACGCGCGCATGCACGTATTTCAAGAAACTTTGAGTGTAGGGATAGCGTATACCCTCAATTTCTTGACTTTCCTAGTGTTCTGTTGGGACACACCTCCCTCCCTGACGTCTGTCTGTCATCTGTTACCTTACATTGCCCTCCAATCTGGTACATTTATTACTATCCTTCCCCCCCGTGATGTCACCTACCTCTTACTCTGTTCCTCCCCTTCTCTAACTCTTACACTACTCAGAAAGTGCTCATTACCTATGTGGCAGTGTGATTCAGTATTGTAACCCTCATTTACATAGGATTGCCTAGTAATGCTTAGTTACATGTCTTACACGGAGCTTCCCCCCTTGGCAACCACTAAACGGAGGCCATATTGTTTTTGGTCTGCAAGTCCCTCCATTGACATTCCATGTAATACATAAATCCCACAATTGTGGGCTTATAAGCTTCGGTTTTTAGTTTTAGGTAGCGCACCCCGTTTGCGTGGGTGTGTGCTGCAGTTAAACCCAAAAATCCCGTGGAAAAAAAAAAAAGTTATATAACTTATTTTTGCAACAGTTTTTCATGCCAATGGCCACATATTTGGCCATTGGCATGCTTAATGAAACATATGCACCCTTTATTTGGAGCTGACATAGCTCCGTTTTTAATTTTGCAGAAATGTACTCAGTTGTCAGCTGAGTACATTTCTGCAGCTAACACGTCCATTACACGGACTGGTTTCGGCTTCATGGATCGCTCAAATACCTCATTTGGATATCTTTAAGCTGCAAATGAGGTATTGAGCATTTCCACGCCCAGTCCGTGTAAGAGACGTGTTAGCTGTCTCTTACATGGAGATTTGGGCTGTTCCTGAATCGGGAGGCTTACACGGAGGCTTACACTACTCTTGAACTCTGTGTAAGCCTTCCTGAATCTGGCCCACTGTTTCAACTTGACTTAGACTGATTTTATTCAACAGCTTACTAGAACACCTTGCTCTCACTGTTTTTAAATTAAGTGTACAGCTTCAGCTGTAAAATATCTATATTGTCTTGGTCATTTTCTATTTAGTGTGCAGAAGTAGGTTTAATTACTTTAATGAAGTAATGAACTTTTACTGTTAAACTTGCTGCAATTTACTGTTTACAATTTGGAAATACACTGTTTCAGATGGACTTAGTCTGATATTGTTAAAAAGCTTACTAGAATACATTGCTGCTACTGCTTTTAAATTTTTACTGAGTGCTCTCATCGGTATTCAGTCGCTGTGCTGTTTCAGCCTGTGTTAGATTTTACTACTTATCTTATTTTGAGTGCCTATTCTTTTCCTGTCTCCTGTGGAAACTGAGTGATTTTACTGTAATTTTATGTCCTGCCAACATGTTGCTCAGATCTGTTGGCATGCATTACTAAGTAGCAACAAATAGCTGGAAAAGTGTACTGGCAATGAATTACTCTGCATTCTGTGAACTTAACATGGCAATAGACTGAATTTCATATTACTGAACAGTGTAACTTTCTTATTAATTATAATGGCTTGTTCCTTAACTAATGTTTTTGATAAAGTACTACTTAGCTGAGCTACTTAAATTATAGTATTTACTTGTCTGTCTCTTATTTCCACTTATTTACATCACCTACCCCCTTTTCTGGCTTAATATTAACATCTCTCTCTCTGTCCTCTTAAAGTCCCTTAAACACATTCAAAGATCCAACAAAAACAAAAAAAAAACCTGAAGCAACTCCCGTGCAAACAAGAACACGGAGAGTGGAACCCCATACAAACCAATAAAAGCTACTTCAAGTTCTACTTTTACCAACAGACTGTGAGCAGTGCAGGTCTATTATAATCTTCTCTCTGTGATACTCCTACTGATTCTTCTGCTGTGCACACTACTGCCCCACCTTTTCATCCCAATTACTGTAACAAATATATACATTTTTCGAAAGCTCTACTCTGAGACAACCCTGCAAAATAGCCCTGATTCTGCATAATGTGACTTTGCTGGATCACACAGCCTTGCAAACAGCCCAATTTGGCAGTCTCAGACTTGCACCTGTCAGCTTCTGACCTAAGAATAGGGAAAAATCAAGGAAAACCATTGGTGCATGTTTCACCGCCATTCGCAAACCGACAATAATTACGTGCACAACTGATGGTATGTTTCTCACATCAAAGGGGCACAAGTGTTGAGCAGGGTCTTGGCAGTTAACTGGGCCCTTCTAAATGGACACTATTCCCATAACTCTAACCCCAAACCCTCACCATCTCCCTAACCCTCACCATAACCCAACCCTTACCCTAACTCTATTACCCCAACCACAACTTTAACCCTAACTTTAACCCTAATTTCCCTAACCCTAACTTCGTTGTGGCGCGAGTGTTGAGGAGGGACTCTGCCCTTAACCGGGCCATCCTGAATGGACACTATTCCCATAACTCTAACCCTAACCTTAATGTCATTGGCCCTAATCCTAATACCCTAACCTTAACCCCCGACCCTAACCCTAATGTCGACCCTTACACTTACCCCAACCCCTACCCCTAAACACATTCAAAGGTACAACAAAAATTTACTACTTAGCTTATTTTGAGTGCCTATTCTTTTACTGTATCATCTGAAACTGAATAATTTCACTGTAATTTTATGTTCTGCCAACATGTTGCTTAGTTCTGTTGGCATGCATTATTAAGTAGCAACAAATAGCTGGAAAAGTGTACTGGTAATGAATTACTCTGCATTATGTGAACTTAAGATGGCAATAGATAGAATTTCATATTATGGAATGGAGTGACTTTCTTATTAGTTATCATTGCTTGTTCCTTAACTAATTTACTTGATTATGTACTTAAATTGTGGTATTTCCTTGTCTGTCTTATTTCCACTTATTTACTTCACCTACCCCCTTTCTGGCTTCATATTAACATCTCTCTCTCTCTCTCTCCTTACAGTCCCTCAAACACATTCAAAAGTCCAACAAGAACAAAACAAAACAAAAAAAAAAAAAAACTGAAGCAACTGGCTGTATACAAGAACATGGAGAGGAGAACCCCGTACAAACCAGTAAAAGCTACTTCAACTTCTACTTTTATGAATAGACTGTGAGCAGTTCCCTTAAGCACATTCAAAGGTCCAACAAAAAAAAAACTGAAGCAACTGCCTGCATACAAGAACACAGAGAGCAGAACCCCATACAAACCAATAAAGGCTACTGCAAGTTCTACTTTTATCAACAGACTGTAAGGAGTTCCATTAAACACAATCTGAGCTCCAACAAAAACAAAACAAGAAACTGAAGCAACTGCCTGCATACAAGAACACAGAGAGTGGAACCCCATACAAACCAATAAAAGCTACTTCAAGTTCTACTTTTACCAACAGACTGTGAGCAGTGCAGGTCTATTATAATCTTCTCTGTGTGATACTCATACTCATTCTTCTGCTGTGTACACTACTGGACCCTCCCTCTTTTCCGCCCATTTACTGTAACAAATATACACATTTTTCCAAAGCTTTGCATTTATTTTATATTCTTATATTTTATTTATCTTGTATATCACATTTATTTTATATTCTTATATTTTATTTTTCTGTTTATTGTAACAAATATATACAGTTTCCCAAAGCTTTACATTTACTTTATATTCCACTTCCCTGATGCTCTACTAAATCTGCTTTTGAATTCACATAGATAAACAGACACCTTTAGGCACTGACATGGCTTAGCTGGTTGATTGTTTTTCTCTTCTCACATCTTTCTCCAAATCCTGGTATATAAACACCCCCCCTTTCTTGTCTTCTAACATAATTCTAGTGTAAGTTTCCTAGCCCTGTCAAACCTGTTTTCTCACAGTTTTATCCAAGCCCTGGCTCTTAGACCCACCTTCTCTCAGTCTCCTAACATAATCTTACTGTAAGCTTCCCAGCCCTGTCAATCTTGTCTATTCCCTCCCACTTCCTCTTGAGAGTTTACTTATTCCTCCCTTGAGCTGTGCCACCATTTTTAAATACTAAAAACCTCTGCCTGACTACACTTAGTTTCTCTCTGTCCCATGGGTGTCCCTCAGTAGTGTGCACATCTGTAAGTACCATTTGAGATGTAGAAGATTCAATGGAATCTTTTTTCTGTTTAATTTATTTTAAAAGGCTATGCACAGGTGTGTGAAAACTTCTGCTATGTAATTTGCTTAAGTGTATAACCCCACCTGTACAATGTCTATGCAGTCTTGGTCATTTTCTAATTGAGTGCAGCTGTAGATTACTTATGTTAAGGAAGTAATCCCCTTTTACTGATATAAAATTGTTGCACTTTACTGTTTACAATTTGGAAATACACTGTTTCAACTTGACTTAGACTGATTTTATTCAACAGCTTACTAGAACACCTTGCTCTCACTGTTTTTAAATTAAGTGTACAGCTTCAGCTGTAAAATATCTATATTGTCTTGGTCATTTTCTATTTAGTGTGCAGAAGTAGGTTTAATTACTTTAATGAAGTAATGAACTTTTACTGTTAAACTTGCTGCAATTTACTGTTTACAATTTGGAAATACACTGTTTCAGATGGACTTAGTCTGATTTTGTTAAAAAGCTTACTAGAATACATTGCTGCTACTGCTTTTAAATTTTTACTGAGTGCTCTCATCGGTATTCAGTCGCTGTGCTGTTTCAACCTGTGTTAGATTTTACTACTTATCTTATTTTGAGTGCCTATTCTTTTCCTGTCTCCTGTGGAAACGGATTGATTTTACTGTAATTTTATTTCCTGCCACCATGTTGCTCAGTTCTGTTGGCATGCATTACTAAGTAGGAACAAATAGCTGGAAAAGTGTACTGGCAATGAATTACTCTGCATTCTGTGAACTTAACATGGCAATAGACTGAATTTCATATTACTGAACAGTGTGACTTTCTTATTAATTATAATGGCTTGTTCCTTAACTAATGTTTTTGATAAAGTACTACTTAGCTGAACTACTTAAATTGTAGTATTTTCTTGTCTGTCTCTTATTTCCACTTATTTACATCACCTACCCCCTTTTCTGGCTTAATATTAACATCTCTCTCTCTCTGTCCTCTTAAAGTCCCTTAAACACATTCAAAGATCCAACAAAAACAAAAAAAAACCTGAAGCAACTCCCGTGCAAACAAGAACACGGAGAGCGGAACCCCGTACAAATCAATAAAAACTACAGCAAGTTCTACTTTTATCAACAGACTGTGAGCAGTGCAGGTCTGTTATAATCTTCTCTCTGTGATACTCCTACTGATTCTTCTGCTGTGCACACTACTGCCCCACCTTTTCATCCCAATTACTGTAAAAAATATATACATTTTTCGAAAACTCTACTCTGAGACAACCCTGCAAAATAGCCCTGATTCTGCATAATCTGACCTTGCTGGATCACACAGCCTTGCAAACAGCCCAATCTGGCAGTCTCAAACTTGCACCAGTCAGCTTCTGACCTAAGAATAGGGAAAAATCAAGGAAAACCATTGGTGCATGTTTCACCGCGCCATTAGCAAACCGAAAATAATTACGTGCACAACTGATGGTATGTTTCTCACATCAAAGTGGCACAAGTGTTGAGCAGGGTCTTGGCAATTAACCAGGCCCTCCTAAATGGACACTATTCCCATAACTCTAACCCCAAACCCTCACCCTAACCATCCCCCTAACCCTCACCATAACCCAACCCTTACCCTAACCCTAATACCCCAACCCCAACTTTAACCCTAACCCTAATGTCCCTAACCCTAACTTCATTGTGGCGCGAGTGTTGAGGAGGGACTCTGCCCTTAACCGGGCCCTCCTGAATGGACACTATTCCCATAACTCTAACCCTAACCCTAACCCTAATGTTACTTCCACCGATAGGGTGGACAATCTGACGGGGGTCCCGGAATGTCACCTCACCCCTATCCCCTAATAATCAGCGTATCTGTTAAACTGCCAGATGGTGGGCGCCACCATTCGAAGACGGCACCGAGTTAAGTGTGCCCACCAAATTGACGTTTAGGAAGTGAACGTCTGGAGGGGTTGAGATGGATCCCACTGATGAAGGTCACCTGTCTTTGAAATGAAGTAAACAAATCAGTAGTTTCACCTGTCCACACGGTGGATGCCATAAAACCCAGACCCCCGAGAGATAAGTGCAGCCGACCTGCCAGATGATGCCAATCGAAGCAGCCGAGGGGTTGAGCATGGTCTGCTCAATTAACTATGCTCCCACTGACCTTTTCCCTGACCCTAAGAAACCGAAAGGGTAAATACAACCTTTTCAGCTCTGCTATGAGTAAGCCTTGCAAAAAGCTTTGAATCTGCATGATCTGACTTGGCTAGCTTCAAAACAGCCCAATCTGGCAGTGTCAGACTTGAAGCTCTGAGTTTCTGACATGAAAATAGGGAAAATTCAAAAACAAAATCTGCGCACGGTTGACCCCGCCGTTCGCAAACCGACGCTAGTTAAGCACGCAGCTGATGGTACGTTTCTCGCATCGAAGGGGTGCAAGTGTTGAGGAGGGTCTCTGCGCTTAACCGAGCCCTCCTGAATGGACACTATTCCCATAACTCTAAGATTCACAGTATAGACTCACGTATTTCCACCCCTGCTGCTCGAAGACCGAAGGAAGTTACATGCACCCGCTCACGTATGTTATTTCCACCGATAGGGTGGATGATCTGACGGGGGTCTCGGAATGTCACCTCACCCCTATCCCCTAATAATCAGCATATCTGTTAAACCATTGGACGGTGGACGCCACCATTCGAAGATGGCATTGAGTTAAGTGCGCCCACCAAAATGCTGTTTAGGGAGCGATCGTCTGGAGGGGTTGAGGTTGATACCACTGATGGCGGACACCCACTCTTTGAAATAAAGTAAGTAAATCAGTAGTTTCACCTGTCCACACGGTGGATGCCGTATAACGCAGACCCCCGAGAGATAAGTGCAGCCGACCTGCCAAACGATGCCAATCGAAGCAGCCGAGGGGTTGAGCAAGGTCTGCTCAATTAACTATACTCCCACTTACCTTTTCCATGACCCTAAGAAACCAAAAGGGGAAATACAACCTTTTCAGCTCTGCCATGAGTAAACCTTGCAAACAGCCTTGAATCTGCATGATCTGACTAGGCTAGCTTCAAAACAGGCCAATCTGGCAGTGTCAGACTTGAAGCTCTGAGTTTCTGACATGAAAATAGGGAAAATTCAAAAACAAAATCTGCGCACGGTTGACCCCGCCGTTTGCAAACCGACGCTAGTTAAGCGCGCAGCTGATGGTATGTTTCTTGCATTGAAGGGGTGCAAGTGTTGAGGAGGGTCTCTGTGCTTAACCGAGCCCTCCTGAATGGACACAATTCCCATAACTCTAACCCTAACCCTAACACTAAACCCTAACCCTAACGTTGAGGAGGGTCTCTGCGCTTAACCGAGCCCTCCTGAATGGACACTATTCCCATAACTCTAAGATTCACAGTATAGACTCACGTATTTCCGCCCCGGCTTCTCGAAGACTGAAGGGAGTTAAGTGCACCCGCTCACATATATTACTTCCAGTGAAAGGGTGGACGATCTGACGGGGGTCCGGGAATGTCACCTCACCCCTATCCCCTAATAATCAGCGTATCTGTTAAACTGCCGGACGGTGGACGCCACCGAGTTAAGTGCGCCCACCAAAATGCCGTTTAGGGAGCGATCGTCTGCAGGGGTTGAGCTTGATAGCACTGATGACGGACATCCGCTCTTTGAAATAAAGTAAGTAAATCAGTAGTTTCACCTGTCCACACGGTGGACGCCGTAAAACCCAGACCCCCGAGAGATAAGTGCAGCCGACCTGCCAAACGATGCCAATCGAAGCAGCCGAGGGGTTGAGCATGGTCTGCTCAATTAGCTATACTCCCACTGACCTTTTCCCTGACCCTAAGAAACCGAAAGGGGAAATACAACCTTTTCAGCTCTGCCATGAGTAAACCTTGCAAACAGCCTTGAATCTGCATGATCTGACTTGGCTAGCTTCAAAACAGCCCAATCTGGCAGTGTCAGACTTGAAGCTCTGAGTTTCTGACATGAAAATAGGGAAAATTCAAAAACAAAATCTGCGCACGGTTGACCCCGCCGTTCGCAAACCGACGCTAGTTAAGCACGCAGCTGATGGTATGTTTCTCGCATCGAAGGGGCGAAAGTGTTGAGGAGGCTCACTGTGCTTAACCGAGCCCTCCTGAATGGACACTATTCCCATAAATCTAACCCTAACCCTAACCCTGCTCTTTGAAATAAAGTAAGTAAATCAGTAGTTTCACCTTTCCACATGGTGGACGCCATAAAACCCAGACCCCCGAGAGATAAGTGCAGCCGACCTGCCAAACTATGCCAATCGAAGCAGCCGAGGGTTGAGCAAGGTCTGCTCAATTAACTATACTCCCACTGACCTTTTCCCTGACCCTAAGAAACCGAAAGGGGAAATACAACCTTTTCAGCTCTGCCATGAGTAAATGTTGCAAACAGCCTTGAATCTGCATGATCTGACTTGGCTAGCTTCAAAACAGACCAATCTGGCAGTGTCAGACTTGAAGCTCTGAGTTTCTGACATGAAAATAGGGAAAATTCAAAAACAAAATCTGCGCACGGTTGACCCCGCCATTCGCAAACCGACGCTAGATAAGCGCGCAGCTGATGGTATGTTTCTCGCATCGAAGGGGTGCAAGTGTTGAGGGTCTCTGCACTTAACCGAGCCCTCCTGAATGGACACTATTCCCATAACTCTAACCCTAACCCTAACCCTGCTCTTTGAAATAAAGTAAGTAAATCAGTAGTTTCACCTTTCCACACGGTGGACGCCGTAAAACCCAGACCCCCGAGAGATAAGTGCAGCCGACCTGCCAAACTATGCCAATCGAAGCAGCCGAGGGGTTGAGCAAGGTATGCTCAATTAACTATACTCCCACTGACCTTTTCCCTGACCCTAAGAAACCGAAAGGGGAAATACAACCTTTTCAGCTCTGCCATGAGTAAACCTTGCAAACAGCTTTGAAATCTACATGATCTGACTTGGCTAGCTTCAAAACAGCCCAATCTGGCAGTGTCAGACTTGAAGCTCTGAGTTTCTGACATGAAAATAGGGAAAATTCAAAAACAGAATCTGCGCACGGTTGACCCCGCCATTCGCAAACCGACGCTAGATAAGCGCGCAGCTGATGGTATGTTTCTCGCATCGAAGGGGCGCAAGTGTTGAGGAGGGTCTCTGTGCTTAAACGAGCCCTGCTGAATGGACACTATTCCCATAACTCTAACCCTAACCCTGCTCTTTGAAATAAAGTAAGTAAATTAGGAGTTTCACCTTTCCACATGGTGGACGCCGTAAAACCTAGACCCCCGAGAGATAAGTGCAGCAGACCTGCCAAACTATGCCAATTGAAGCAGCTGAGGGGTTGAGCAAGGTCTGCTCAATTAACTATACTCCTACTGACCTTTTCCCTGACCCTAAGGAACCAAAAGGGGAAATACAACCTTTTCAGCTCTGCCATGAGTAAACCATGCAAACAGCCTTGAATCTGCCTGCCTTAGGCCACACCCATTTTCAAGATGGCGGCCGTTGTGGAGGTTCCTGCTGCATAAGCAGCTTCTGTTTCTGCTATTCCAGTTTTTGGTTCTGCTATTTCGACTTCTAAGGATTCTATGGATACTACAGCTGTTTTGGAAAGTACATCGGTGTCAGATGCTGCACTTATTGGTGTACAACAAGGTGAAAATGCTGCTTCCAGTTTGTCTCTTTCAGACGCTGAAGTTGCTGCTTCCCTGTTATGGAGTGAGAATGCTGAAGATTTTCCACCTCCTGCCGGTTCTTTGGCAGCTGGTATGTTGCAACAAACTTCTGGTATTAATGTTTCTGTGCCTGGAACTACTGGTTTGCCTAGCACTACAGTTTCTGAGGGTGCTAGTTTTTCTGGTACTGCTAAAAAGTTTAAAACTGCTGTTGGGACTGCTTCTCCTGTTTTTGCTGCAGTATCTGCTGCTTCTTCTGGGAGACTTACTACTGCTACTGGCAGGCCTTTCCGGCCTGATGTGTCTAGGCCTTTGACTGCTTTTCCTGTCTCGGCAGCTTCTAAGGAGGCTGCTTCTGTTGCTGTTGCTGATGTGGTGGATCATACTCGGAAATCGTTTGCTTCTGCAGTGGGACAGCCTTTGCGGTTTACACAGCGACCTTTTGTTCGTATAAAAACTGTGAGTAATGCTTCCTTGGACTTACAACATTTATGGGATGGGGTTCTGGCTCCGGCTGGAGTGCACTTAAAAGATATCAGTGGGTATGTGCTGTGGGGTACTGAACCCTATGTTGACTTTTATTTTGACTCCTCTGCTGTTGCTCTACATTTTTCCTCTGTCTTTCTAAATAACAGACAGAGGGCTCCTTGGAACCTGTATAGCATTTCTGATGTGGATGTTCGATTGAAGAAGAAAATTCGTTTGAATTTTCGGACCATTTAGGTCTCTGACAGTGATGTAAAATCATATTTGTTGCAGTTTTTTTCTGTGGTCCATTCTGTTACAAAGACTACTTCTAAGATACTGCCTGGTGTTTGGGATGGGGGATGGGAGGCGTGGGTTACCATGTCTGCTTCTTCTGAAGGCATCAAGCACATACCAGGTGTCTGTTTTGTTTCTGGGCAGAGGGGCATAGTCCGTTATGTGGGACAACCCCGCTTTTGCTTTTATTGTGGGGATTTCTCTCACATTGTTTCAGCATGCCCCCTCAAGAAATGTTCAAAGTGTGGTTCCACCTCCCATTTTTCAAGGGCTTGTCCGCATCATTGTTCGCAGTGTGAGGGGCCGCATCACTGGAATGAATGCCCCCTGGTATTTCCCACAGCTGTTCCTCCAGCTCCTCCGGTGCCTTCAGTACCTGCACCTGTTCCTCCAGTTAGCTCTGCTCAGCCTTCTGTTTCTGTGGTTTTACCTTCAGAGGCCCCTTCAGCGGATAGCAATGTCGTGCCTGCTGCTGTTTTTCCACCAGGGCAGGTGTCCCAACCAGTGATTTCCAGATGTTCTTCATCTACCATTGCTGCAGTCCTGACATATGGGTATTCCGCTGTCCACCATCGGCCCGAATACCAAAGGGCTAGAATCTGGCATCGGTCATGGCGCTCGAGGCTGACATCAGTATGTGCCAGTACAAATGCGCATGACCGACGCCATACCCTCAGTCTTTCTTGCCGCGTGGTCCTAAGCAGAAGCAGTGTTTGCCAGTGCCGTTCGGCTTTCTGGAATTGTCGGTTTTCGAGTTTCAGACCGGAGACCAAGCTGGGCTGAGTACCCCGTTGGGGACACTTTTGTCTTTTTCTTGCCTCAGTATTACCGGATGTTAGAAAAAGTTAATAACTGTATTTCTTGTGGGACACAGATTCCTCATAGGGATTACCATTTATCCTTGTTTAGGGCCTGAGCACGGCGTTGTTGGGTGTCGCTTTTGTGCTGCCTTTGATAAGCGCACTATTACACGTCGCTTGGACTGTGCTAGGCTAGTGTTTGGTAAACGGTGCAATTATGACATGCCGTCGGATTCTCCGCCCAGTTCGGCTAAAAAACGCAAAGAGTAATCCTTTGCGGTCCAAACAAGATGAGTCCATTGCGGACGCCGGTTCGGTAGAGCCACCGACTTCTTCAACGGCTCCTTCTGACAGTTTAGCGGAGTCTCCAGGGAAGCCTTTGCTACTTCAGGAAGTGGCTTCTCCTGTTGTAGGCCAGGCTGAAGGGGCTTCTCATGTGTCGGTGGTTCCCTCCCCTCACAGAGTTTCTAGGCCTCCCCCTTCTCATAGTAACAGCCTTTCTAAATCTAAATCTGCCCCTGCTGGTGTCTGTCCGCAGGGTCCAGCTCCTAAAAAGCACATGTTAAAGGTGGCGGAGGATTTGATTACTTTAATTAGGGGTTCTATGCCTCCCCCTGAGAAAAGGCCCAGGGTAGAGCCAGGGATAGAGGGTCTGGATCAGTCTTCCAATGACTCTGATTCTTCTGTGGAAGAGCCCAGGATTTCCTCCCTACTCTGATTCAGAGGCTGAGGATTCTCCTCCCTCTGCGTCCCCTCCTGAAGATTTTTCTTTTTCTGAAACCTTGCATTCCATGAGGGAGCATTTTAAATGGGAAGGCCAGGATTATTCTGATTCTCGTAAAAGGCTTAGAGAATTCTTGTTTTTGCCTCAGCATAGGCCTTTGGCTATTCCTCCTGTATTAGATGTTGTTCAGGATGTTTTTTCTGAGGTTTCTCTTAACCCTGACTCTTTGCCTCCTGCCCCTGCTAAACCAGATAGATACTGCAGGGTACCGGAAGCTCACTAGTATTTATACAAGGGTCCTAGGGCTGACCCAGCCACCATTGCTCAAGGCCCCAAGGGTGTCAGGGCTGCTGTGGTTAACAATCCAGTTCCTTTGGACAAGGATGCTAGAGCTCTGGATAGGTGGGGTAAGAAGTTGTATACCTCTTCCACTTTAGCTATGAGGGCTTTACATTGTCAAAATTATTTGCTGGGCCAATTGAACTGTAAAGTTGATGCTTTCTCTGAAGGTATTGAATGTAAAAAGCTTCAGGATTTAGTGCATGTTTCAGAACGAGTTGGTAAGCATTCTTTGCAATATGGTTTTGATGCTTTACAGGCTTCTTCCAGGGTGGCTGCTACTAGTTCAGTTCTTCGCAGGCATGCCTGGTTAAAAGTTCAGACATTGTCAGAGCATGTTAAGGCTCGGATTATGGATGCTCCTTTGCAGTCTGATGTTCTTTTGGCCCTCCGGTTGAATCAGTTTTGAAAAAATGGAGGAAAAAGCTAAGTCTATGCAGACAGTTAAGGATTGTTTACAGGTTCAGCCCCCTAAGTTCAGTAGGAATTGGCCTACTAAAGGGTGGTCTTTTCCCTCTTCAGATTATCAGTCTAGGGGCAGGTCTAGGCGAGGTAGGGTAGAGCTTCCTCTCAGGGCCCTGCTACTCCTAGGACTTTGGGTTCTTTTACCCCTTCTGCTGGGGAGGGCAGGGGTCAGTCCTTTCGGAAACAAACTCAATGACCTGCGTCTTCAGCTGCCGGACTCTGCCATGCTGGCAGCTCCTCTAGGAGGAAAACTGGGACTTTTCGCAAAGTATTGGCATTTTGTTACCCAGGACAAATGGGTATTGGACATTATAAATCGAGGCTACAAATTTTATTTCCACACTTTCCCTCCTTTCAAAGGTATGCCAGATGTGCCTCATCAGCAAAGACTGGAAGCACGGGCAAAAAAATTTCTTCTCTGCTTCAGTGGAGGGCAATACAGGAAGTACCTTCTGCTGAAGGAGGCACAGGGTTTTATTCCCGTCTTTTCTTAGTGCCAAAGGAAGTAAATACTTGGAGGCCAATTCTGGATTTGTCCGTTCTAAACACCTTTTTGGGAATTCCAAAGTTCAAGATGTTAACGTTGCAGCGGTTGCTGCCTATGCTGGGCAAGGCTCACAGTGGCCTATCTTCACATTCCTATCGGGCCCAGTTCCAGGAAGTTCCTGAGATTTCGGAATGGGAATTTGCATTGTCAGTTCTCTGCATTGCCCTTTGGCTTGTCTACTGCGCCCAGGGTATTCACAAAAGTCCTGGCTCCAGTAATTGCTTTTTTCAGACTACAAGGAATTCAAATTTATCCTTATCTGGACGACTGTTTGTTTCTGGCTCAAGGCAGGCAAGAACTTCTTCAACATCTTCACTATGTAATGACAGTTTTAAGATGCCTAGGGTATTCTGTGAATGAAATAAAGTCCAGTCTAGTACCCTCACAAGAGATGTGTTTTCTGGGTGTGGGACTGAATACAGCAACCCAGATGGCATTTCTTACCCTGGACAATCAAAGACATCTTCATCAATACTTCCATCAGCTTTCAGTAATGTCCAGGCTGACTGCAAAGACAGTCCTTCAAGCCTTAGGGTTCATGGCATCTTGTATTCTAGTGCTTCCCAATGCCAAACTGCATATGAGGAAGTTACAATGGTATCTCAAAAGCGGGTGGACTCAACACAGCCACGATTTGGACACTGTCATTCAGATTCTCCCTTGCATACAAAAAGAATTTCTGTGGTGGGCTCAGGAATGTCACCTAAACAAGGGACTCTCTGTGACCCAGCCAGAGGCATGTCAGATATTAACGACAGGCCTCGGAGTCGGCCTGGGAGCTCATCTCGAAGGAAAATGGATTCAAGACCTTTGGCCCCAGAGCTACTTCATTTACATATCAACATGAAAGAGATGCTGGCAGTTCAATTTGCTTTGGAAGCATTCAAGAGCCTACTTCAATCAGGACTGGTGTTGATTCGAACAGACAACACAACAGTCATGTGGTACATCAACAAGCAAGGGGAACCCATTCTTATCCATTGTGCAGACAAGCAATGCTAGTAGGGGAAACTGTTTAAAACCTGCACATCACTCTTCGAGCACAGTTTCTGCCAGGAGCACAAAATTCTTTAGCGGATGTTCTGAGCAGACAGATTGTGGATCCTCGCGAATGGAAGTTGGATCATCAGGTGTTTCTGCAGTTGACCATGGCTTGGGGAACTCCAGACATAGATCTGTTCGCTTCTCCTCTGAATTATCAACTGCCAAAGTTTTGCACAAGGCTATTTCATCCGAAAGCCTGGAAAATAGATGCACTATCCTTCAGCTGGAGAAACCTGCACGTGTATGCCTTTCCTCCTTTGCCTCTTCTTCCAAAGGTATTGTAGAAAGTCAGGAGGGAAATGCCTCGCATGATTCTGATAGCACCAGATTGGCCTCGACAGCATTGGTACCCTCTCTTAAGGGGTTTAATTCTTGGGACACCTTGGCCATTACCACAGATTCCTCACTTATTGACTCAGGAGGACAATCATTTTTCTCAATATCAGTGTGCAATCTCTTTCCCTGACAGCCTGGAGAATTCAGTTTTGGGAAGGAAGGCCTGCAGCTTCCACAACAAGTTTTGGATGTTCTTTTGGAAGCCAGGCGTCCTACTACTCGGAAAGTTTATGCTGATAAATGGGAGAGATTTTTTCTTTGGAGTGCAGCTCACGGCTTTGATGTTAAATTGCCTAACTTGAGTTGTATTTTGCAATGTTTGACTGTTTTGTTAGACAAGGGATTGTCTTTCTCTTCTGTTAAAGTGCATGCTGCAGCTATTTCTGCTCACTATGAATGTGACCCTCCTTTGTTTTCTCATCCATTGGTTAGACAGTTTCTTAGAGGGGCAAAGAATATAAGACCCCCGAGAAGAGCTCCCACTCCAGCCTGGGATCTTACTTTTGTTTTGGAAGCTGACTCTGCCTCCATTTGCACCTGCGGCTACAGCTGAGTTGAAGTTGTTGTCTTGGAAGACTGCTTTTTTGTTGGCTGTTACTTCTACTCGAAGGGTCTCTGAATTACAGGCCCTCATGGCAGTAGAACCATTTCTGGTTTTCACAAGGACAGAGTTTCCTTACGTACTAATCCTACTTTTATGCCTAAAGTAATTTCAAATGTGGCACTGAACCAATCTATACATTTGCCTACTTTGTATGCTGACCCCCGAAATAAAGGGGTGAAAGTTTTGCATTCTTTGGATGTGCATAGGCATTTAAGATATTATTTGAGCAGAACCAAAGAGTTCAGAAGATCTCAACAGTTGTTTGTTTCTTTTGCTTTGACTTCACAAGGAAAGCTGTTTCAAACCACACTATCTCCAAGTGGATTGGCCATTGTATTGCTTTTGTTATTCTCATCATGGGAAAGATGTTCCTGCTGGGATCAGGCCTCACTCTACTAGGGCTACGCCACCTCTACTGCTTTTTGAGAGGGGTAGCTGCTAAGGACATTTTGGAGGCAGCTACTTGGAGTTCTGTACATACATTTACTAAGCATTATCATTTACCTCTTTATTCTAGGTCTAGGGCTGGGTTTGCCACTGCTCTTCTACAGGGCATGTTAGCAGCTCCTAATTCTATTTAGTTGGCCATCCTCCCTGTTTTCCGTTGCTCTGGGATTCTACCCATATGTCAGGACTGCAGCAATGGGCGAAGAACATAGTACAGTTTTGTACCTACCATAAATGTAGATGTTCGAGGATATCCATTGCTGCAGTCAAATTTCCTCCTCCTACCCCTTATTTAGGTTTGGGTTTTGGGTGGTATTTTTTGCATTCTGACGTCTGAGGCAAGAAAGACTGAGGGTATGGCGTCGGTCATGCGCATTTGTACTGGCACATACTGATGTCAGCCTCGAGCGCCATGACCGACGCCAGATTCTAGCCCTTTGGTATTCGGGCCGATGGTGGACAGCGGAATACCCATATGTCAGGACTGCAGCAATGGATATCCTCGAACATCTACATTTATGGTAGGTACAAAACTGTACTTTCTGCAGTGCCTCCTGCTGTTGCTAAGTCCTTGTCTATTGATCTTGCCTCAACTCCTTTGCCGGACATGGCCCGTCCTTTGCCTGCTATGACTTCTGCATCTCTTTCTTCTGGCACTGCTGTCCTACCTTTGCCTGATGCTACCATTGCAAATGATTCCTCAGTCTCGACTGCCGTGATCGTGCACAACCATGGGAGTCTGTTGGATCTGTCTGTGTCTCATCCCATTTCTTCTGACCAAGATTTGTCCGATGATTGTGAGGTTGTTCCTCTCACATCTTTGCCTGCTTCTCCAGTGGTATCAGATGATGATATGGTTCTGGATGACCAAGAGGCCATAGATTCTGTTTCACCGTCTCTGCCTCCTCCTCCTCCTGAGCCTGATCCTGGCTCTCAACAGACTGTGAAAGGGACTAAGGATAAACCGAAGCGGACAAGACGTTCACGGATATGATGATGGTTGATCCCTTTACAGTGGCTTTTTGTAATATTAACTCTATGGTCTCTACTAAACGAAGGCTCCACATTTATGACTGGGCTCGTACCTTGCAGTCTGATTTACTTTGTTTGATTGACACTGGACTTGTGTCTGAGGAGGCTCAGGCTCAGTGGACTACTCTGTGGGGGGGTTCAGTTGTTTGGTCTCTGGGTGGGGATCGCAACTCAGGTCTTGTGTTAATGTTTAATTCTCAGTTGTTTGTTGTGAGGGATGTGATGCACGTTATTCCAGGGAGGGTTTTGATTGTTGATTTTTCTTTTGGACACATTATTTTACGTACTGTGTTTCTTTATGCTTTTTCCGTACATTCAGATAGGAATGCCCTTTTTACGTTGTTGGCTCCTTATTTACTTGGGGACCATCCTCTCATTTTGTGTGGGGATTTTAATTTACATTTGTTGGAAGGGCCTACCAGTATCCATCCTGATGTCAGGCATTGTTTAAAAGTGTTGCGGAGTGCCATGTTGGTTATGGAACCTATGCCTGCTTTCACTTATCATAGGGGAACTATGACCACTGGTATAGACTTTTGCTGGCATAATTCTTCCTTGCAATGTGTTTCTTCGGCCTCATTTTTGGCTGAGTTTACGGATCACTTACTGATGTCTTACACATTTGGTGCTGATGTCTCTCGTATGAGAGGAAAGGGGTACCCACGTATGCATAGTGTATATTTGAAGAAGGAAAGGTGGCAACTTGTTTCTGCTGACCTTTGGTACTCCCATTTGTCTTTGTTTCCTCTTTATGACTCAGTTTCTGCTTGGTGGGGGGACTATAAGGAAAAGGTGCGCTCTGCGTACTTTTCCTTTGTCAAGTCCTTTCATTCGGAAGTGAAAGAGGCCACGGCTGCCACCTTTCATCGCTTCCAATTTCTTCGGAATACAGACATCCCTGCGGCTCTGCAACAGCTGCAAGAACTAAAATCTTTACACCAAGCGAGGGTCACACTAAGTTGTATAACCTGGCTCATTCCCTTAAAGGCAGTGCGGAGGAGTTTTTGCCATACCTTGGTAAAAAGGCGATGCATACCCGTTCATTTATTCGTTGTTTGAGGGGTAGCTCTGGAATTTTGTATAATGATAAACATGGTATATTATCAGTGGTGGCAGAATTTTTGCACCGCTGGTATGGGGGCATTCTGGTTTCTGCTTCTGATTGGCAGATTCCGGCTGTGTCTTCTGCATTGGCACACAGTTTAGATGCGGATGTTACCTTAGCTGAATTACGTGAGGCTTTACGCCTCTTTGCACGATCTGATACGGTGCCTGGGGTAGACTGCATACCAAATGTATTTTATCTCCAGTTTACTGATATTCAACTGCAGTTTTTAGTGTTATTGTTCAATGAATGGTTGCATTCAGGTGTACAGGACCCTCAGTTTTTGCGAGTGGCTTTACATTTCTTGTGGAAAAAAGGGGACCGTTCAGATCTTTCCAATTGGAGGCCCATCGCACTTTGCAATTGTGACTATAAATTGTTCACTAAAGTTCTGCAATTACGTCTTAAGGTGCAGCTACATCATATATTGCCTGCAGGTTGTTTTGGTATTTCTGAAAAGCCAATCTGGGACCTATTGTTACTTTTTAAGTGTGTGACTAGGGATATCCTAGTGTCTCCTGGGGCAATCTTGGCATCTTGTGATATTGCAAAGGCATTTGATAGCATCTCTCATTCTGTCTTGAATGATATTTTGGATAATTTTGGTTTTGGTCCTATTTTTCGTGGATGCATTCAGTCTATTCAGAGGGGCACCACAATTGTCCCGGTGGTTAATGGATGGCAGGGGGCTCCTGTGACTATGCGCAATGGGATTCGCCAAGGTTGCCCCTTGAGTAGCTACCTGCTTGCTTTGGTTATTGGTGCAGTTTTTTATAGGTTTAATGCACTCACTGGTATGCCGTCTCGCTCCTTTTCCTGTGCTGGGGTGATGATTCCCCGTTTGGTTGCGTACACAGATGATGTTTCCTTTTTTTCAGAAAATCTGTTAATTTTTCAGGACCTCTTCCATGGGGTTTTGGTCCCACCTTTTCAGCAGGTGGGCTGGCGTTTAAATTTCTCTAAGTCTGTGTTTTTTTCCACAGTGGCATTGTCCTCTTTGGATACTGGGGGCATCCCTTCCACCACTGTTGGGCTTCACATCTTGGGGGTACCATTTGGAACGCTACCTTTTGTGACTGCTAGTTGTAAGACAATGTTGCAGAAAGCTGTTGCAAGCTTGCCTTTTTGGTCTTCTTTTCATTTATCATACAGAAAGAAAGTGTATATCCTGACTACTTTTCTTTTAGCAAAGTTACTTTATGTGTTTTCTGTATACTTTTTTCCCATTGCATGGACACAGGCTTTGATAAAACCGTATTTTATGTTTTTTTGGAGGGCTAATATACAGCCTGTCCGTAGGGGAATTTGTTTGCTCCTCCAACTAAAGGGGGATGTTCTCTGAAACACCCGATAGTTTTTTTACATTTGTTATTTCTTTACAAGGTGTTTGCACATCTTCGGGCTGAAGTTCCCTCCTTGCTCTCAGCCTTGTTATTGGCTCAAGATGCCGAGTTTTGGCATTCGTGTTTAAATGGGAAGAGGCCTTTGGGTGCTTTGTCCACCGAACATCGTGATGTTCGTTTAATCCTCTTTCGATACAGGTTGCATGACTTTGCTTTGTCTTTATCTTCATAGGTTCATAGCCTAGTACCAACCTATGAACCTATCAGCCCTAGGGCCTATACAAGCCTAGCCATAACAATTCCCTGGCTATTTCTTCCCACATTATTTACTTTCCTGGACCCCTGTCTAGCAGGGTGAATGACGTGATCCCTGGGGTGAATTTCCTTTCTCCCATCCAATCGTCAAGGTTCCTCTTGAAGAGGTCCAAAGAGGCACTCTGCTTGACATGTATGGGCAATCTATTCCAGAGTCTGGGGAGTCCCTGGGTCAGGAACCTATCCCTCCAGCATGTTTTGTTTATTGTGATGGCAAGGTTTAGATCCCTGGAGCGTGTAGCTCTGAGGGATTGGGATTTCTTTAAGTGTAGCATGTCCAACAGCTCTGGGTTTGACATGGCCTTGTATGTTAAGCAGAGATCGCCTCTGAGTAGGCGATATGCGACAGAGTATAGCTGGAGTTTTTAAGGCGGTCAGCGTAGGGCATTTGCTTTAGGCCTGTGATTCTTTTAGTGAGGTATTTCTGAGGCCTTTCCAGTTGTTGCAGATGTCTTGAGAGGTACATACCAAATGGGGCATTGTATTCTATAATGGGTCTAATGAGGGATGAGTACAGTGGGACAATGACCTCCTTTTTTCTGGATGAAAAGCCCTTTGTGATGAGGTGTGCCACATAGAAGGATTTCCTGACTGTTGTGGTGATGTGGTTATCGAAGGTGAGACCACTGTCCACCTGTGTCCCTAAGTCTCTTATCACACTTTCTGTGTTTAGTGTACTGCCACCTATATGGTAATTCATGGATACATGTTTTTTTTCCCAAAGGGGATAACAATACATTTCTTGGCATTGAGCTTGAGCCCATGGCTCTGGCACCAAGCATCTGTTTCTGTAAGGCCCTTTTGTAGAGTATCCACATCATTTGGGGATTCAATAATGGCTCCCAGTTTGCAGTCATCTGCAAACTTTGTTAGCCAGAGTCCCTTAGTGTTGACCTGTACTTCAGAGAAGTAGATGCCAAACAAGAGCGGCCCAGGACTGAACCCTGCGGTACTCCACTTGTCTGGAGCTGGATTTGGAGTCGGCTACTTTTACAGTGTGTGTTCTATCAGTAAGCCATTTAGCAACCCATTGGGTGACATAGGGATTAATGCCCAACTTAGTAAGTTTATCTATGATTCCAGAGTGGGGGATGGTGTCAAAGGCCTTGGCAAGGTCTAGATAGGCTGTGTGGACCACCTTACCCTTGTCCATGGCTCTGGAGACTGATTCAAAGAAGTCAATCAGGTTCAGGAGACAAGATCGGCCCTTCACAAACCCAAACTGGGTGGGGTCCAGTGTTTGAAGGTTGCCAATGTCTTTGTTTATAAGTTCCATGATAATACGCTCCATGGCCTTGCAGATAAGGCTTGTCAGACTGATGGGACGGTAGTTTCCGGGATCCAAGGTGGATCCCCCCTTGTGGATTGGGATAACTGTAGCTCTGCGCCACTCAGTGGGCACGAAACCTGAGGCGAGGCTATGATTAAACATGACACTTAGGTGAGGTGCCAGTTCATATTGTAGTTCATGTAGTACACAGCCCGGGATGTCATCTGGTCCCATGGATGCTGTATTCTTGGCTTTAGAGAGTGCATTTTGTACCTGTGTGGCCATTATTACTGGAATTTGGCTATCTTCTGGTATTGAGATGGGCCATTTAGGGGGTGAGAGGGGGGTGAAGTTGGCACTGAATCGATCTGTCAGGATATTGGCAATATCCTTTGGATCAGTATATTTAATGCCATTCTGTTTTAGCTCAGTGCAGATCTGGGCATTGCCATTTAGATTCTTGACATAGTTATAGAATGCTTTGTGGTTGTCTTTGGAATCTTTGGCAATTTTATTTTCGTAACTAGCTTTGGAGGATTTTATGAGGTATCTCAGTTTCTTACTGAGGCCAGTAAGGGAGTTTTTTGCATCCTGGGATTTTCCTCTTTTCTGCAAAAGTTTCTTCCTTTTGTTGTAAAGTTTGTTTATGGCAGGGGACCACCAGATTGGCTTCCTTTTTTTGGATGAGAGCATTTTGGTTCTATTTGGGATGGCACGATTCATGCATGAGTGGATGTGCTCGTACAGTGCCTTAGTGTAGGATTCAGCAGTTGAACTTTCAGACAACAGTGGTATGAGATTGTTCTCCTGCGGCATTTTTATATTGATGCCTTTGAACATTACCCTCCCTTTCGTCTCCATGGTATTAGGCAGAGGTGTTTGTTTCTCTCGTGTGTGCCTCACTGGCACGACTTCCTTTGGAGGTGTGCCTTGAATAAATTGCCTGTACTAGCGAACTACAGAAGTCGTTTTCGGGTACTTGATACCTGTTTTCATGGATGTCCTGAAATTGAAATGGCTGGCCATGTATTCTTCACTTGTTCCAGAAGTGCGGGATTTTGGACAGCATTTCAGGCTGCCTTTTCTGTTCCCTTTTTGTTTCCCCTTAATCTGGAGAAATGCCTCTATGGGGACTACCAGTTTTTTTGGATGCCTGCCTTAAGGCGCACAGATTTTGTTCTGGTCTCTGCCTTGTACCTCTTGTGGATGGCTAGGTGCGTCGAGCAGCGCACCAATCACTGTATACCAGTGCCTCTTCTGATTTCCAGATTGAAATGTTGGCTCATACATAAAGGTTATACAGATATGTTTTTGCCTTGAGATTTTAATTTCTGTTTGGTGGTTGTATTCTTGCTGTGATTTAACAGCTGGTTTATTTTGTTGTTTTATTACTGTGATTTAACAGTTGCTGTTTGCATTTTTTGTATTATTTTCCTTTCTGTTATTTTTGCTGTTATTTTTTTTATTATTACTGTGGTTAACAGTGGTTTCTCTTTCTTTTTTATGTATCGTCCTCTTTTTTTAATAAACATGGTTGAATCTGCATGATCTGACTTGGCTAGCTTCAAAACAGCCCAATCTGGCAGTGTCAGACTTGAAGCTCTGAGTTTCTGACATGAAAATAGGGAAAATTCAAAAACAAAATCTGCGCACGGTTGACCCCGCCGTTTGCAAACCGACGCTAGTTAAGCACGCAGCTGATGGGATGTTTCTCGCATCGAAGGGGCGCAAGTGTTGAGGAGGGTCTCTGCACTTAACCGAGCCCTCCTGAATGGACACTATTCCCATAACTCTAACCCTAACCCCTAACCCTAACCCTGCTCTTTGAAATAAAGTAAGTAAATCAGTAGTTTCACCTTTCCACATGGTGGATGCCGTAAAACTCAGACCCCCGAGAGATAAGTGCAGCCGACCTGCCAAACTATGCCAATCAAAGCAGCTGAGGGGTTGAGCAAGGTCTGCTCAATTAACTATACTCCCACTGACCTTTTCCCTGACCCTAAGAAACTGAAAGGGGAAATACAACCTTTTCTGCTCTGCCATGAGTAAATCTTGCAAACAGCCTTGAATCTGCATGATCTGACTTGGCTAGCTTCAAAACAGCCCAATCTGGCAGTGTCAGACTTGAATCTCTGAGTTTCTGACATGAAAATAGGGAAAATTCAAAAAAAAAAATCTGCGCACGGTTGCCCCCTCCGTTCGCAAATCGACGCTAGTTAAGCGCGCAGCTGATGGTATGTTTCTCGCATCGAAGGGGCGCAAGTGTTGAGGAGGGTCTCTGTGCTTAACCGAGCCCTCCTGAATGGACACTATTCCCATAACTGTAAGATTCACAGTATAGACTCACGTGTTTCTGCCCCGCTGCTCGAAGACCGAAGGGAGTTAAGTGCACCTGCTCACATATGTTACTTCCACCGATAGGGTGGACAATCTGACGGGGGTCCCGGATTGTCACCTCACACCTATCCCCTAATAATCAGCGTATCTGTTAAACTGCTGGACGGTGGACGCCACCATTCGAAGACAGCACCGAGTTAAGTGCGCCCACCAAAATGCCATTTAGGGAGCGATTGTCTGGAGTGGTTGAGATTGATCTGCTTGATGATGGACACCCGCTCTTTGAAATAAAGTAAGTAAATCAGTAGTTTCACCTGTCCACACGGTGGACGCCGTAAAACCCAGACCCCCAAGAGATAAGTGCAGCCCACCTGCCAAACGATGCCAATCGAAGCAGCCAAGGGGTTGAGCATGGTCTGCTCAATTAACTATACTCCCACTGACCTTTTCCCTGACCTTAAGAAACCGAAAGGGGAAATACAACCTTTTCAGCTCTGCCATGAGTAAACCTTGCAAACAGCCTTGAATCTGCATGGTCTGACTTGGCTAGCTTCAAAACAGCCCAATCTGGCAGTGTCAGACTTGAAGCTCTGAGTTTCTGACATGAAAATAGGGAAAATTCAAAAACAAAATCTGCGCACGGTTGACCCCGCCGTTCGCAAACCGACGCAAGTTAAACTTACAGCTGATGGTATGTTTCTCACATCGAAGGGGCACAAGTGTTGAGGAGGGTCTCTGCGCTTAACCAAGCCCTCCTGAATGGACACTATTCCCATAACTCTAACCCTAACCCTAATGTTACCTCCACTGATAGGGTGGAAGTGCTCATGCGGATGGTCCTGGAATGTCACCTCACCCTTATTTCCCAATAAACAGCATATCTGTTAAAGTGTTGAACAGTGGACATTGCAGTTCGAACATGGCTCCAAGTTAAGTATGCCCATCAAGCTGATGCTTAGGAATCGAATGCCCAGCAGGCTTGAGATAGGTCTCATTTACCACTGTTACTTGATCTTTGAAATAAAGTAAGCAAATCAGTAATTTTATCGAGCCGCACAGTGGATGCCAAGAAACGCAGATGCCTGAGAGATAAGCACACCCATCCTGTTTAACAATGCTAATCGAAGGTATGGAGAGGTTGAGCAAGATCTGCTTAATTAATTCTACTCCTTATGACCTTTTCTCTGAACCTAAGAATCCGAATGGGGAAAATGTTAACTTTTTATCTCTGCTCTGAGACAGCCCTGATTCTGCATGATCTGGCTTGGCCAGTTCACACATACTTGAAAACAGCCCAATTTGGCAGTGTCAGACTTCAAGCTCTATGTTTATTACATGAGAATAGGGAAAAATCAAGTAAAACCATTTGCACAATTTTGAGACCACCATTCACAAACTGACACTAGTTAAGCGCACAACTAATCTTATGTTTATCACATCAAAGGGGTGCAATCAGTGCTTAACCAGGCCCTTCTGAATGGACACTATTCTCATAACCTTAACCCTCACCATCACCCTGACCTAACCCTGATCCTAATCCTAACCTTGGCCCTCACCCTGACCCTAACCCTCACCTTAACCTGACCCTAACCTTGGCCCTCACCCTGACCCTAACCCTCACCTTGACCCTGATCCTAACCCTGACGCTAACCCTTACCCTAACCTTGACCCTAACCTCTATCCCCGAAAAGACCATTGTATCTGTTAAAGTGGTGAATGGTGGATGTTGCCATTCTAAAACAGCTGTGAGTTAAGTGCACACATCAATAGGAGATGTAGTAATATTGGTTCCAGAGCATTTGAAATTCATCTTTCTAACTGTACTTACCCTAGTTATGAAATAAAGTAAGCAAATCAGTAATTGTATCTGTAGCACAGTGGACACTGCGAAACAGAGACTCCCGAGAGATAGGCACACCACTTCCACTGATTAATGGCAATTGAAGCTACAGGCAGGTTGAGTATGTTTTGCTCAGTTACCTCCACTCCTACTTACCTTTTCTCTAAACCTAAGAATCCTAAAGGGGACAATGCTTGCTTTTCAGCTCAGCTCTGATGCAGTCCTGAAAAACAGGCCTGATTCTGCATGATTTAGCTTGGCCTGTTCAAACAGCCCTGAAAACAGTCTAATTTAGCAGTGGCAGACGTCACACTATACACAATACACATAGATAGCTCATACACCATTGTCTCATCTGTTAACCCCTTAAGGCAAAACAAAACCAAACATATTAGTCATAGGTTATTCCATTGCGAGACACACAGATATACTTCTCACCAGGCTGGATAAGGGAAAGGTCATGGTCAGCTGTCAGGTGTTAGGATCCACCATATCACACATGCAGTCTGGTCTCTTAACAACAGGTACTCTTATGACTCTGTCATAGTCCATGTTGGTGTGAACAACTTGAGATGTACCTCTCTGGATTATATGAAAGGAAACATGATTGAGCTCTTGGATTATGTGTCTCAGGTAAGTATATCCCTAGCCTTAAGCAGCATTTTACTTTCACCTAGGATGATGCCTCACACCAAACAGGGATGACATAATCGACAGACCTCAATGCTTTGCCAGTGATTGTCTTCATCTGTCACTCCTGGGATTTTGGCTATCGGCTAAGGCTCTTGCCATCCTCATAGTGCCTTTTTTAGGCAGTGTCTCAATGACAAAATTCCCAGTGTAAAAACTCCATCTAAAAGCAACCTCAAGGTAATGCTGCTAAATGCTAGGAGCCTTAACAAGAAACTGCACTTAGTGGAAGCAGTCTTCACCTTGAAAGATGCAGACATTTGTGCAGTGACTGAGATTTGGTTCAAGACTGTGGAGAGCACCCCAGGCATACCAGGTTACACCTCCTTCCACACGTTCAGATCACAAACTGAAGGCACGAAAACTAAAGGAAACAATGTATCAATATTCATTAATACACCCCCAGAATGTATCAGTAGTCATTAAAGATAAATACACCCCCAGAATGTATCAGTAGTCATTAAAGATAAATACACCCCCAGATTGGTTAAACAGTATGATTCCCTGGAGATACTTCAGGTGCAAGTAACTGTTTTTAGGACACCTATTCAAGTCATTGCCAGCTACAGGAGCTCCTCCATGAATCAGGACACTCACTCTGCCTATTTGGATCTACTTGAGTCTATCAAGATACATCCAAGCACCATGGTTTTGGGCGACTTTATCTACCCATCCATTGATGGGGTAAATTACTAGCTCAAACTCACCTGTCCAAAGGTTTCTTGACTTCATTAACTCCAGTGCCCTGGAACAGCTGGTTGACACCCGCACGAGTGGTACCAACATCCTGGATCTGGTGCTTAACAATATGAGGGATCACTGTAGCACCCCCACTGTGAGGTTTTCCCTGGTGAGATCTGACCATAAATCAGTCTCATTTGAAGTAAATATCATACCTGACCCCTGCCAGCAGCAACTAAACTACAAAACTTCAACAAAGCAGATTATAACCTCTTATGGATTGGTATAAATAGCATCATTGCATCCCCCTCAGATGGAATTGACAGCTATGCTGAGTTCTACTCAATGCTTTAAACAAACACTTGTATGCCTGCATTGACTCAGCCATACCTGACAGTACCAAAACAAGCTCCTCAAGGAAGAGCAAACCTGCCTGGTGGACAACTGTCATTAACAGACTTTACAATAACAGGAAGAAACTGCTATCTAAGAGTAAGAGGGAGTGATTCCTAAACTGGAAACACTCCCTCCTCAGCTTAAACAAGCAAATAAGCCTTCTTGTGAAATCCTCCAAAGCAAACTATGAATCAAAATTAGCTTCAACAACTAATGACAACCATAAGGTGTTCTTTAGATACTTGCATAATGTAAAAGGAAAGGCCCACATTTCTGATGACCTGGTAGTTGATACTACATATACTAAGCCTGTGGGCATAGCTAACCGGCTGACAGACAGGTTCTGTGAAAACTCCACTCACCTGTCCCCACCACACATACCCCATGACATCCCTACCACTTGTCCCCTACCTTGTATCTCTAAAGAACAGGTCATAAACACCATCTCTATGCCAAAACAAATCATCATTTATGGCACATGTAACATCCCAAGCTACATCCTACATGGGCTCCAACAAGAATTAGCAACACCATTGAGTACTCTTTTTAGTCATAGTCTAAGCACCCGCTTCATCCCAGCTGAATGGAAAATGGCTACTATTATTCCCTTGTACAAAGGTGGTGCTTCCAGTGACTCTGAGAACTATAGACCTATTAGCCTGACTAGCCTTATCTACAAGGCCAAAGAGTGAATCATCATTTATTTTATTTATTTATTTTACATTTGTTGACCAGAAAAGTCTGACTAAGACAGAACCTATTTTCAGTGGAGACCTGGGGAGAAATGCGCCAGATGCATGTCTTTGGAATGCAGAAGGAAGCTCACATGAATGCAGGGAGGACATCCAGACTCCACACAGAAGGCACCCCAGCCAAGAATTGAACCAGTGAACATCTTGCTGTCAGGCAGGGGCGGCCCGTGCTATTGGACTGCCGGACTGCAGCCCCCTCAAAACAAAAAGAAATAAAAATAAAAAATAGAAAAAAAAAAAGTTTTTAAAATTTCGCGGACTTCACGCATGCGCAGTAGTCCCGACTACTGCGAGTCTATGCGCATGCTCCAGGCAGTCTGGCAGTCCCGATAGGGAAACACAAGGAGAAGTCTGTGCACTTTTAAAGTGCACAGACTCGCTGGAATAATGCGTCGGGGCCGGACTGCAACAGCAGCAGTCGGGAATTAGGGGGTTTGTATTTCATTTTCATCTCGCGGGTCTTTGCAGTCGGGAATTAGGATTTCAATCTCGTGGGTCTTTTCTTTGGAGTATTGCACGGGCAGGATGTACATTGGTTGGATATTATGGTGAACAGACAGGTAAGTGTATGGTGCTTTTTACTTTTATGTCTGCTTTGTTTTTATTGTTTGAATGTATGGTGCTTGCTTTTATACTTTGTGAGTTTGCTTTTATACTTTGTGAAAGTGTTTGAATGTATGGTGCTTGCTTTGTATGTGTGTTAATTTCCATAATTTAGTCGCTGCCACTGAGTATTGAGAGTAACCAAAGTAATTATTTGCATTAGTGAAAGTCATTAAATTTTTACTGAGCGATCATAAAGGCCTAAATGGATTATATTTTTCTATCAGGCAAGCTGCTGAATGCAAAACATTTTTTAAGTTTATGTAAACTATTACGCACTATTTGGCTGCAGATTTGTTCATGTTTATGGAATTATTTTTGGATGCTTGTTGGTGTAACAGAGTTATGTGGGAAGTAAGAGTGTTTTACTTGTCATTAGTATAAACTCTTCAGTTAAAATGGTTTGGATTTGTAAAGCAAACAGATTTTCTTAATTTAATTTTGGGCATGATTTAATTGATATGGTGGTCAAATTCTATTTGGTGATCAATAATTATGCATAACTGTTTAGCATGAGTGATTTGTCTGTTTTTATATTGAATACAGATTTGATGTGAAATTGAGTAATATTTTTAGCTTGTGGCTTCATTTAGTTTTATAGTTTTAAGTGAGCATTCTATTTTCAATATTATGAAGGTACCGTTGAGTGACTGGAT
Source organism: Protopterus annectens (assembly GCF_019279795.1). Lineage (NCBI taxonomy): Eukaryota > Metazoa > Chordata > Ceratodontiformes > Protopteridae > Protopterus > Protopterus annectens. Next base: position 1,762,356,857 of record NC_056729.1, on the reverse strand, counting down.
CTGGATTAGGGTTTTGGCTAATCATACTAGCACTGAGACATCTGCATAATGCACTATTGATGCTTCTGACTACTTTGTGAATTTCGTTAATGAATATGTGGAACAGTAGAGGACCAAGAATAGACCTTTGTAAGATGTCAGTAGAAATACGTTAGTAATAAGTGACCTGCTATTAGACATAGTGAGATCTATTATGACGATAACTGGAGAATTTAAACTTAGATCAAGGTTGGATTTTCCTGTGAGAAATAGGTGATGGGGAAACTATGTCCAAGTCTTTAGAAATGTATTTAGACTAGTCTAAGACATGGAACAATTTAAAGAATCAGCCATTTATCTTTTAAAAATTCTGTCATGTTAATTTCCCCTCCAACTTCAGAATTCGCAGCTCTCCAGATTATTTTCTCCACCACTGCACCTCTCTTTTTTTGCCATCTTCATCACACACACACACACTCACTATGCAAACTCCTTTCTTGAGGATACTTGTTTCTGTTTTAAAAATAAGGTTATGCTCCTTTTATAAACCTATCTGTTGCAGTTGTTGAACTGATTTAAGTTATTTTCATGTTCATTTATTTTCAGGTAACATTACAGTTGTATTTCTGATGCTTGCTCACTGTACCAAGATATTTCTAAGATATCCCATTCCGTTGATAAAATACTGCAGGCACAAGCTATGACAGATATTTTAGAATAAGTCTGCTGAAGATATTTGCTGATAGATACGAGGTATTTGACGAGGAGTAGGGGGTAGACAGACAATAATCGTCTTTGAACCCTTAAAGCTCAGAAGAATGCCCTTAAAAGGAAGGGAGCTAGGTCATAGACATTGATAATGCAAGACATACAGCTAAAGAAATTCAGCAAAGGTGAAAGCGAAAACAGCTGCAGTGTTAAATGATGTAAATTTACTCTCTAAAGACATCTAATTGTCCAGCACTTTATCAGACTATAAGACCGAATGAATAAATAAATAAATTAACTAAATAAGAAGTTAATGTAGCATGAAGAATTTTCTGTCCATAAGAATAAATATGTGAAAGGTAACATAACATAATGTGTTTTGATCTGTAAGGGTTTTTAATTGGCTAATGGTATATCAAAAAATGTATAAGAATAAATAAGCAAAAGCTAACATGTTCATAAGCAGCCTTTAGAGTGTTTATAAACATCATCTGCTCATGCATCAGTTTTTACATGCAAACACAAAGTGGTTCATGTTGATGCTATTTTAAAATGTCCACATAAAACATATGCATTATAACATGGAGAAAGATGACATCATAACATTTGTAATAAATGTTAATGTTCTTTTTTTTTTCAAAACAGGTTTATTGTTTTAACATATAAGAGAAATATCATAACAATTTTATACAAGTAATTAAAAATAGGTATTATTATAATATTCAGCAAAACAACTAAAGTATTTACAAAGACATCCACTACAATCAGATCAATTAATTAAACTAAAATACCATGCTATTGAAATTAAATTTTTTTTAACAAATTTTGTAAATTATCCCATACAATAAAATAAGATGTTTTTCTATTTGTTCTAGTCCTAATTGTGTTTATTTCCATATGGCACACTATATTCATAACATTTTTAAATTCATTGAACGAAGGAGGTGTATCTGAAATCCAATTTCTAGTTATTATTTTCCTAGCCACTGCTAGAATAGACCATAACAAGGGAAGCTTAACCTTTTAACACTTTGAGGTACAGGTGTGTTGAATAATATAAGAGATTTAGAAATAATGAAATTATCTGTAAAAAGAGCCTGCAAAAATTCATTAATTGACTTCCAGTATTCTTTCAATTTTATACAGTCATAAAACATATGAGCCCAGTCAGCATTAATTTCTACATTACATCTCTTACATAGATTATCTTTATTATTTATTTTATTCATCATCAAAGGTGTATAAAAGATCTATGTAAAAATTTCCATGTATAAAGTCTCCAGACAATGGAAGACGTAGTTCTATAAGCAGATTCTAATATATATTGTTTATCTTGTTGATTTGGTGGGTCCCCATTAATAGAAGTGAAATAATTCCAGTATGAATCTACACTGTAAAAAGTTTCTTGTCTGATAACTTTATGTATGTATGAAAGTTTACCTTTATCAGAAACTTTATGTTGTAAATTTAATATCAAGTAATCAATCAGTGTTGGAATAGATTCTTTAACAGTTATAGACATTAAATCTATTTTATTAATGAGATGTTGTCTAAAGGTCTGAACCTCTAACCAGCAAGTTTCTCTTAGATCAAATTCTTGTTTTAAGAAATCTAGATTTTTAACTTTATTATCAGATATCAACTGATACCAGTACTTTAGATCATTATCTATAGCTAAATGAGTTCCTTCAGAAGTAGATGACAAAAGCATACCCTGAGTATACATTATAGGAAATACAATAAAATTCCATTCCCTATACTTAGGGTGCATGAATATAAAGTTACGATAACTAATAATAATATTTAATGGGTAACAAACCATATGTTTAGGTGTAATAGGTGAAGTACAAAATTCCTTTAGTAACCGTAACATGGAGTTATTTACAATCATATTTTTATGTGTTAAGGAGATTTTCATGAAGTGTATACTAATTAGCTCCCAATAATCTTTCCATTTAAATGTTAATGTTCTAATAGAAAATTATTTCTTAGTTATTTTACTGTTATTCTGTAAAGCTGATAAGGTGGTTCTGAATCCAGTGTAGTACACAACTCAATGCTAGTGTAGCGCACAACAGAATGCTACTATATTATACAACTCCATGCTAGTGTAGTGCACAACACAATGACAGAATAGTACACAACTCAGTGTTTTAGCAACTATTGTGCAGTAGGTTTAAAAAGCTACAGGATCTCAAGAAATTCATTATCTGCTTTTTTAATGCTTTGTTTTTACATTGAAGCATCTTCAGGTACAAAGCTTGTAGTGCATAGTCAAGCTGTTAATCAGATGCACGGGTAGCAAAGAGAAACTTCCTAGAATGTGTAGAATGGACAGTTTAAAAAAATCTAAATGTTTCTCCTTGTATTCAGTTTATAAATCAAGGCAGCATTATTTTGCCCATCTACTGTATATACAGGAGTTCAAATTAACGATACTGATCTATGCTAGAGGAATTATTTCAAGATGAAAATGAAATGCCTGACTCAACAAATCTCTGACAAAAATACAAATATTTTATTAAAATCTGGTTGTAGGAACAGACTGCAGACCACTGTTTTTAGTGACAGACTTCTGAGATTACTTGACACAACTGTGAAAGCAAATCTGTCTGTCATTCTTTTAGAATAGATTGCCCTGGACAGTCAAATTAATCTGTGCAAACTGGTGGTTTAAACAGCAATAAGAATGTGCTTAGAAAATGTAATGATATGTGTCATGTGCCACTGCACCCCTAACACATGTGCTTGAATAAGTAATGTTGTGTGTACTCAAAACTGGATGGAAAAGTATTGAAGTCTTATTGAACCATGTGCATGTGAGCAGAGGCGATCTTGAAAAAGGAAGGCTTCCTTCTACTGTCCTGGTTGTGTCTGTCTGTCTGCCTGTCTGTATCTCTCTCTCTTTCTCTCTCTCTCTCTCTCCCTCTCACTGGACTAAATGTCATGTTAATTGGCTATGCTATGACTGCATGTATACACATTTCTAAACTGTTTGCTAAGCACTTTTTTGTGCTGCTTCTTAGTTTCTTACACGTAGTTAATTGTACACTTAAGTTTCTGGTAAAGTAAGGGAAAGTACTTGCATGTGACACAGTCTTGTTATGTAAAGCCGTTTGTTAACGTGTTGTAGGTTCATATTCATATGTAACTTGAGCTCATAGTGTTATTGGTTACTGAAGGTTTGCACTCTTGTATATGGAGTGGTTGGCTTCTTTCTCCTTCACTTGGACTGATTATTTTAACCTCACCTTTCTATTGCTTTACCTTTTGATTTATGTGTCATTTATTCTGTCATCCATTCATTGCCCACTTACCTTCCTTATCCAGATCAGGGTCACACTGGAGCCATACAGTCTATCCTGGTACTATATGGGTACAAAGTGAAGTAATCCTGAAATCTGAAACAAATCATCAGCCTATTCTGTACTCTTCTTTTAACTTGTTTCTCTTTTTTTTTCTTTTTCTTTCTACACAAAAGTAGGGCCTACTGTTAACAAATAGTGCACATACTAATGACTAGGGTTGCCACCTTTTCAAATGCCCAAAGTGGGACACTTTTTGTAGAATTGTCAGATTTTTCAGGACAAAACAAACCCCTGACCAGTACAAATGATAGAACTTCACTTTTTTGCCAAAAACAAATGCTTTTTCCTGTAGCATTTGAGTTGCTTATGCTATTTCATATAACAACTAGTAAAGAAATCTTAGGAAATATTTTCTCCTAAAATCTCAGGACATTTGCCATTTCTTAATTTTTTTTGCAGGACACAACTGCTGAAAGAGGAACTGTCCCTCGCAAAGTGGGACAGGTGGTAACCCTACTAATGACTGATTGTTCTTCCTTTTGGATACTTCTTGTTTCAAGCTTATGAGAAAGCTGCCTATTTCTGCCTCTATCACATTTTGAGTGGGTTGATGTGAGATACTCGGCAAACTTCCATTTTCCTGAGCTTTTGAGCTGAATGTAATTGTCATATTATGGCATCCAGACCTCTTCTTACCTATGCAACACCTGTATTTTTTTGCCTGCCTCTTTATGTTGCAGGTATAGTCTTCAAACAGAAGCCATGGGTTGTTTCTCTGCATCATGTTGGTGCTGTGTGTACTGTCTATAATATAGGGTGCTTGGCCCTCTGGCATCTCTTTCAGGTTGTATTTTTTAGGTCTTGGAGCATTGCTGGTTTGGAATTTATAACCCTGCAACAGAGCACTGATCACTGAGGGGATACATTACATTATCATAGAATATGCTGTCTTAGCTGTGTACAGAAAGTGTTTCTTCACTGTAGTGCATATTGACTGGTATGTGTATGGGTTGTATGTATTTCTGTTTAAAGGATCTAAGCAATTGTGCTTCATTCTGACAGCCTCAGTAAGATTCTTTTTAATGTGTATTTGTATTCCTCTACCATCATAAACCAAATCCTCTGTGATGACTGTTTTACAATTATGTGGTTGAGGATGGGAAGCTTGACCTGAAAATGTTGGAACTGTGAACATCAAAGATCAGACTTCCAAACACCAGCAATATGAAAGCCCAGCTTTGACCCCCCTTCCAGACTAATGTTAGCACTTGTTTCCGGGTCTGGAGTGGTAAGGTATTTTTGGGATTCGAGGCTGCGTTCAACATGGTATATAATCGGTATTTGGCATTTTGGCAGTACATTTTGGTGTTTCTGATGGACAAGCTTCCATATAATTAGAACTGCAGTGCAAGGAGAAGTGGTTTGAGTTGAGTGCTTCTGGTTTTTCTTATACTTGATTTTGACTGGCATTCCAGTATTTTTTCATGCCTCACAACCTTTTGTTTCCATCTAGATATTAAGAAAGCTGTCATGCAGCCAATGCATTGAAATATTGTTATTCTTCTACACTTATTGTTGTCTTGATTGGACTTTCATAATGATGGTTTGCCACCCAGGGCAGTGTATTTAATTAAAGTTAGTTTTTTGTGGTTTTGTGCATAGCTCCTCCCCTTTCTGGTTGACCACACCCATTCATCTTGACCCCACCCATTCAGCTGTCTCCTGCAGCCCCCCTGTGATTTGAAGTCACCAGCTGCCACTGCTGTCAGGCAACATTAACCTCTGCACCACTACACCTTCCCATCATGGACTTTATCAACAAAGATATAGGTAATTTCCACACACTTGACCCTACTCAGTTTGAATTTAGCAAAGGGAGATCATGCCTGTTGAACCTGATGAACTTCTTTCAGACAGTCAGCAAGGCACTGGATTATGGGAAATCTGTGCATACAGCCTACATGGACTTAGCCAATGCTTTTGACACTATCCCCCACTCAGGTATCATTGACAAACTCAACCAGCTAGGTATTATTATTTTTTTTAACAAAATCTCTCCAAGATGACACTGATATATAGACTGTATTTATATGGCATATATCATGGACAGAAGTAGGTTAAGAATGAAAAAGATAGCTGGGTGTACAAGACCCAGGATAAAAAGTGCCCAATCCTGGTAGACACACTGGTGCCAGGACTGGAAAAAATGACAGTGTAGAATCCTCAAAATATGGAAACATTCTATAATAGGGCCAGGCCCAGGAGGTGGATGGATCCCCCTGTTGTAGAAGGAAGAAGTAGTCCACAAAAATCACAAAAACTGATAGGCCAAAGAAGAGCCATAAAGATGATAGAGTGGACTATTGAGGATAAGAACAAAAATATGTGCTGTTACTATTGCTAAAAGCCCAGAATTTCCAGACACTAGATATACAAAATGATTAAGAAAGAAATTACAGAAAAGAGAAATACTGTCAGAAATTTCAAATAAAAATTTGTATTCATTAATACAACAGATTTGTGAAAAACACTATATAGTATAGATCAAGAAATTTTTATTTGTTTGGAAAAAGAAGCATCTGAGACAGTGCAGAAATATAAACAACAAAACCTAGAGATTTTTGAAAAGTATATAAAAGAAATTTTGGCATGGGAAAGAGACATTTGATATGGTCCAATATTTATGCAAAGGAGGAAGCCAAATTAATCTGGAGCCTTCCTGTGCCCTCACAGAGTGCTCTTCAAACTATCTGGAGATATACAGATCTGAGTATATTTTTCTGGCACTTCAGAGTTGTGTACTGGTAATTGTTGTTTGACTAATTTTATATCATTGCTGGATGACTTCAGAGTTGTGCACTGTTATTTTTGCTTCACTGCATAGTTTTTCAGATCTCTGCTAAAGATGTTGGTTTTCCTATACCCACCCTCCCTTTCCTGCGTTGTTGTTTAAATTTGGAGGCTTTTGCAGTTGCCTGCCCCCACTGTAAATTTGATCTGGGACACCCCCCAGTCCCATTTCTTTACCTCATTCTACCTAAAAGACAACTTCTGCACTTTTTAGTCAATTTTAATTTAGTTGCATTTTTTAAACTGTTTGGTCTAACATTTCTACATACTTAAGTGTGCTAGCTTGCACTGCATTTGAATTGTATATATATATATATACAGATCTGAGTATATATACCATTCCTGTAACTAGTGTAGTCCAGATTCAGATTTGCTGTATCCAGGACTGTATGTAAGCTTCTGAGCCCCCCCCCCCCAAGCTTTCTGTGTTGGAGGGAAGCTTTCTAGTTTATCAGTGGGAGTGGTAAGCACTAGGTAACCTATCTACCACATAAAGAGTGGTTTTGGCCCAGAAATTGTAGTTATTGGCCATTTGGGCAGTTTTTCCATCTCTCTCAACTTTCTGATTTAAAAGCCCACATTTGCACTTGTTCCTCCTTTCCTGTAATTAGTTTAGTCCAGATACAGATTTTTAGTTTTAGCACTTGAATTTGCTTATTCGTCATCAGCACTTGTTCAGAACTTGTAAGTACTAAATAACCTATTAATTACTACAGCACTCAAGCTTCCTCATTACCTAGAGGAAAACAGTTTTGGTACTTACTTTCCTTAATTGCTTAGAGAAAAACAGCTCTTGTACTCACCGTCCTCACTTATCTAGAGAAAAATATTTTTTTTATTCAGGCATGTCCAAGGGTCAGCTCCCAGTGTTCTCTCCTGTCTAACTGATGAATCTGTGCATCTTGGGGCAATGTAGAAATTGTCTCATGTACACAGACAACCCTCTCCTCCTACCACCCAGCACTACAACCTGTGACAGATGCAATTATCTAACCAAACTGGAGGTAAAGCTCTCTTCAATCAAGACTGAGCTTGACAGTCAAGAGGAGAAGGTAAACACTTGCACCACACCACACTCATCACATAGTCTCACTAAATCTACACCACCAAATCCACACATAGAATGCAAAAACATTTGCGGAGGCTCTTAATAATAATCTGCTCAAGCAACAGCAACCTCCAAAGCAGAAATGCAAGCAATCTCCACCCCCCAACACAACCCAAATGACACATAGCTCACAGACTCAGTGTGCCACTCAACCACAGCCAATAAGGCAAAACAACGTACCCAACACACTAGTCATAGGTGACTCTATAGTCAGTCACACTGATGTCCCACTCACCAGGCTAAACAAGGAGAAGGTTACTGTCAGCTGCCTGTTGGGTGCCAGGATCCACCACATAACCCATGCACACAGGTCAATCCACATCAAGTACAAATATGACTCTGCCATTGTCCATGTTGGTGTGAACTACTTGAGATGTACCTCCCTGGACTACATGAAAAAAGGCATGGAAGAGCTCTCTGATCTTGTAGCCCAGGCAGGTATGACCCTAGCCCTGAGTAGCATTCTGCTATCACCCAGAATGATGCCGCAGTACAAGGACAAAATGATTGACTTCAACAATTGGTTAAGCTTCTGGTACCATTCTAAAGGGATCCAGTATCTGTCTGCCTGGGATGACATGGTCAACAGACCACGATGCTTTGCCAGAGATGGCCTGCACCTGTCACCCCTGGGATTCCAGATACTGGCTAAGGTTCTTGCTGCCCTATAGTTCCTTTTTTAGGCAAGGTTCAAATGACAAATTCACCACCGTAACAGGAACAAGCAAGCAAAAACTGAAGGTGATGCTACTCAGTGCTAGAAGTCTAAATATTAAAATGCACTCACTCGAGGCACTCCTTAAAATGGAGAACATTGATATCTGTGCAGTGACTGAGACCTGGTTCAAGGCTCCAGAGAGCACCCCTGCACTATCAGGCTATAACTCATACCATACTTTTTGGTCATGTCACCTGGACCGGAACACCAAAGGCAGAGGTGTGTCCATATTCATTAAGCGTATCCACACCTCCAGGCTAGTTGCTCAGCATAATGCAGCCGAGGTTATCCAAGTGCAACTAACTCTGGGCAAAACTGCAATCCAAATTGTAGCTTGCTACAGATCACCCACCATGCCCCAGGATTCCCACTCCTCTTTCTTGATGTATTGGAAAATATTAGGGTTCAACCAAACACCCTAATAATGGGTGATTTCAACTACCCCACCATTAACTGGGAAAACTACTCCTATACCGACTCCTTCGCTCAACGCTTTCTGGAATTCATAAACTCCAATGCCCTGGATCAACTTATCCACACCTCCACCAGGGGCAACAATATTTTAGATCTAGTCATTACCAACATGAGTGACCAGTATTCCACACCTGAAGTCAACGCCTCATTGGTCCAATCTGACCATAAGCTAATTACCCTAGATATCCACATCCTGCCCCCACCCCCCCCATTAAGGAAACCATGGTAAAATAAAATTCTCCAAAGTCAACTTCGTGCTTCTTAAGACAGAAGTGGTGAACTTCATGACACCCATGCAGATGGACAATACAGTTACGGCTACTGAATCCTACACAATTGCACTTTATAAGCACTTACATGAGTGCATGGATCGTGCTATCCCAAACAGAACCAAGATGCTACCCTCCAAAAAAAGGAAGCCAATCTGGTGGTCCCCTGCCATAAACTGTACAACAGAAGGAAGAAACTGTTGCAAAAGAGAGTAAAATCCCACAAGTGGAGGAGCTCCCTGGTCCACCTCAGTAAGAAGCTGCAATCCCTGATAAAATCCTTCAAAGCTAGTTACGAAAACAAAATCACCACTGATTCTAAAGACAACCACAAAGCATTCTATAGCTATGTCGGGAATCTCAATGGCAACACTCAGATCTGCTCTGAGTTACAGCACAATGGCACTAAATATACAGACCCAACTGATATTGCCAACATTCTGGCAGATAGGTTCAGTGCTAACTTTACCCCCTCTCAGCCCCAAAAGAGCCCATCTCTATACTGGAAGAATGCAAAGTTCCTGTAATCACGGCTGCACAGGTAAAAAACACATTCTTCAAAGCCAAGAAAACAGCATCCATGGGACCAGACAACATCCCAGGCTGTATTCTACATGAACTACAGAACGAACTTGCACCCCACCTAAGTACCATGTTCAATCATAGCCTCACCTCAGGCTTTGTGCCTGCTGAATGGTGCACAGCAACAGTTATCCCACTCCACAAGGGGGGGAATGACCACGGACCCAAGGAACTACCGCCCCATTAGCCTGATGAGCCTGGTGGAACTTATCATCATGGAACTTATAAACAAAGACAATGGTAATCTCCAAACTCTGGACCCCACCCAGTTTGGGTTTGTAAAAGGCAGATCATGTCTCCTAAACCTGATAGACTTCTTTGAAGCAGTCACCAAAGCTGTAGACAAGGGTAAGGTGGTTCACACAGCCTATCTAGATCTTGCCAGGGCTTTTGACACCATCCCCCACTCTGGAATTATAGATAAACTCACTAAACTAGGTATAAATCCCTATGTCACAAGATGGGCTGCCAACTGGCTCACTGACAGAACCCACACTGTGAAAGTAGCAGACTCTAAATCCGACTACAGACCAGTGACAAGTGGAGTACCACAGGGTTCAGTCCTGGGTCTTCTCCTGTTTGGTATCTACTTCTCTGAAGTACAGGCTAACAAGGTTTGCAGATGAATGCAAACTAGGAGCCATAATCGAAACTTCTAACGATGTGGACATCTTACAAAAGGGCCTCACTGAGACAGATGCCTGGTGTCAGAGCCATGGCCTCAAGCTCAATGCCAAAAAGTCCATTGTCATCCCCTTTGGTAAAAACTCTGTACCCATGAACTACAACATAAGCAGTAGTATAATTAACACCGAAAGTGTGATGAGACCTTGGGACACAGGTGGACAGCAGTCTCTCCTTTGATGATCCCATTGCCACAGTAGTCAGGAAATCTTTCTACATGGCACACCTCATCACAAACGGTTTCTCATCCAGAAAAAAGGAGGTCATTGTTCCCCTCTACTCATCACTCATTAGACCCATTATAGAGTACAAAGCCCCTTCTGGTATGTACCTCACAAGACATTTACAACAACTGGAAAGGCCAGAAATACCTCACAAAGAGGAATACCGGCCTCAAACAGATGCCCTATGCAGACCGTCTCAAAAAACTCCAGCTTAACTCTGTCACATATCACCTACTCAGAGGTGATCTCTGCCTAACATACAAAGCTATGTCAAACCCAGAGCTGTTGGACATGCTCCACTTAAAGAAATCTCAATCCCTCCAAGATACATGCTCTAGGGACCTGAACCTTGTCACCACAGTAAACAGAACATGCTGGAGGGATAGATTCCTGTCCCAGAGACTTCCCATATTCTGGAATAAACTACCTATCTATATCAAACAAAGCTCCTCATTAGCACTCTTTAAGAAAAATCTTGATGATTGGATGGGAAATAGGAAATTCACCCTGGGGATCACCTTTGTGGCTCTGCTCAACAGTGGCACAGGAAAATAATTTTTCGGTGGCAAAGCCAGGGTATCTTTTGGCTGGGCTTGTATATGCTCCAGGGCCGATAGCCTAGTACTTACCTATGAACCTATAAAGAAGGCAGCCCCAAAGATATTCAAAGAAAATTACAGGCAAAAACATCCAGATATGGGAAATTTCACAATAAAAAAATAATATCACAAAGAGGGAATGTAGAAAAGAAGATTAGTAAAGTAGAAGTTAAAAAAAATTAAGTTGAAATTATGGAGGCCTAGAAAGTGAAGGATTTGGTGTAGGTCTAACACAGATTGCTTCACAGTGTGATGGCGCTTGTCCCCAAAGTAAGGAGAAGCAGGAATCAGGAGACACATGAAGAAGAAATATGGACATGGGAAAGAAAAAGGGTTTTAATAGGGTTGGGAGGGTGGCCTAATGGTCAAGGTGTTTGCCTTACATACACAAGGTACAGGGTTTGAATCTCACAGATAATTGGCTAGGCTTAAAATGACTGCATAAGACAGTTAGCCTAGTACTAACATATGAACCTATGAATATGGTGTAATATCTATGCAAAGGAAAAGCAAAACTAACCAATACAAAGAGCAGCACCAAAGATATTTGAAGAGAAATACAGGCAAAGGAATCCAGACATGGACAACTTTACAAACAAAAAATAAGAAGACAAAGAGGAAAAGGAGATCAGTGATGGAGACGTTAAAGAAATAGAAACTGAGGTTATGGAGCACCTGAAAAGTGAAGGATTTAGTGTAGAAAAATCTAATTCAGAAAGCACCACAACAGGATAGAGCAATGGATATCAAATTAAGGGGAAACCAGTGGAATGGGAAGCAACTGGTCAGGTGCCATATCAAGATATTTTGGAGCCTTCCACAGGAAACCAGAAGCTTGATAGCAACAGGAAACTGGAAATTCTGATGCAGCCAATGATGAGGATAGGCCAGTGAGTTCCCACGGATCGAGGCAATGGATGGCACAGGATGAAACTGAAGAGAATGTGCCACAGATAGAACTTTCTATACAATGTCTGTAGGAAATGGAAAATAAAAAAAATGCCCCTCAGTTTAGAAGAAATTGAGCTAAGAGAAGAGTTGCTTGATTTAATATAGATAGACATAATAAGATCAATGAAAGAAATAGACTGCAGTAGGTCAATAAACCCCCAAAGGTCAGAAGTCTGATAAAACAAATGAACACAGTAATTAGGACTGGCCATAGAGATCCATGCAATATAACAGAAGTAAATAAGGTATATTACTGTGCTGCTAAATTAATAACTGATAAAGTTCTACCACAAGAACACAGGGTAGTGAGGGAAAGGAAGGGGAGAAATCAAATACCATCATGGAAGTATTGAATAGAGAAAACAATAAAGCAACTAAGACAAGAAGTGGCAGTGTTAGAAGAGTATAGAAAAGGGAATAGATCAACAAAATACTCAGAAAGATAGACGTGATAAAAGCAAAATGCAGTATTAGAACAGACCAGGCCTCTACCATGCACTATCACAAATAAACTAAAATCTCAGCACAGGCAGATAAATGTAAAAGATACACATTTAAATATAAAGGAAAATGCAAAATAAACAATTTATTGATGACCCAAAAAAGTTTATAGACAGTTAAAACAAGGTAAAAGGAATTGAAAGACCACGAAATAAAAAAGATATCAATACAATTTTGAGAAGTATATATTAAGATTCTGTAGAATATAATAAATATGCTAAATGGATAGAAGAAATAAAAGAAATAATAAGAAGTTTAAAAGTACAAAATATGAAATGGGATGACATAACACCAGGAGATTGAAACAAAGTTAAGAAAAGCCTCTAAATGGAAAAACTCAGGCCCAGATGCAGTACCTGCTTTTCTGCATGAAGATTTAGCCAGTACTGGGAGGCTCTAAATAAAGATCTGCCTAAGCAGCAGAGACCTCCAAAGCAGACACCCAAGCAACCGCTACCCCAAAACAAAACACGTGCAACACATATCTCACAAAGCCAGTGTGCGGAACAGTCACAGCCCTTAAGGCTAAACAACACACCTGATACACTTCTAATAGGTGACTCTATAGTCAGGCACACTGACATCCCGCTCACCAGGCTGAACAAGGAGAAGGTCATGGTGAGCAGCTTGTCGGGCGCTAGGATCTGCCATCATAACACAAGCACTCAGGTCACTCCAAGGCAGGTACAAATATGACTCAGTCATTGTCCATGCTGGTGTGAATGACCTGAGATGTACCTCCCTGGACTACATGAAAAGAGACATAGAGCAGCTCTCGAGCATGTAGCCCAGGCCGGTATAACCCTGACCTTGAGTAGCATCTTACCCTCACCAAGAATGATGCCACAATACAAGACAAGATGATCAATTTCAACAATTGGCTTAAGTATTGGTGTCATTCTAAGGGCATCCAATGCCTGTCAGCCTGGGATGATATGCTCGACAAGCCACGACAGCCTAACAACGGCTTGCGCCTGTTACCCCTGGGCTTTGATATTGGCAAAGGCTCTTGCTACCCCCATGAGTGCCTTTTTAGACAAGGCTCAAAGACAAACCCACCTCCAAAGGTATTACAAAGGGATAAGAAACTAAGAGTAATGCTGCTCAATGCCAGAAGTCTAAACCTCAAGATGCACACTCAATCTCTCCTTAGCATGGAGAACATCGATATCTGTGCAGTAACAGAAACCTGGTTCAGAGCTCCGAGCACCCCAGCACTACCAGGTCATACCTCATACCATGCTTTTGGCCCCAAAACTTGGACCGAACTACAAAAGGAGGGGGAGCATCAATATTCATCAAAGATACCCACACCTCCAGGTTGGTGGCATAGCATGAAGCATCAGAGACTATCCATGTGCAACTAACAGTGGGTAAAACTGCCTTCCAGTTTATAGCCTGCTACAGACCACCCTCCCAAACCCAGGAACCCCACTCGGCCTTCCTGAGAACACTGGAAAATATGAAGGTCTCTCCAAACACCATTATATTGGGCGACTTCAACTACCCGAACATAGACTGGGAGCATTACTCTAGCTCCAACACCCTAGCCCAAAGGTTCCTAGAATTCATAAACTCAAATGCTATGGAACAACTTGTTACCACTCCCACAAGAAAAAACATACTGGACCTGATCATCACCAACATGGGGACTCTATGCTCCAGACAGAAGTGTATCCCTCACTGGTAGATCAGACCATAAACTAATCCAACTGGATATTCATCCCGACCCCACCCCTGCCCAGAAAACCACAGTGAAAAACTTCTCTAAAGCAAATTTCACACTACTCAAAACTGAGGTGGAATCCTTCAAAGCCCCCGGGCCTGTGGAAAATATGGCCCAGACCACAGAATCCTTTATAAATGCATTCTATGAACACCTTTCAGGAATGCATGGATCATGCAATCCCAAATAAAACCAAGACCCAATCCACCAAAGGCAGATGTCCTGTCTGATGGACCCCAGCCATAAACAAACTATACAATAGAAGGAGGAAGCTACTACATGATAGAGCAAAATCTTAAAAAGGGAAGGCATCTCTGATCGAGCATTAGCAAAAACCTACGGGCACTCATAAAATTGTCTAAGACCAGCTTCGAGAGAAAAATTGCACAGGACACTAAGGATAATCACAAGGCTTTCTTTAGTTATGTTAGGAACCTGGGTGGGAATTCCCAGATATGCTCAGAATTAGTCCAAAATGACAAAAAATACACCGAACCCACAGACATTGCCAACATCTTAGCAGACAGGTTCAGCGCAAACTTCTCCCCCCCCTCCCCACCAAAAGGGCAAATATCTATCCCAGCAGAGTGCCCCCCTGATATCTCAGATGCTCAGGTAAGAGCCACCCTCTCCAAAGCAAAAAACACAGCATCAATGGGACCAGATGGTGTCCCAGGCTGCGTCCTACATGAACTCCAAGAAGAGCTAAACCCAAACATAAAACTACTGTTCAATCTCAGCCTTACTACAGGATATGTACCCAAAGGTGGCGTACTGCTACAGTGGTCCCTCTCCACAAGGGTGGTGCCTCAGCGGACCCTGGAAACTATCGCCCATAAGCCTGACTAGCTTGGTCTGCAAAGCTATGGAAAGGGATCATCATGGACCTCATAAATAAAGATATTGGGGACCTACAGACACTGGATCCTGCAGTTCGGCTTTGTTAAGGGCAGATCCTGCCTCTTAAACCTGGTCAACTTCATTGAAACCATCACCAAGGGCATTGACGAAGGGAAGGTGGTCCACACAGCCTACCTGGACCTCGCAAAGCCTTCAATACAATACCCCACTCGGGCATTATAGATAAGCTCACCAGCTTAAATATATAAACCCTTATGTCACTAGATGGGTTGCAAACTGGCTCAAGGACAGAACCCACATGGTTAGAATTGCTGGAGCAATGTCAGACTCAAACCAGTTACAAGTGGCATCCCACAAGGCTCAGTCCTGGGACCTCTCTTGTTCGGTATATATTTCTCAGAGGTACAGGCCAACACAGAAGGACTGTGGCTGACCAAGTTCTCAGATGACTGCAAACTGCCATAATCGACTCTCCAGCTGACACAAGCATCCTCCAAAAGGGCCTCATAGAAACAGACAACTGGTGCCAGAGCCATGGCCTCAAGCTAAACACCAAAAAGTGTATAGTCATCCCCTTTGGCAAAAACAAAGTGCCCACAAATTACCACATAAGTGGTAATCCATTAAGTGCAGAAGAAGTAATTAGGGACTTGAGGACCCAAGTTGATAGCAATCTCTCATTTGACAACCACGTGGCCAAAGTGGTTAGAAAAACATTTATATAGCCCACCTAATCATGAAGGGATTCACATCTAGATCAGGGGAGGTCATCGTGCCTCTTTACTCATCCCTCATCATGCCCATAATCGAGTACAATGCCCCTTTTGGGATGTACCTTACCAAACACCTGCAGCAACTGGAAAGACCCAAAAAGTACCTCACCAAGAGGATTAAAGGGCTCAAACAGATGCCATATGCTGCCCGGTTAAAGAAACTCCAGCTCTACTCAGTGGCATACGCCTACTCAGAGGCGATCTGTGCCTGATGTATAAAGCCATGTCCAACCTGAAATTAAGCATGCACCTCAAAAATCCAAATCCCATCGAGCCACGGCTCGAGAGACTTGAACCTCAGCACTGAAATAAATAGGACATGCTGGAGGGACAGATTCATAACCCAGAGGCTCCCTTCACTCTGGAATAAAATCCCAGTCCAGGTTAGGCAGAGTCCCTCATTTCCTCTCTTCAAGAGGAATCTTGATGAGTGGATGGGAGATCGTAGGTTTACGGGTATCACTTCTGTGGCACTGTTAGACAGAGGTACAGTATACTAACCTCGAAAAAGGGCATAGCAAAATTAATTTAAAATGGGTGGCAAAAGCCAAACATACTCTGGCTAGGTTTATAAATGCCCTAGGGCAGATAGCCTAGTATGGACCTATGAACCTATGAACTATTTATATGCTCACCCCGAACAGACACCAAGCTGGGTAACCACAAGAAAAACAGTGCTCCTACTTAAGAGTGAACCTGCAAGCTACCTTAAAATTATAGACCAATAACTTGCCTTCAGATGACATATAAACAATACACAGGAATTGATGCCGATAAAATTTATAGTCATTTAGAAGAAAACCAATTATGGCAATAGAACAAAAGGGCAATAAAAGAAAGTCATATGGAAAAAAGGGAAGAATCTAAGTATGGTATGGATTGACTACAAAAAAGCATTTGATATTATCCCACATTCACGGATAAAAGAGTGTTTAAAAATATGTAAGATACAGCCTACACCGATCAACAACATTACAGTGACCAGGAAACAAGTGGCTGGCCACTTTGCAATTAAGCCATGATAAAGGGCAAAATATTATTCCAGGGATAAAAATTCAAAGGGGGCCTTATTCCAGGGTGAATCTCTGTCACTGCTGCTATTCTGCCTTGCCCTTAATCCATTAAGCTGTCTACTTAACAGCTTAGGCCAAGATTTAATTTGTCTCCTAGAAACAACAAAGT
>NC_056729.1:1762284167-1762338860 GCF_019279795.1 Protopterus annectens | reverse complement strand
AACTTGACAGTCAAGAGGAGAAGGTAAACACTTGCACCACACCACACTCATCACATACTCTCACTAAATCTACACCACCAAATCCACACATAGAATGCAAAACATTTTATGAGGCTCTTAATAATAATCTGCTCAACAGCAACCTCCAAAGCAGAAATGCAAGCAATCTCCACCCCAACACAACCCAAATGACACATAGCTCACAGACTCAGTGTGCCACTCAACCACAGCCAATAAGGCAAAACAACGTACCCAACACACTAGTCATAGGTGACTCTATAGTCAGTCACACTGATGTCCCACTCACCAGGCTAAACAAGGAGAAGGTTACTGTCAGCTGCCTGTTGGGTGCCAGGATCCACCACATAACCCATGCACACAGGTCAATCCACATCAAGTACAAATATGACTCTGCCATTGTCCATGTTGGTGTGAACTACTTGAGATGTACCTCCCTGGACTACATGAAAAAAGGCATGGAAGAGCTCTCTGATCTTGTAGCCCAGGCAGGTATGACCCTAGCCCTGAGTAGCATTCTGCTATCACCCAGAATGATGCCGCAGTACAAGGACAAAATGATTGACTTCAACAATTGGTTAAGCTTCTGGTACCATTCTAAAGGGATCCAGTATCTGTCTGCCTGGGATGACATGGTCAACAGACCACGATGCTTTGCCAGAGATGGCCTGCACCTGTCACCCCTGGGATTCCAGATACTGGCTAAGGTTCTTGCTGCCCCTATAGTTCCTTTTTTAGGCAAGGTTCAAATGACAAATTCACCACCGTAACAGGAACAAGCAAGCAAAAACTGAAGGTGATGCTACTCAGTGCTAGAAGTCTAAATATTAAAATGCACTCACTCGAGGCACTCCTTAAAATGGAGAACATTGATATCTGTGCAGTGACTGAGACCTGGTTCAAGGCTCCAGAGAGCACCCCTGCACTATCAGGCTATAACTCATACCATACTTTTTGGTCATGTCACCTGGACCGGAACACCAAAGGCAGAGGTGTGTCCATATTCATTAAGCGTATCCACACCTCCAGGCTAGTTGCTCAGCATAATGGAGGCGAGGTTATCCAAGTGCAACTAACTCTGGGCAAAACTGCAATCCAAATTGTAGCTTGCTACAGATCACCCACCATGCCCCAGGATTCCCACTCCTCTTTCTTGATGTATTGGAAAATATTAGGGTTCAACCAAACACCCTAATAATGGGTGATTTCAACTACCCACCATTAACTGGGAAAACTACTCCTATACTCGAATTTTCTCAACGCTTTCTGGAATTCATAAACTCCAATGCCCTGGATCAACTTATCCACACCTCCACCAGGGGCAACAATATTTTAGATCTAGTCATTACCAACATGAGTGACCAGTATTCCACACCTGAAGTCAACGCCTCATTGGTCCAATCTGACCATAAGCTAATTACCCTAGATATCCACATCCTGCCCCCACCCCCCCCATTAAGGAAACCATGGTAAAATAAAATTCTCCAAAGTCAACTTCGTGCTTCTTAAGACAGAAGTGGTGAACTTCATGACACCCATGCAGATGGACAATACAGTTACGGCTACTGAATCCTACACAATTGCACTTTATAAGCACTTACATGAGTGCATGGATCGTTATCCCAAACAGAACCAAGATGCTACCCTCCAAAAAAAGGAAGCCAATCTGGTGGTCCCCTGCCATAAACTGTACAACAGAAGGAAGAAACTGTTGCAAAAGAGAGTAAAATCCCACAAGTGGAGGAGCTCCCTGGTCCACCTCAGTAAGAAGCTGCAATCCCTGATAAAATCCTTCAAAGCTAGTTACGAAAACAAAATCACCACTGATTCTAAAGACAACCACAAAGCATTCTATAGCTATGTCGGGAATCTCAATGGCAACACTCAGATCTGCTCTGAGTTACAGCACAATGGCACTAAATATACAGACCCAACTGATATTGCCAACATTCTGGCAGATAGGTTCAGTGCTAACTTTACCCCCTCTCAGCCCCTAAAGAGCCCATCTCTATACTGGAAAAATGCAAAGTTCCTGTAATCACGACTGCAGAGGTAAAAACCACATTCTTCAAAGCCAAGAAAACAGCATCCATGGGACCAGACAACATCCCAGGCTGTATTCTACATGAACTACAGAACGAACTTGCACCCCACCTAAGTACCATGTTCAATCATAGCCTCACCTCAGGCTTTGTGCCTGCTGAATGGTGCACAGCAACAGTTATCCCACTCCACAAGGGGGGGAATGACCACGGACCCAAGGAACTACCGCCCCATTAGCCTGATGAGCCTGGTGGAACTTATCATCATGGAACTTATAAACAAAGACAATGGTAATCTCCAAACTCTGGACCCCACCCAGTTTGGGTTTGTAAAAGGCAGATCATGTCTCCTAAACCTGATAGACTTCTTTGAAGCAGTCACCAAAGCTGTAGACAAGGGTAAGGTGGTTCACACAGCCTATCTAGATCTTGCCAGGGCTTTTGACACCATCCCCCACTCTGGAATTATAGATAAACTCACTAAACTAGGTATAAATCCCTATGTCACAAGATGGGCTGCCAACTGGCTCACTGACAGAACCCACACTGTGAAAGTAGCAGACTCTAAATCCGACTACAGACCAGTGACAAGTGGAGTACCACAGGGTTCAGTCCTGGGTCTTCTCCTGTTTGGTATCTACTTCTCTGAAGTACAGGCTAACAAGGTTTGCAGATGAATGCAAACTAGGAGCCATAATCGAAACTTCTAACGATGTGGACATCTTACAAAAGGGCCTCACTGAGACAGATGCCTGGTGTCAGAGCCATGGCCTCAAGCTCAATGCCAAAAAGTCCATTGTCATCCCCTTTGGTAAAAACTCTGTACCCATGAACTACAACATAAGCAGTAGTATAATTAACACCGAAAGTGTGATGAGACCTTGGGACACAGGTGGACAGCAGTCTCTCCTTTGATGATCCCATTGCCACAGTAGTCAGGAAATCTTTCTACATGGCACACCTCATCACAAACGGTTTCTCATCCAGAAAAAAGGAGGTCATTGTTCCCCTCTACTCATCACTCATTAGACCCATTATAGAGTACAAAGCCCCTTCTGGTATGTACCTCACAAGACATTTACAACAACTGGAAAGGCCGCAGAAATACCTCACAAAGAGGAATACCGGCCTCAAACAGATGCCCTATGCAGACCGTCTCAAAAAACTCCAGCTTAACTCTGTCACATATCACCTACTCAGAGGTGATCTCTGCCTAACATACAAAGCTATGTCAAACCCAGAGCTGTTGGACATGCTCCACTTAAAGAAATCTCAATCCCTCCAAGATACATGCTCTAGGGACCTGAACCTTGTCACCACAGTAAACAGAACATGCTGGAGGGATAGATTCCTGTCCCAGAGACTTCCCATATTCTGGAATAAACTACCTATCTATATCAAACAAAGCTCCTCATTAGCACTCTTTAAGAAAAATCTTGATGATTGGATGGGAAATAGGAAATTCACCCTGGGGATCACCTTTGTGGCTCTGCTCAACAGTGGCACAGGAAAATAATTTTCTCGGGTGGCAAAAGCCAGGGTATCTTTTTGGCTGGGCTTGTATATGCTCCAGGGCCGATAGCCTAGTACTTACCTATGAACCTATAAAGAAGGCAGCCCCAAAGATATTCAAAGAAAATTACAGGCAAAAACATCCAGATATGGGAAATTTCACAATAAAAAAATAATATCACAAAGAGGGAATGTAGAAAAGAAGATTAGTAAAGTAGAAGTTAAAAAAAATTAAGTTGAAATTATGGAGGCCTAGAAAGTGAAGGATTTGGTGTAGGTCTAACACAGATTGCTTCACAGTGTGATGGCGCTTGTCCCCAAAGTAAGGAGAAGCAGGAATCAGGAGACACATGAAGAAGAAATATGGACATGGGAAAGAAAAAGGGTTTTAATAGGGTTGGGAGGGTGGCCTAATGGTCAAGGTGTTTGCCTTACATACACAAGGTACAGGGTTTGAATCTCACAGGGGATAATTGGCTAGGCTTAAAATGACTCGCAAGGGCAGTTAGCCTAGTACTAACATATGAACCTATGAATATGGTGTAATATCTATGCAAAGGAAAAAGCAAAACTAACCAATACAAAGAGCAGCACCAAAGATATTTGAAGAGAAATACAGGCAAAGGAATCCAGACATGGACAACTTTACAAACAAAAAATAAGAAGACAAAGAGGAAAAGGAGATCAGTGATGGAGACGTTAAAGAAATAGAAACTGAGGTTATGGAGCACCTGAAAAGTGAAGGATTTAGTGTAGAAAAATCTAATTCAGAAAGCACCACAACAGGATAGAGCAATGGATATCCAAATTAAGGGGAAACCAGTGGAATGGGAAGCAACTGGTCAGGTGCCATATCAAGATATTTTGGAGCCTTCCACAGGAAACCAGAAGCTTGATAGCAACAGGAAACTGGAAATTCTGATGCAGCCAATGATGAGGAGTGATAGGCCAGTGAGTTCCCACGTGATCGAGCAATGGATGGCACAGGATGAAACTGAAGAGAATGTGCCACAGATAGAACTTTCTATACAATGTCTGTAGGAAATGGAAAATAAAAAAAAATGCCCCCAGTTTAGAAGAAATTGAGCTAAGAGAAGAGTTGCTTGATTTAATATAGATAGACATAATAAGATCAATGAAAGAAATAGACTGCAGTAGGTCAATAAACCCCCAAAGGTCAGAAGTCTGATAAAACAAATGAACACAGTAATTAGGACTGGCCATAGAGATCCATGCAATATAACAGAAGTAAATAAGGTATATTACTGTGCTGCTAAATTAATAACTGATAAAGTTCTACCACAAGAACACAGGGTAGTGAGGGAAAGGAAGGGGAGAAATCAAATACCATCATGGAAGTATTGAATAGAGAAAACAATAAAGCAACTAAGACAAGAAGTGGCAGTGTTAGAAGAGTATAGAAAAGGGAATAGATCAACAAAAATACTCAGAAAGATAGACGTGATAAAAGCAAAATGCGCAGTATTAGAACAGACCAGGCTCTACCATGCACTATCACAAATAAACTAAAAATCTCAGCACAGGCAGATAAATGTAAAAGATACACATTTAAATATAAAGGAAAAATGCAAAATAAACAATTTATTGATGACCCAAAAAAGTTTATAGACAGTTGGGAAACAAGGTAAAAGGAATTGAAAGACCACGAAATAAAAAAGATATCAATACAATTTTGAGAAGTATATATTAAGATTCTGTAGAATATAATAAATATGCTAAATGGATAGAAGAAATAAAAGAAATAATAAGAAGTTTAAAAGTACAAAATATGAAATGGGATGACATAACACCAGGGAGATTGAAACAAAGTTAAGAAAAGCCTCTAAATGGAAAAACTCAGGCCCAGATGCAGTACCTGCTTTTCTGCATGAAGATTTAGCCAGTACTCGGAGGCTCTAAATAAAGATCTGCCTAAGCAGCAGAGACCTCCAAAGCAGACACCCAAGCAACCGCTACCCCAAAACAAAACACGTGCAACACATATCTCACAAAGCCAGTGTGCGGAACAGTCACAGCCCTTAAGGCTAAACAACACACCTGATACACTTCTAATAGGTGACTCTATAGTCAGGCACACTGACATCCCGCTCACCAGGCTGAACAAGGAGAAGGTCATGGTGAGCAGCTTGTCGGGCGCTAGGATCTGCCATCATAACACAAGCACTCAGGTCACTCCAAGGCAAGTACAAATATGACTCAGTCATTGTCCATGCTGGTGTGAATGACCTGAGATGTACCTCCCTGGACTACATGAAAAGAGACATAGAGCAGCTCTCCGAGCATGTAGCCCAGGCCGGTATAACCCTGACCTTGAGTAGCATCTTACCCTCACCAAGAATGATGCCACAATACAAGACAAGATGATCAATTTCAACAATTGGCTTAAGTATTGGTGTCATTCTAAGGGCATCCAATGCCTGTCAGCCTGGGATGATATGCTCGACAAGCCACGATGCTTCGCTAACAACGGCTTGCGCCTGTTACCCCTGGGCTTTCGGATATTGGCAAAGGCTCTTGCTACCCCCATAGTGCCTTTTTTAGACAAGGCTCAAAAGACAAACCCACCTCCAAAGGTATTACAAGGGATAAGAAACTAAGAGTAATGCTGCTCAATGCCAGAAGTCTAAACCTCAAGATGCACACACTCGAATCTCTCCTTAGCATGGAGAACATCGATATCTGTGCAGTAACAGAAACCTGGTTCAGAGCTCCCGAGAGCACCCCAGCACTACCAGGTCATACCTCATACCATGCTTTTTGGCCCCAAAACTTGGACCGAACTACAAAAGGAGGGGGAGCATCAATATTCATCAAAGATACCCACACCTCCAGGTTGGTGGCATAGCATGAAGCATCAGAGACTATCCATGTGCAACTAACAGTGGGTAAAACTGCCTTCCAGTTTATAGCCTGCTACAGACCACCCTCCCAAACCCAGGAACCCCACTCGGCCTTCCTGAGAACACTGGAAAATATGAAGGTCTCTCCAAACACCATTATATTGGGCGACTTCAACTACCCGAACATAGACTGGGAGCATTACTCTAGCTCCAACACCCTAGCCCAAAGGTTCCTAGAATTCATAAACTCAAATGCTATGGAACAACTTGTTACCACTCCCACAAGAGGGAAAAACATACTGGACCTGATCATCACCAACATGGGGACTCTATGCTCCAGACCAGAAGTGTATCCCTCACTGGTAAGATCAGACCATAAACTAATCCAACTGGATATTCACATCCCGACCCCACCCCCTGCCCAGAAAACCACAGTGAAAAACTTCTCTAAAGCAAATTTCACACTACTCAAAACTGAGGTGGAATCCTTCAAAGCCCCCGGGCCTGTGGAAAATATGGCCCAGACCACAGAATCCTTTATAAATGCATTCTATGAACACCTTCAGGAATGCATGGATCATGCAATCCCAAATAAAACCAAGACCCAATCCTCCAAAGGCAGATGTCCTGTCTGATGGACCCCAGCCATAAACAAACTATACAATAGAAGGAGGAAGCTACTACATGATAGAGCAAAATCTTAAAAAGGGAAGGCATCTCTGATCAGTATTAACAAAAACCTACGGGCACTCATAAAATTGTCTAAGACCAGCTTCGAGAGAAAAATTGCACAGGACACTAAGGATAATCACAAGGCTTTCTTTAGTTATGTTAGGAACCTGGGTGGGAATTCCCAGATATGCTCAGAATTAGTCCAAAATGACAAAAAATACACCGAACCCACAGACATTGCCAACATCTTAGCAGACAGGTTCAGCGCAAACTTCTCCCCCTCCCCACCAAAAGGGCAAATATCTATCCCAGCAGAGTGCCCCCCTGATATCTCAGATGCTCAGGTAAGAGCCACCCTCTCCAAAGCAAAAAACACAGCATCAATGGGACCAGATGGTGTCCCAGGCTGCGTCCTACATGAACTCCAAGAAGAGCTAAACCCAAACATAAAACTACTGTTCAATCTCAGCCTTACTACAGGATATGTACCCAAAGAGTGGCGTACAGCAACAGTGGTCCCTCTCCACAAAGGTGGTGCCTCAACGGACCCTGGAAACTATCGCCCCATAAGCCTGACTAGCTTGGTCTGCAAAGCTATGGAAAGGATCATCATGGACCTCATAAATAAAGATATTGGGGACCTACAGACACTGGATCCTACCCAGTTCGGCTTTGTTAAGGGCAGATCCTGCCTCTTAAACCTGGTCAACTTCATTGAAACCATCACCAAGGCCATTGACGAAGGGAAGGTGGTCCACACAGCCTACCTGGACCTCGCAAAAGCCTTCAATACAATACCCCACTCGGGCATTATAGATAAGCTCACCAGCTTAAATATATAAACCCTTATGTCACTAGATGGGTTGCAAACTGGCTCAAGGACAGAACCCACATGGTTAGAATTGCTGGAGCAATGTCAGACTCCAAACCAGTTACAAGTGGCATCCCACAAGGCTCAGTCCTGGGACCTCTCTTGTTCGGTATATATTTCTCAGAGGTACAGGCCAACACAGAAGGACTGTGGCTGACCAAGTTCGCAGATGACTGCAAACTGGGCGCCATAATCGACTCTCCAGCTGACACAAGCATCCTCCAAAAGGGCCTCATAGAAACAGACAACTGGTGCCAGAGCCATGGCCTCAAGCTAAACACCAAAAAGTGTATAGTCATCCCCTTTGGCAAAAACAAAGTGCCCACAAATTACCACATAAGTGGTAATCCATTAAGTGCAGAAGAAGTAATTAGGGACTTGAGGACCCAAGTTGATAGCAATCTCTCATTTGACAACCACGTGGCCAAAGTGGTTAGAAAAACATTTTATATAGCCCACCTAATCATGAAGGGATTCACATCTAGATCAGGGGAGGTCATCGTGCCTCTTTACTCATCCCTCATCATGCCCATAATCGAGTACAATGCCCCTTTTGGGATGTACCTTACCAAACACCTGCAGCAACTGGAAAGACCCAAAAAGTACCTCACCAAGAGGATTAAAGGGCTCAAACAGATGCCATATGCTGCCCGGTTAAAGAAACTCCAGCTCT
Source organism: Protopterus annectens (assembly GCF_019279795.1). Classification (NCBI taxonomy): domain Eukaryota; kingdom Metazoa; phylum Chordata; order Ceratodontiformes; family Protopteridae; genus Protopterus; species Protopterus annectens. The sequence continues at coordinate 1,762,330,211 of NC_056729.1, read as the reverse complement.
ACTCAGTGGCATACCGCCTGCTCAGAGGCGATCTGTGCCTGATGTATAAAGCCATGTCCAACCCGAAATTAAGGGGCATGCTGCACCTCAAAAAATCCAAATCCCATCGAGCTACGCGCTCGAGAGACTTGAACCTCAGCACTGAAATAAATAGGACATGCTGGAGGGACAGATTCATAACCCAGAGGCTCCCTTCACTCTGGAATAAAATCCCAGTCCAGGTTAGGCAGAGTCCCTCATTTCCTCTCTTCAAGAGGAATCTTGATGAGTGGATGGGAGATCGTAGGTTTACCCCGGGTATCACTTCTGTGGCACTGTTAGACAGAGGTACAGTATACTAACCTCGAAAAAGGGCATAGCAAAATTAATTTAAAATGGGTGGCAAAAGCCAAACATACTCTGGCTAGGTTTATAAATGCCCTAGGGCAGATAGCCTAGTATGGACCTATGAACCTATGAACTATTTATATGCTCACCCCGAACAGACACCAAGCTGGGTAACCACAAGAAAAACAGTGCTCCTACTTAAGAGTGAACCTGCAAGCTACCTTAAAAATTATAGACCAATAACTTGCCTTCAGATGACATATAAACAATACACAGGAATTGATGCCGACAAAATTTATAGTCATTTAGAAGAAAACTCAATTATGGCAATAGAACAAAAGGGCAATAAAAGAAAGTCATATGGAAAAAAGGGAAGAATCTAAGTATGGTATGGATTGACTACAAAAAAGCATTTGATATTATCCCACATTCACGGATAAAAGAGTGTTTAAAAATATGTAAGATACAGCCTACACCGATCAACAACATTACAGTGACCAGGAAACAAGTGGCTGGCCACTTTGCAATTAAGCCATGATAAAGGGCAAAATATTATTCCAGGGATAAAAATTCAAAGGGGGCCTTATTCCAGGGTGAATCTCTGTCACTGCTGCTATTCTGCCTTGCCCTTAATCCATTAAGCTGTCTACTTAACAGCTTAGGCCAAGATTTAATTTGTCTCCTAGAAAACAACAAAGTATAAAAACATCTCATCTTCTCTTTGTTGATGATTTGAAACTGTGTAGCTCATAAGATGGGGAACTAAAAGTATAACTGCAAGTGATCAAAACCTTTTCAGATGATATAAGAATGTCATTTGGTCTTGATAAACGTGTGAAGGCAACCTTTAAAGCAGTAAAACTGCAGGAGCAGCAAAAAATATCAGCTTGTGAGAAGAATGTGATATAAAAAAACTTGAGCAAGAGGAAGTGTATAAATATCTGGGAACTGATGAAGGATCAACAATATAACATGAACAAATGTGAATAAAACTTACTAAGGAATACTTTAGAAGACTTAAATTAATACTGCAAACAGTATTGACATCTAGGAACAAAATCTAAGCTATAAAACAATTTGGTCCTCCTGTCCTAACTTACAGTTTTGGAGTGATTGACTGGCCCCCAAAATGTGTTGGATGGATTAGATACAAAAATAAAAAGGATGCTTCATGCTCATCAAGTGACTTATAAAAAAAATCAGTGCATACCAAGAATATATATTCCCCATTCTGAAGGAATGATGGGCTTCCTTGAAATTGATTACAAGTGTAGATCTGCAATCATGGGACTCCACACATATCTGCTGACCTCACAAGACCCACACATAGTCAAACTTTTGAAACATGATGAGAATAAATCTAACATGACTTCTCTGTTTAATCTAGCAGAAGCATATCGGCGTCAATCAGGAATGAAATTCAAACCAGAAGTGGATAAAAAACAGGTAGCAATTGAATGTGCCACAAAACAAAAGAAAGAATATAAGATGAAGGACCAAAAGAGAAGACAAGAAATGTGGAAAATGCATAAATATAGTTGCAAGCATAGAAAACTTTTAGAAGACCCTCATGTTGATCAGGAATGAATGCAGGAATGGTTAAAGAGAAGCAAATTCAAACCAAGAGATGAAAAATTTATATTGGTGTCCCAAGATAGAACTGATCCAATACACGCTAGTTTACAAAGTCAATTGAACATGTGGGAGAAATAGACAAATGTAGGTTTTGTAAAACTGAATTGGAAACAGTGGCACACCTCATTGCTGGCTGTAACACACTAATGGCAGAAGGACTGTAGTGACCCATCTAATGATATAGGGGTTGATACCTAGTTTTTTAATTTCTCCAAGTCTTTTGGGATTCTAATACCATGAGAGGAATGGACCCCACTCCTAAGTAAAAGTCCTGTTAAAGTTTAGGAAATTAGTATTGTTTCCATCTTTGATGTCAGCCAGAAGTGCTCTTCGCAGCAACTGCAATGCACCCAGTAATGACTCCTCCTGCAATTCGCATTGGGTTCCATGTATCGGTACATAAGACACTGTAGTCAATGGGTGTAGCAATTTCAGTGATCAGTGCTACTTTTGTCTTCTTTTCGTGAACTACTATATCTGTTTTTTTCACATCTATTTTTGAACTATTGGTAATAGCTGATCTCAGGCAATATAAACTTCATCATTCTCTATAATGCTTTACGGCTCATGTTTTCAATGCTTTTTAGCTACTTCAGTATTGTAATGTTTGCACAATCCCCAATGCAATAGTTTTGACACATCATTATGCCTTTCAGTATGTAGGCCTTCTGCCTTTATTGTGATGTATGACTGTTTCCAATTCTGTTTTACCAAACCTGCATTTTTTTCTATTTCTCCAACATGTTCAATGTACTTTGTAAACTAACGTATATGCAGTCCACTATCTTGGGCTGCCAATATTAACCTTTCATCTTTTGGTTTAAATTCATCTCTCCTTAACCATCAACATGAGTTGCTCCAGGAATTTTCTGTACTTGCAACTATATTTATGCATTTTCCATATTTCTTGCCTTCTCAGCTGATCCTTCACTTTCTATCCTTTCTTTTGTTTTTTTGGCACATGTATTTGCTGCCTGATGTTTATCTACTTCTGGTTTGATTTCCATTCTCACTTGACACTGATATGTTTCTGATAAGCTAAGAAGAGAAGTCATCTTTGACTTGTTCCCTTCACATTTTAAAACTTTTTCTGTTTGGTCTTGTGAGGACATCAGATATGTATGCAGTCCAATGATTGCAGATCAATACATGTAATCAGTTTTGAGTAGGCCCATACCTCCTTCTGAATGGGAATATATAATCTTGATATATAATGATTTTTGTATATCATTTGAAAACATGAAGCCTTTTTTTGTGTGTTTTCCTGTCCAACTGATCCAATACCTTTTGGGGCCATTCAATCACTCCAAAACTGTAAGTTTGAACAGGAAGAGCAAATTGGATTATAGATTGGACATTACTCCTAGATGTCAGAGTTGTTTTCTTTATTAATTTTAGTATTCTAATATATCCTTACCAAGTTTTATTCACATTTGTGAATGTTTTTAATGTTGATCCTTCGTCAATTCTCAAATATTTATACACTCTCTCTTGTTCAAGTTCTTTTATACCACATTCCTTTCCCAAACTAATATTTTCCTGGTGCTGCAGTTTTCCTACTTTAAAAGTTGATTTTGCACATTTATCAAGACCAAATGACATTCTTATATCATCTGTGAACGTTTTGACCACTCGCAGCTGTGCTTTCATTTCCTCATCTGATAAACTATAAAGTTTTAAATCATCTGGAAAAAGATGAGGAGAAATCTTTACACTTTGTTTTCTGTAACCCAAATTGTAGCCATGGCCTAATATATTACATAGACAGCTTTCCTAGGTTAAGAGCAAGACAAAGGAGCAGCCATTACAGAGAGTCACCCTGGGATGTCCCCCTTTGAATTTTTTATCCCTGGGATAATAATTTGTCCTTTATTATGGCTTAGCTGCAAAGTGGTTTTCCATTGTTTCATGATCACTGTAATGCAATTGATTAGTGTAGGGTGTATCTTATACATTTTAAGCCCTCTTTTATCCATGAACGTGGGATACTGCCTCAAATGTTTTTTTTGTAGTCTATCGATGCCATATTTAGATTCTTCCCCTATTTACAGTTCTCCATCAAAACTTTATTTAACAACAAATGATCCTTTGCTTCATATTTATTTATTTATTTATTTATTATATATGACTTTCTGTTTTACCCTTTTGTTCTATTGCCATGATTGAGTTTTCTTCTAAATCATTATAGACTCTGTCAGCATCAGTGCCAGTGTATAGTTTATACATTGTTGGAAGGCAAGTTAATGGTCTGTAGTTTTAGGATATTTTGCAGGTTCACCACCCTTAAGGAGGAGTATAGTATTTTCCTGTAGTTAACCAAGTTGGTGTCTGTTCAAGGTGTTCAGATAAATACTTCTTGGTCATGGCTAAATCTTCATGTAAAGATGTTAATACATTTAGCCAGAAGTTAGGTATTGCATTTGGGCATGGGGTTTTCCAGTTAGGAGTTTTTCTTAATTTTGTTTCAGTTTCTTTGGCCATTAGTTCATCCCATTTCATATCCTGTACATTTCAACTTCTTATTCTTTCTTTTACTTCTTCTATCCATTTAGCATCTTTGTTATGTTCCACAGGATCTTCATAGGTATTTCTCTAAAATGTGTCTGTTTCTGGTTGTGTTTCTATTCATTTTGCTTTATTTCCCAATTCTCTATAAAAATTTTATGGATCATCAATAAATTGTTTATTTTGTACTTTTCCTTTATCTTTATCTGCATTTTTCTAAGTTTTTCTTCTTATGCTGATTTATTTAGTTTATTATTTGCAACAGTGTACAATAGATCCTGGCCTGTTTTGATAAAGCATATTGCTTTTATCAAGTCTATCATTTTGCTTATTTTTGTTGATCTGTTCTCTCTTCTGCACTCTTCTAACAGTGATACTTGTCTTAATTGCTTTATCGTTTTCTCTGTTCGATACTTCCATGATAGAATTTTATTTCTCATCTTCCTTTCCCTTACTGCTCTGTTGTTTTTATTGTAAGATATTATCTCTTATTTATTTAGCTGCACAGTAATATAGCCTATTTTTGGTTTACTATCATAATGTCAAAGACAAAATAATTTTTAATGAAAAGATCAAAATAAAATCTTAAAAACAAAAGCAACATTTACCCTAAATGTCGAATGTCAAAAACAGGACAATCGACATTCCACATACCAAACTTCCAGTTTCAAAAGTCCCTATGTCCGTTTACATTTTTGCAAAGGGCAAGCCCCACTGTGCCCCCCACACCCCTTGCAAATCATATATACCATCTCCGAGATCGCACTACAGTGAGGAAAGGGTAAATTCCCCGATCATCACTGTACCGTTATCTCCATTCACAATGCCAAACTCATAATCATGAATCACTCTTTACTTTCATTATTATGAGTTTGTAGTATTCTAGTTCAGCATTGTGGAACTTTAAAACTGTACTTTCCTCTAACTGACATTCGATCAACTACATTTCCAGCTTATGACAGTAAACCCCTATTATCTTCTGTCATATCACATGAATTTCTATGAATAGTCTTGATTACTGTGGTCATTTGTTTTATCAATCTCTTAATATTTTGGGTCTTATTGACTTTCTGTAGTCTTTTTCTTTCATTGATCTTAATATGTCTATCCATCCCTATCAAATCAATTCTTCTCTTGGATCATTTTCTTTTAAACTAAGGGCAGAATCTTTGTTCACAATTATCTGTGGGTGTTCTATGGAAAGTTCCAGAAAATCTTCCAGTGCCCTATTCTCTTCAGCTTCACCCTATGTAATCCATTGATCTTTCATATGGAAACTCACTGGCCTATCACTCCATAACATTGACTGCATCAAATTTGCTATAGTTTCCTATTCCTTCCTTTGCTTTGCAACTTGAACTGAACCTTTGTACTGTTATACAACTCCAACCAAACTTTTGCACTGGTTTCCTACTAAAGGCTCCAAAGTATGTTTGCATGGCACTGATGAGATGTTTCCTGCTCCACTGATTTCTCCTTAATTTGGGGATTCATTTTTCTATCATGCTACATCATCATAGTTAGATTTTTAACACTAAATCCTTTGCTTTGTTTCTGTTTCTTTAACTTCTCCATTACTAATTATTGTTTCTGCTTTGCCCCTTTGTTTATTTTTTGTATTGTAAAATTTTCCATATCTGGATTGCTTTGCCTGTATTTATCTTCAAATATTTTTGGTGTTGCTTTTTTTCTATTGATTAGTTTTGCTTTCTCATTTGCATAAATATTGCACCATATTAAATATATTTTTCTTTCCCATGTTCATATTTCTTCTTTAGATGTCTCCAACTCCTCCTGTTTCTCCTTACTTGAGGAACTCATTGTTCTATCATGCTGTGATATAACCTGTGTTGGACTTTCTACACTACATCCTTCACTTCTCAGGTATTCCATAACTCCAACTTCTATTTTTTTCAACTTCTTAGGTTCATAGGTCCATAGGTGTTTATTAGGCTAATGGCCACAAGGGCCTTTATAAGCCTAGCCATGCATCCCAAATCTCTGGCAAGGGCTGATACCCTTGATAAGTGTAAGCAGGGGCTTGCGAGATTAAACATTTACAAGCAAGGGCCTGGGCTATGAACCATTTACAGGTTGCCTGTGTCCATTAGAGATGTAGGTGCTAAGCCAGGGATGAATTTTCTGTTCCCCATCCAATCATCCAAGTTGCACTTGAATTGCGTTAGGGAGGAACTCTGCTTCAAAGGAATGGGGAGTCTGTTCCACAGATAGGGTAGTCTCTGGGATGCATACCTGTTTCTCTAGCAGGCCCTATTTATATCACAGGCAAGGTTTAATCTTTAGAATGGCTAATTCTGGTGATGTTTGTTTTGTGGATATGCAGGAGGTCCATCAGAGTGGGGTCTGACAATGCCCTGGATGCCAAGCATAAATCTCCTCTCAAAAGCCTGTAGGAGACAGAATATGGTGATAGGGTCTTGAGGTGGTCTGCATAGGACATTTTACTTAAGTCCTGTATTATTTTAGTGAGGAAGCTCTGTTGACATTCCAGTTCTTGGATAGGCCAGTGTTGGGTAGAAACCAAAGAGAGCATTGGACTCAATGATAGGTCTGATGAATGCTCAATACAGAACAATGACTTCCTTGGGGTTAGATGCCGTACTTTTGCTTTTAAGTTGTGCAACATAGAATGATTTTCTCACTACTGTAGACACATGATGGTCAAAGGCTAGATTACTATCTGTGTGTGTCCCTAAGTCCCTGACAACAGGGTCAAATCTAAGGGGTGTGTTGTCAATATGATATGTTGTCAATATGATATGTTGTCAATATGATAGTTACCAGGGGTGGATTGCTTTCCAAAGGATACTATTATGCATTTCTTGACATTTAGTTTTAGACTATAGCTCTGACACCAGCTGTTTTTCTGTGTCAGCCTCTCCTGGAGAACATTTGTGTCAGTGTGGAATTCAATGACATTTCCTAATTTGCAATCATCAGCAAATTTAGTCAGCCAGAGAACATTGACATTCGCCTTGATTTCAGGAAAGTAAATGTCGCAAAGGAGCAGTCTAAGGACAGATCCCTGTGAGACTCCACTTGTGACTGAACTTTTTGTAGAGATGGACTCCCCAATTCTAACTTCCTGGGTCCTGTCTGTGAGCCAGTTGGCTATCCACGGGGTGACATATGAATTGGTACCTAGCCTCTTGAGTTTGTTAACAATGCCCCAGTGGGGTATTGTGTCAAATGCCTTGGCCAGGTCAAGGTAGGCAATGTGAACCATTTTACCCTCATCCATTGCTTTGGTGACCTTCTCAACGAAGTCTACTAGGTTGAGTAGGCATAATCTGCCCTTGACAAAACTAAACTGGGTTTGGTCCAGTGTCTGGAGGTTTACTATATCACTATTGATCATTGCCATGATAATTTTTTCCATGGCTTTACAGATAAGACTAGTGAGACTTATGGGTCTGTAGATGGCTCACCTTTATGCAGAGGGATGACTGTTGATGTTCTCCATTTATGAGGAATGAAGCCTGTTTGGAAGCTACAGTTAAATAGAAATTCCAGAGGCCTTGATAGGTCATGTTTCATGCTATTTAGAAGGCATCCTGGGATATTGTTTGGGCCCACTGATGCAGTACTCTTAGCCTTAGAGAGAGCATTAAGGACCTGTTCCCTAGTGATAACAGGGGAATTATATTTGATGGTATTTCCTGATGGAAGTTTGAGGGGGAGAGAGGGGTAAAGTTGGAAATGAATTTATCTGCCAGTAGGTTTGCTATATCTTCTGGCTCAGTATAGGTGGCTCCATTTACAATGAGCTCTGCTAACAATTGTGTATTGCCTTTGATGTTGCATACATAGCTAATAAATGCCTTGTGGTTGTCCTTGGCCTGGGCCTTCTACTTTACTAATCATATGGTCTATGTTCCCCCTTGTGATCTTATTCTTTTGAATTGTGAACTTTCCACATCTGGGTACTGTTGCCTGTATTTTTCTTTGAATATCTTTGGAGCTGCTTTTTTTGTATTTACTAATTTGGTTCTCCACTTTGCATAAATATTGCATCATATCAGATCTCTTTTTCTTTCTCATGTCCATATTAATTTTTTATACCTTTCAAACATCTCTAGATTTTGTTTTTTATATTTTTGATCTTTCTTTATCACTTTTTTTCCAAACGGTCCAAGGTTTCTTTATCTGTATAATATTGTTCATGAATCTGTTATATTAATGAACACAAATTTGTATTTGACGCTTTAGACAGTTTTTCTCGTACAGGCATTTTTTCTTTCCTCTGTTTTCTCTCTTAATCTTTTTGTATGTCTTCTGTCCAGAAATTCTTAGCTTCTTGCATAATAGTAACAATGCATAATATCTTTCTTATCCTCAATAGTCCACTCTATCATCTTTTGGCTCTTTTTTTGGCCTATCAGTTTTTATGATTTTTGTGGACTACTACTTCCTTCTACAACAGGGGGTCAAGGGGGTCATCCTCTCATGTGCCTGACTTAACCCCACTGTAGGAGTATTTACATGTCTTGAGGATTCTGCGTTGTCATTTTTTTCCAGTCCTGGCACACCAGTGCACCTACCAAGATTGAACACTTTTTTATCCTGATATTTGTGCACCCAGCTGTCTTTTTTTATTTTTTAACCTACCTCTGTCCATGAGATATGCTATATAAAATACTGTCTATATATCAGTGTCATCTTAGTGAGATTTTTAAAAACATAGTCCATTTCGTGAAGGTACTCGCCAAGACTTCAGGAGGAATTCAATTCCAGCAATATTACTCTCCTTTGTTTGCTGATTCTTTCATCTCTCCATTTGTACCCACAAATGGAGTGTCATCTCTCCATTTTTACCCCCAAATGGAGTGTCATCTCTCCATTTGTTCCCCCAAATGGATTGTCATCTCTCCATTTATACCCACAAATGGAGTGTCATCTCTCCATTTTTACCCCCAAATGGAGTGTCATCTCTCCATTTGTACCCCCAAATGGAGTGTCATCTCTCCATTTGTACCCCAAATGGAGTGATATCCTGTACAGTTCACATACCTTCTTCCCAAGTCACCAGGTGAGAGCCTGCATGACCTTGTGTAAATCACTTAAATTGACCTTGATCCTGATTTACCTGGTGGTTAACAAATGAGTATCACTGGGGGCTTGTCTGCAAGCCACCCACACTGTTACCATGACTCCCACATGTGGCATGTATGTTACCTTTAACAATGGTTTCTAATGAATACCTTTTCACTGGAGAATGTTATTAGTGACATCAAATATGTCTTGGAGCCCTGGATGATCACATTCATCAGAAATCAACAGAGTGCAACAGATGATGGATACAGCTGTGCCCTATCCTATTCTAAACAAGGGGAATTTTGGATGCTGCATCTTGGCTTCTGAAGGATGCATGGCAGGATCTTGTGGTGTCATGCAGTACGACCCAGGTGCATATGCTAAATCGTTTGCATTGCATGCACTGATGCATAATTTCATACTTATGAGGCAGTTACAGCAGGTGGGACTATTGCAGGTAGAATATCTCACAGCACATAAGGCAGTGGAAGCTGTACCAGATGAGGTTTGAGTGAAGGACCCAGCAACAGGGGATGAAAAAATTAGATACAGGCAGGTGGGGTATGCTGTATGATTGGAAAAGAGGCAGAGGATTACTCACATATTTGGCTCATAGCACTGTATAAACACTACAGTAAAAGTGATGTATGCAAACCCAACAGCAAATATGCTGCCCATGCATAGGTTGGCTGCACTGTGCATCAGACATAAGTAACTCAAGTAGTAAACTACAAAAGGCAGGGCACAGATATCATTTTCAGACGGTTTACACTGAAGAACAGGTTTGCAGTGAAGACACAGTGGGAATAAAGTTTAAAATGATAAATATCTCATTTATTTCCCTTTGTGGTAGATGTGAATTGAGTGTAATAGTGTGAGAGGACAGGTCATTTATGAAAGGCTGGGTTATACCTTAGAAGAAAAAGGTATTTGAGTGTGCAATAAGATTGATTTAAATGTGTTATAAAACAGGGCTCCTGACGCTTCCTCTCACCCCAAAGTCAGGTTGTAACAGTTGAAATTTTAGAGACCATGGTTGTAGTTAGAAATTTATTCGTAGGAATCCCGATTGACACAAGCTGTGACCCAACAGCTGATGAACTGACCATATGTTGAACTTGTGCATATGCACTAATCATTGATGAAAACAATTAACTGATTGGAATGGGACTATTCCCATGCTAAACACTGCCAACAGTTAATATGCAGTTACTTTGCACAAAGAACAGACTAATGTTACCAGGCTAATAACATGCACACCTCATTGAAACAAATGTTACTCTGCACAAGGAGGAGGCTAATGTTACTAGGCTAATAACATGCATACCTCATTGAAACAAATGTTACTCTGCACAAGGAGGAGGCTAATGTTACTAGGCTAATAACATGCACACCTCATTGAAACAAACGTTACTCTGCACAAGGAAGAGGCTAATGTTACTAGGCTAATAACATGCACACATCATTGAAACAAACGTTACTCTGCACAAGGAAGAGGCTAATGTTACCAGGCTAATAACATGCACACCTCATTGAAACAAATGTTACTCTGCACAAGGAGGAGGCTAATGTTACTAGGCTAATAACATGCACACCTCATTGAAACAAACGTTACTCTGCACAAGGAAGAGGCTAATGTTACTAGGCTAATAACATGCACACATCATTGAAACAAACGTTACTCTGCACAAGGAGCAGGCTAATGTTACCAGGCTAATAACATGCACACCTGATTGAAACAAACATTACTCTGCACAAGGAGCAGGCTAATGTTACCAGGCTAATAACATGCACACCTGATTGAAACAAACGTTACTCTGCACAAGGAACAGGCTAATGTTACCAGGCTAATAACATGCACACCTCATTGAAACAAACGTTACTCTGCACAAGGAACAGGCTAATGTTACTAGGCTAATAACATGCACACCTCATTGAAACAAACGTTACTCTGCACAAGGAACAGACTAATGTTACTAGGCTAATAACATGCACATCTCATTGAAACAAACGTTACTCTGCACAAGGAACAGACTAATGTTACTAGGCTAATAACATTCACACCCCACTGAAACAAATGTTACTCTGCACAAAGAACAGTCTAATGTTACTACATGCACACCTCACTGAAACAAACGTTAACCTTCATAAAGAACAGACTAATGTTACCAGGCTAATAACATGCACACCTCATTGAAACAAATGTTACTCTGCACAAAGAACAGACTAATGTTACTACATGCACACCTCACTGAAACAAACGTTAACCTTCATAAAGAACAGACTAATGTTACCAGGCTAATAACATGCACACCTCACTGAAACAAACAGAACAATGAAAAGTGATCAAAGAAAAAGATTAACAATCAAAGATACAGACGTAGACAAAGACAGAGAGAAGAAGGAAGAATGTTGAAACAGAACAATGAAAGGAAATAGCAACAGTTTTGTTTGTTTCTTCATTAATACATGGTGCTGCAGATCAAATAACCTGCAACCAATCACTAAAAACAAAACACTAACATAGTTATGATGGTTGTATAATATTTAAAGGTTTATTTTTGCTTTTAGTCTTATATCATTTGACCACATTATGTATTTGATCTCTAGTCTTTAAGTGTTTATGTTAAAAAGCTGTACATAAATGTTCTGACATAATTAAACATTATATGGTTATAATTGTATGCTTCAGGAGAAATGGGAAGCAGCAGGTTTAATTTGGCAGTTTATTCATAATTATGCACAGGTAACTTTTGCTGTCAAAGCTTGCATTGATCAATTTTTCTAATGTTACAATAGAATGCAGCTATATTAATATGAGCTAATTTTGATCAAAAATTACTTTTAATTGTATCACAGATGAGTTTTGGTCCAGGATAATCACTGACGACAATTCCTAGTCTTCCTTTCCGTCCAGTAATGTAGGAATGAAGTTTGGGATTTATTTTTAGTGCTAGTTCACGTGGTGCTTGGACACCAGATGTGAAACTTGAAAATGTTATGAACAGGGTATCACCTGAGCTTCTCTGTGCTTTATCTAGGTGAGCTTTGACCTTGTCCCACTTTTCATCTTCTCCAGCACTCCAAGTGTCTTCAAGATCTGCTGATATGAAGTTAATTCCCAAATCGTAACCAGAAAAGTCTCTTAAAACAACAATCTTTCCACGTCATTCTCTCACATTTGGAATAATGTTTTTCAAATAAAATCTTTCTGAAGGATATTTAATAATTTCTGCCCTTAGTGTATCAGTGAAAGACCTTGTATTGCCTTCTGGTTCATACTCCTCCCTAATTCGCATAAGAAGCACTTCAGATGGATTGCTTTTCAAGTATGATATCATTTGCGACACTACGTCATTAAAATTACAATGCTGATAGAAGGCTTCATGATGGATCGGCAAACCATTATTGACATGCCTACATCTAATGTCGAAGAATCGAACTCCAAGCTTCAATTGAGTATTTAAAGAAAGGCTTTGGCACCAAACCCAGATCAGGTCTCCATGATGGGCCATACTGTTATGTGTTCCAGGAATTGAAAACTGCGTTATTTTCTTCTCATCAGGAACAGATTCCATCCAGCGTTCATTGTATGATTCAGATGGTGGGTCATCTGGCACATTCCAATAATCTGGATCTTTAGCATTAACATTTCCCATTATTTCAAGATATACCTAGGAAAATTTTAAACACAAGTAAGAAAAATGTCAACAACAAACAATTGTAGAAGAGAATAAACATGGATATTACCAGAAAACATCACTTCCAACAAAATGCTAGAACAAAGTTGTTGCATTCCAACAGTACTGCAAAATTGAATTGGACAAGGATAATTCTGAGGCAAAATGACAAAACTTAAGAGCAATGGCTCAAATTCACAAATAGTATCTTCCACTTGCAGAGGGTAAAAGGAGCAGTTTCAAAAGATCACACGAAATGTGATTCACAAAAATGTTAGTTGTAATGAGGAAGGAGCTCATATCAGCTAACTTCATGCCTCTGAATTGCTTGGTGTCCCTGCTAGTGTTAATCAGCACTTTCTTGTGAAAATCATCTCTGGTCAACCGTGCATATCATTGGCACATACACACCTCCATTCACTTTCCCACAGACATGGGTGCACATACATGCGCACACACACACCACACACAGACATGCACACACACAGCCTGCTGCAGCCTCTTGTTATTTCCCTGCCCCTCATAATTTACAGATGCTTACATTCAGTCAGTTATGCCACACATTAGAGCTTCATTCTTCATGTTCAGAATCTCTATAATGATGCTAGACTTATACCTCCAGTACCTTTTTCAGTTAGTCAATGTAATATTAAGAATGTCTTCTTAGTATTGTCTAGTGTTCCCACATGGACACATCCCCAGCACTCAACTGTCCCTAAGTTTATTTAACACCCCTTACTTTGCCTCTTATACCTACCCTGTCCTTTTGTAACTCACGAATCATCACACTCATTTAATAATGCCAGACATTAGAGTTTCATGTTTCTTATTGTTGGGAAAATACTTCAGGATAGAAAGGCTAATGGGTCATTTTGTATAGAGGACTAAAGTTCTGCTGCAGTAAGACACTGCTCTCTGTATTAAAAGAACAGAGTTTGAAGCGTTTCCCCTTGTGTGTTTTAATGAGTTAAGGTACTGTTTAAATAATCACTCTGGCTTGTAGTGCAAGTGCAGACGACTAAAGCTTTGCTTTCTTAAGGTGCTGGATTCTGTACTATGAGTACAGGGTTCAAAATCAAGCTTTTTAAGTGACTTATGGTAAAATTTAACTAGTGCTCTGGCATCTAGTTTTCTCTATATGTCTTTCATCATGCACAACAATCTGTCATTGTATTACATTTTTAATTTCCTTACTGTGATTTTCAAAACTTCCCTGGTGTCTAGTGTATCCCCCCACTATTCCGTGATTTGCTCATTATTCAAGGAAAGTTTGGAGGTATTGCAGCCCCCTCCACATAAACAAACACACACATACACACTAACTACCATGAGTGCATATCAGCATTTTTATGTGGTGGTTAACACTAACAGTCCATGCATCATGTTGATGCAGGCTCCCCCCTTACTGTCTATCTGCCACACACACATTCACATACATGCGTGCAACCATATGCCATATACCCCATACCTGTTCCTTAGTTGTCAGATGTCTCCTTTGTTTTTCCTGCCCTCTGAACGTATGGATGACTAAAGTCAGTTAATCAAGTCAGACATTAGAGTTTCGCCCTGTGAAAGCATGGATGACTAAAGTCAGTTATTCATGTCAGACATTAGAGTTTCGCCCTGTGAAAGCATGGATGACTAAAGTCAGTTAATCAAGTCAGACATTAGAGTTTCGCCCTGTGAAAGCATGGATGACTAAAGTCAGTTAATCAAGTCAGACATTAGAGTTTCGCCCTGTGAAAGCATGGATGACTAAAGTCAGTTAATCATGTCAGACATTAGAGTTCCATTCTTCTTACTGAGCAGAATGTTTACTGCAATTTTAGGTCCGTTGCTCTAGTAACTTTTTCAGTGATTCAACTGCATTTCAAACATTCTCCCTGATTTCAACCAGTGTTCCTCCCAACTTTGTTCTGAAGACCCCCACCCCATGCAGAGATACATCCTTATCCCTGTCAGATGTCCCTGATTTTACAGGACATTCCTTCTCTTTCCTAGTGATGTGCTCTGCCCCTCTTCTTCATTACTACTGAACTGGTGCAGTCCTAATGCCCAAGATACTTATTATATTGTATAACAATTGTCACTACACAAACATATTAGGTTAGTGCTACTGATTGCTGTACCAATGCTGGAGGGTACAAAGAGTCCCCCCCCCCTTTTCTGCTTATTTTTGTAAATTTTATTTCTTGTGTAATACTATTACTATTGCCTAATGGAGCTAAGGACTACTATTTTTCCTGGGAGATTTGAGAGTGCAGAGTTTTAAAACTGCACCTGAAACTCACTTAGACATAAAAAAAGCTACCAAAAGGGCAAATCAGGTAATTGCCATGGGGACAATGTGTTGGGGGGCATGACTGGTCAACCTTGGTTGCTCTTTAATGCATATCAGCTTTTAAAAGCCTGTATTGCATTTGCAGTCAAATCTGAGTGCTGTAGTGCTTCATATGTGGCCTTAACAGTAGCAGGTTTGCTAAAGTTTAAAAGTAAAAAAAATCTCTATACTTTTTGTCTAAAACCTGAGCACTGTAGTGCTCACTACAGAGTATAAACTGCAGCAAGCAGTTTGCTACACTTCAAAAGAAAAAAATACATATTTTTTTAGTAAAATGAGAGCAAGTAGGATCTGGAGTAGGGTGTAGAATGGGACCTGACTGGCTGGAGAAGGAGGGAGGGTGTGGGTGTTTGTTTTGTGTAGCTGGATAACTGGTTAGTGTGCCAGTAGGCGTAGTAGACTTTTTTCTTCTTCACTTGGACTTTTTTTCTTCTTCACAGAGGATGGAGTGCTAGTTTGTGGGACTGGCACTGGGCTCTGGTTGAACCAGCAGTGCCACTGTTTCTTTTTCCTTTTTTTGTCTAAGTGCCTTGCAGGAACAGTCGTAAACAGATATCCTTAGTAGCTTATGTTTCCCTGATCCAGAATTGTGTCATTAAGGCATGATCTTAAAGATTCATCATTTACCACATCTATTGTAAGTGCTGTTAAGGCCAAGAGTTATCTGTGGTGTTTACTGTTCCATAACCCATCTATAAGTGGCATTAAATTATGAGAGTTATTTGTGGTGAACAGTGATTCCCTAACCCATGACTTTACCGTTATCCTTGGTGTCTAGTATCCCCAAACCACATCTCTGCAGTAATTCCAGGTTTCTAGTCTCAATCCTCAACCTTCATCTTCTGTAAGTGCTGTTAAGGTTCAAGAGTTATCCCTGGTGTCTGGTGTTGTTCCTAACCCACATCTTCTGTAAGTGCCATTAAGTCATGAGAGTCATCCTTACTGTGTAATGGTTCTCCCTGATCAATGTCTTTACTGTTATCCCCTGTGTCTAGTGTATCCCTAGCCCACATTATCTTTTTTCCCCAACGTACCTTTAAGGCACAATATACAGAGTTCATCATGATGTCTAGTGTCCCGCACCCTTAAATGCTGTTAAGGCATGATATTTAACAGTTATCCTTGGTGGCTATTATTCCCCTGACACGAAGGCATGGTATTTAATAGTTATTCCTGCTGGCTAGTGTTCCCTTGATTCAAAGTGCAATTAAGCCACAATGTTTAATAGTTCTCCATATTGACTAGTATTCCCCTGACCTTAAGTGTTGTTCATAGATGAATACTAGGCTAACTGCCTTGAAGGAGTATTTTAACTGTAGTCAATATCCGCAGGTTAGAAGCAAACCTGTACCTTGCATCTATGAGGTGAAGACCTTAACCATTATGCCAAACCCACCCCTCACTTACACCAACCACACTCCCCCAATTTTAAGGCACAAGTTTTGACACTTATCCCTGGTGACTAGTGTTCCCCCCAGTGATGCAGGATTTACTCATTAGTCTATGGAAGTGTACAAGTATGGCAACCTCCCATTCCCTCACACATATATCTCACCTACTACCTTACTAACCTTCCACTGTGACTTCCTAGCAGATACACTCTTACACATGCACTCACACATGCAGCCACACATCCATGCACACATGCATACATACCACTAACACTATCTGTCCACTAAATTCCCCAACATTTATCATAGGATCATAGGAGGTTGCTAGGCTAATGGTACTGTGGCACTTCCAAACCTAGCCAAGAGTTTATCCCCAAAAAGAAACCTCAATCAGCACCTGTCAATGAGGGACACAGGTGGAACCCCTCAGACACATTTGTGGTTTTCCATCCACTCATCTAGGTTGTGCTTGAAGAGGGTGAGCAAGGTACTTTGTTTGAAGTGCATGGGAAGTCTTTTCCAGAGAATGTGGCAGCCTCTGGGATACAAACCTGCCTCTCTAGCAGGTTTTGTTGATGTTGCATATTAGATTCAGGTTTTTTGAGCGGGTAATGCGTGAGGAGTCAGACTTACAGATATGGAGGATCTCTAGAAGGGCAGGGTCCAAGATTGCCTTGTAGGTGAGACACAGATCACTCCTGAGCAATCTGTATGATACGGAGTAGAGTGATAGTGATTTGAGCCTGTCTGCATAGGACAGGTTCTCTTTGTGAGATATTTCGGTGGCCTTTGCAGTTGGTGCTGATGCTTGGAGAGGTACATCCCAAATGGGGCATTATACTCCATTATTGGTCTAATGGGGGAGGAGTATAGAGAGGTAATAACCTCCTTTTTTCTGGATGCAATCCCTTTGCTTATGAGATGAACCAAGTAAAAGGCTTTTCTGACCACTGCTGCTACATGATGGTTGAATGTGAGGTTTTTATCAACCTGAGTGCCCACGTCTGTCACCACAGGTTGTGTGCTTAGGGGATTACCATTGATGTGGTAATCAATAGGGGTTGTGTTTTTGCTGAATAGTATGATGAAACATTTCTTTGCATTCAACTTTAGACCATGACTTTGGCATCAGTCATTAGTTGCTGTGAGACCCTCTTGCAGTATGTTAACTTCATTTGGGGAGTTAATGACAGCACCCAACTTACAGTCATCCACAAACCTGGTCAGTCACAGGCCCTTTGTCTTTGCCTGGACCTCTGAGAAATAGATGCCAAACAGTAGGGGTCCCAGGACAGATCCCTGGGGAGCTCCACTAGTGACAGGTCTGCTATCAGAGGTGGAAGTTCCTATTTTGACTTTGAGGGTCCTGTCAGTGAGCCAGTTGGCCACTCACCTGATGAGACAGGGATTTACACTGAGTTGTGTTAGCTTTTCGATGATGCCCGAGTGGGGGATTGTGTCAAAGGCCTTGGCCAAGTCAAGGTAAGCTGTATGTACTGATTTTCCCTCATCCAGGACCTTGGTGACAGTCTCAAAGAAGTCAAACAGGTTCAACAGGCAAGATCTTCCCTTGACAAAACCAAACTGGTTGGGGTCAAGGGCTTGGAGTGTGCCTATGTCCTTGTTTATGAGATCCATAATATTACACTCCATGGCTTTACAGATAAGGCTTGTCAAGCTAATGGGGTGATAGTTTCCAGGGTCATTAGTGGGATCAATTTTGTGCAAGGAGATAACAATGGCAGTTCTCCACTCTGCTGGAATGAAGCCAGTACTTCGGCTGTGATTGAATAGGGTGATCAATGGAGAAGCCAGTTCTTGCTGGAGATGGTGCAGAATACATCCTGGGATACTATCAGGTCCCATGGAAGCTGTGTTCTCTGCCTTGGATAGGGCTTGTAACACTTGATCTACAGAGATGTGAGGTGCGGGGCAAGTATCAGGGGATATCAAAAGGGCCTTTGGGGGGAGAACAGGGTGGTGAGGTTTGCACTGAACCTATCTGCTAGCAGGTAGGCTACGTCAATAGGATCAGTGTAAGTGACACTGTTTGTGAGAGTAACGAACAGGTTAAAATGGATTTCAGTGGATTTTTTCTGAAAATGTAAAATAAATGTTCTGCATTTCAGTGTGTATAGTGCACACAGTTAACTGACTTGGCAAAAACATATAGCTTGGCATTCATTGTTAATAAGAATCAAAACTAAAATATTTTATTTCTTATAAACTGTGCAGCTTGTAAAATTTATTATCTACAAGCAGGTCAAGACAAACTCTTGTATGCAGCTGTGTCTCGTCAATATGATATGCAAGATAGGCCAAGGATGAAAGGAGTTATTCTTCAGAAACAGAATGTTTAAGATATGGAAAACAAACTGTAAGCAGACCAGCTTGAGAGGAAATACATATTATTCTAGCAAATTTCCAAAACTGCTGATGCAGGCAGAAAAGACACTATAAAGATTGGGACGTTTTATTTTGTATGAGAGACTTTGATTATTCTAAGCTGAAGTACATTTGATGCATTACCTTTCATTGTTAAAATAGATGTCAACTTCAGATGCAGTAAACAAATGTCGTAACAGCAGAACTGTTTCAGTGTTTTCATTGATTAAAGGTATAGACTACCTAAATAGTGCAGTACAACTTTAATCTTAACACTGTTAAATACTAATTCAGTACAAATCTGGGCTTTGTCACAGAGGTTCCTGATGTAACTGAAAAAGACTTTATGTTTTTCTAAATATCGAACAGGTAACTGTTTCACCAAGCTCTATATGCTATCTAATGTCTCCTGCTTTTAATTGTGTCTGACCATGTGAATTTTGTGTCCCTAAGCCATTGTACATAATCACTTTGTTTTTATTCTTTGTTGTACATGTTTTTATATATTTTTTATATTTTTAAATGTTATCTTTGTCTATTTGGAGATTTACTCCCTGGACCTCTGCTGAAAATGGACATATATCCAGTCAGACTGTCTCTGTAAACAAATGTAAAATAAAATAAATAAATACATTTGCCTTTGTTATGGAGGCTAGTTTTGATCTGTAATTTGTCTTGGAGATTTTCACTAGTGATCTAATTTGCTTGTTGAGGTTAAGGAGGGAGATTTTCTGGTTTGGAATTTGTTCCCTTTTATCCTTGGACAAGAGTTTCTTTCTTTTGTTGTAAAGCCTGTTGATAGAGGATGTCCACCAAACAGGTCTGTGTTTCCTTGAGGAGCAGGTTTTATTTCTATTGAGTATGGCTGAGTCTGTGCAGTTGTGCAGATGCTTGTATACTGCATTGGCGTACTGTTTAGTATAGTTGTCTGTGTTTTCTGAGGGAGGTGGTGGTGAAACCAAAAATACCCTGCCATAGGAGGTTGTATCAGCTTTTGAGAATTTTTTTAGCTTGATTATGGCTGGGAGGGTGGTTGGGAGAGAAACTTTGAAAGAGATAGTCCAATGATCTGATCTCACCTGGGAAAAACATACTATGCAAGGGGGACATCGGTCACCCATGTTGGTAAGAACCAAGTCCAGAATGTTATCTCCCCTTGTGGAGGATGAAATGAGCTGGCCTAGTGAGTTAGAATTGATGATGTTGAGGAATTGTTGAGAGAGTGCATTAGTTCAAGAATAGTTCACCCAGTCTATGGTGGGATAGTTGAAGTCACCACGGATCAGGGAATTAGGGGGTACCTTGATGGAGTCAAGTAGATCCAGGTTAGAGGAGTGGGTGTCCTGAGTCATGGAGCGGGGTCTATAGCTAGCTATAACTTGGATGGTTGTCTTGCCAATTGTCAGTTGTACCTGGAGTAGTTCCAGTGTGTCATACTGGCAAACCAGTCTGGTGGTGTGCCTGCTATTAATGAAGATGGAGACACCACAACGCTTAGTCTTCTCAACCTCATTTTCAGGTGGGATTGTGTGGAATGAGGTATAACCTGGTAAGGCAGAGGTACTCTCTGCAGCCCTGAACCGAGTTTCCATGACAGTACAGACATCAGAATCTTCAGTGCAAGGAGGGTCTCCAGTTAGTCCCTTTTCAGGTTAAGGCTCAGAGCTTTAAACAGCATGACCTTCAATTTACTTTTTGACAGATCTTTTAAGTTGGAAGGTTTGTCTTTTTGACATTGCCTAAAAAATGGACAATGATGTAACATAGCTGTGGCGACAGCCCACTGTGGTGCTGCATGATATAACACAGCTGTGGAGACAGCCTACCATGGTGCTGCATGCTATAACAAGGCTGTAGAGACAGCCTACCATAGTGCTGCATGATATAACACAGCTGTGGAGACAGCCTACATGGTGTGGCATGATATAACATGGCTGTGGAGACAACCCACTTTAATGCTGCATGGTGTAATATGGCTGGGAGACAGCCTACCATGATGCTGCATGATGTAATGTGGCTGTGGAGACAGCCTACCATGGTGCTGCATGATATAACACAGCTGTGGAGACACCCTACCATGGTGCTGCATGATGTAATACAGCTGTGGAGAGATCCTACCATGGTGCTGCAAGATAAAACACAGCTGTGCAAACAACCTACTGTGGTGCTGCATGATATAACACAGATCGGTGGACAACCCACTGTGGTGTGGTATGATGTAAGATGGCTCTGGTGACAGCCTACTGTGGTGCTGCATGATGAGAAACAGCTATGAAGGCAGCTTGCTGTAGTGCTGTATGATGTATCATGCCTCTGCAGACACCCTACCATGGTGCTGCATGATGGAACATGGCTGTGGAGACATCCTACCATGGTGCTGCAAGATGAAACACAGCTGTGCAAACAACCTACTGTGGTGCTGCATGATATAACACAGCTCGGTGGACAACCCACTGTGGTGTGGTATGATGTAAGATGGCTCTGGTGACAGCCTATTATGGTGCTGCATGACGTGAAACAGCTATGAAGGCAGCTTTTTATAGTGCTGTATGATGTATCATGCCGCTGAAGATAGCCTACCATGGTGCTGCATGATATAACATGGATGTGGAGATGGCCTACTGTGGTGCTGCATGATGTAACATGACTGTGGAAAGAGCCAGCTCTGTTACTGCATGATGTTACATGGCTGTGAAGACAGCTGGCTGTAGTGCTGCATGATGTAACACAGATGTCCCAAGACAAGTGACAAGTGGAGTACCTCAGGGTTCAGTCCTGGGACCACTCTTGTTTGGCATCTACTTCTCTGAAGTACAGGCAAACACTAAGGGACTCTGGCTAACAAAGTTTGCAGATGACTGTAAACTGGGAGCTATTATTGAATCTCCAAATTATGTGGATATTCTACAAAAGGGCCTTACAGAAACAGATGCCTGGTGCCAGAACCATGGGCTCTAGCTTAATGCCAAGAAATGTATAGTTATCTCCTATGGAAAAAAAATGTACCCACGAATTATCACATAGGTGGCAGGACACTAAACATCAAAAGTGTGATGAGACACTTAGGGACACAGGTGGACAGTGGTCTCACTTTTGATAACGACATCACCACAACAGTCAGGAAATCCTTCTATGTGGCACACCTCATCACTAAGGGCTTTTCATCCAGAAAAAAGGAGGCCATTGTCGCACTGTACTCATCCCTCATTAGACCCATTATAGAGTATAATGCCCCATTTGGTATGTACCTCACAAGACATCTGCAACAGCTGGAAAGGCCACAGAAATACCTCACTAAAAGAATCATAGGCCTAAAGCAGATGCCATATGCTGACCGTCTAAAAAAACTCCAGCTATACTCTGTGGCATATAGTCTACTCAGAGGTGATCTCTGCTTAACATACAAGGCCACGTCAAACCCTGAGCTATTGGACGTGCTCCACTTAAAGAAATCCCAATCCCTCAGAGCCACATGCTCCAGGGATCTAAACCTTATCATTACAATGAACAAAACATGCTGGAGGGATGGGTTCCTGACCCAGAGACTCCTCATACTCTGGAATAGATTGCCCATACATGTCAAGCAGAGCACCTTATTGGCCTTCTTCAAAAGGAACCTTGATGATTGGATGGGAGATGGGAAATTCACCTCGGGGATCATGTCAGTCACCTTGCTAGACAGGGGCCCAGAGAAGTAAATATTGTGGGATGAAATATCCAGGGAATTGTTTTGGCTAGACATGCATAGGCCTTAGAGCCAATAGCCTAGTACCAACCTATGAACATATGTGGAGGCAACCTACCATGGTGCTGCATGATGTAACATGGCTGTGGAGATAGCTTACCATGGAACCGCCTACCATGGGGCTGCATGATGTCACATGGCTGTAGAGACCGCATACTATGGTGCTGCATTATTTAATACAATACAGAGATAACCCACTGTGGTGCTGCATGATGTAACATGGCTGTGGAGACAGCCTACCATGGTGCTGCATGACATAACATGGCTGTGGAGACAGCCTACCATGGGTGATGGCATAATGTAACATGGCTGTGGAGACAGCCTACCATGGTGCTGCATGACATAACATGGCTGTGGAGACAGCCTACCATGGTGCTGCATGATGTAACATGGCTCTGTAAACAGCCTAGCATGGTGCTGCATGACATAACACAGCTGTAGAGACAACTCACTGTGGTGCTGTATGATGTTACATGGCTCTGGAGACAGCCTACCATGGTGCTGCATGATGTAAAACAGCTGTGAAGGCAGCTTGCTGTGGTGCTGTATGATGTATCATGCCTCTGCAGACAGCCTACCATGGTGCTGCATGATGTAAAACAGCTGTGAAGGCAGCTTGCTGTGGTGCTGTATGATATATCATGCCTCTGCAGACAGCCTACCATGGTGCTGTATGATATAACATGGCTGTATAGATAATGTGCTGTGATGCTGCATGATGTAGCATAGCTGTGGAGAGAGCCTGCTCTGTTGCTGCATGATGTAGTACAGCTGTGGAGACAGCATGCTGAGGTGCTGCATGATGTAACATGGCTGTGGAGACAGCCCGCTCTGGTGATGCATGATGTAACACAGCTGTGGAGACAACTTACCATGGTGCTACATGATGTAACATTGGTGTGAAGCCAATGGGGCTCCATGATATAAGACAGCTGTAGAAACAGCCTCCCATGGTGCTGCCTGATATAACACAGCTGTGCTGACAACCTATTGTTGTGCTGCATGATGTAACATGATTGTGGAGACAGCCTGTTGTGGTGCTGCATGATTTAAATCAGCTGTGCAGAAAGCCTGCAATGGTGTGTCATGATGTAAATTGGCTTTGGAAACAACCTATCCCAGTGCTGCATGGTTTAACACAGCTGTGCAGACAGCCCACTGCAGAGCTCATGATTTAACATGGCTGTGGAGACAGCCTGCAATGGTGCTGCATGATATAACATGGCTGTGCAGACAACCTACCATGGTGCTGCATGTTGAAACATGGCTTTGAGACAGGCTTCCATGGTGCTGCATGATGTAACACAGCTGTGGAGACAGCCTACCATGGTGCTGCATGATATAACAAAGCTGTGAAAAAAAACTACAATTGTGCTGCATGAAGTAACACAGCTGGGTAGACAACCCACTGAGGTGCTGTATAATGCAACATGGCACTGGAGATAGCCTACCGTGATGCTACATGGTGTAACATGGCTGTGAAGACAGCCTACCATGGTGCTGCATGATAACATAGCTGTGGAGACAACTCACTGTGTTGCTGGATGATATAACATGCCTCTGCAGACAGCCTACCATGTTGCTGCCTGATATAACATGGTAGTGGAGACAGCCTGCGTTGGTGTTTCATGATGTAACATGGCTGTGGGGAGAGACAGCTGTGTTGCTGCATGATGTAATACAGCTGTGGAGACAGCTTGCTGTGGCACTGTATGATGTAACTTGGCTGTGGAGCTGAATGATGCAACACAGCTGTGGAGACAGCCTACCATGTGCTGCATGATATAACATGATTGTGTACAGAGCCTACCATGGTGCTGCATGATATAACACAGCTGCGGAGAAAACCTACCATAGTACTGCATGATATAACACAGATGTGGTGACAACCTACCATGGTGCTGCATGATGTAACACAGCTGTGGAGACAGCATATCATATTAATAATAATTTGCTCAAGCAACAGAGACCTCCAAAGCAGAAATGCAAGCAACCTCCACCCCCCAACACAATACAAATGACACATAGCTCGCAGACTCAGTGTGCCACTTAACCACAGCCAATAAGGCAAAACAATGTACCCAACACACTAGTCATAGGTGACTCTATAGTCAGGCACACTGATGTCCCACTCACCAGGCTAAACAAGGAGAAGGTTACTGTCAGTTGCCTGTTGGGTGCCAGGATCCGCCACATAACCCACGCACACAGGTCACTCCACATCAAGTACAAATATGACTCTGTCATTGTCCATGTTGGTGTGAACGACTTGAGATGTACCTCCCTGGACTACATGAAAAGAGACATGGAAGAGCTCTCTGATCTTGTAGCCCAGGCAGGTATGACCCTAGCCCTGAGTAGCATTCTGTTATCACAAGGACAAAATGATTGACTTCAACAACTGGCTAAGCTTCTGGTGCCATTCTAAAGGAATCCGGTATCTGTCTGCCTGGGATGACATGATCAACAGACCATGATGCTTTGCCAGAGATGGCCTGCACCTATCACCCCTGGGATTCCAGATACTGGCTAAGATTCTTGCCGCCCCGATAGTGCCTTTTTTAGGCAAGGTTCAAGTGACAAATTCACCACTGTAACAGGAACAGGCAAGCAAAATCTAAAGGTGATGCTACTCATTGCTAGAAGTCTAAATATTAAAATGCACTCACTCGAGGCACTCCTTAAAATGGAGAACATTGATATCTGTGCAGTGACTGAGAACTGGTTTAAGACTCCAGAGAGCAGCCCTGCACTACCAGGCTATAACTCATACCACACTTTTCGGCCATGTAACCTGGACCAGAGCACCAAAGGCAGAAGTGTGTCCATATTCATTAATGATATCCACACCTCCAGGCTAGTTGCTCAGCATAATGCAGCCGAGGTTATCCAAGTGCAACTAACTCTGGGCAAAACTGCAATCCAAATTTTAGCTTGCTACATATCACCCACCATGCCCCAGCATTCCCACTCCTCTTTTCTTGATGTACTGGAAAATATTAGGGTTCAACCAAACACTCTAATAATGGGCAATTTCAACTACCCCACCATTAACTGGGAAACTACTCATGTACCAACTCCTTTGCTCAATGCTTTCTGGAATTCATAAACTCCAGTGCCCTGGATCAACTTATCCACACCCCCACCAGGGGCAACAATATCCTAGATCTAGTCATTACCAACATGAGTGACCGGTGTTCCACACCTGAAGTCAACGCCTCATTGGTCCAATCTGACCATAAGCTAATTACCCTAGATATCCACATCCTGCCCCCACCCCCCATTAAGGAAACCATGGTAAAAAAAAATTCTCCAAAGCCAACTTCATGCTTCTTAAGACAGAAGTGGTGAACTTTATGACACCCATGCAGATGGACAATACAGTTACGACTGCTGAATCCTACACAATTGCACTTTATAAGCACTTACATGAGTGCATAGATTGTGCTATCCCAAACAGAACCAAGATGCTACCAGTCAAAAAAAAGGAAGCCAGTCTGGTGGTCCCCTGCCATAAACAAACTGTACAACAGAAGGAAGAAACTGTTGCAAAAGAGAGTAAAATCCCACAAGTGGAGGAGCTCCCTGGTCAGCCTCAGTAAGAAGCTGCGATCCCTGATAAAATCCTCCAAAGCTAGATATGAAAACAAAATCACCACTGATTCTAAAGACAACCACAAAGCATTCTATAGCTATGTCAAGAATCTCAATGGCAACACTCAGATCTGCTCTGAGTTACAGCACAATGGCACTAAATATACAGACCCAACTGATATTGCCAACATCCTGGCAGATAGGTTCAGTGCTAACTTTACCCCCTCTCACCCCCTAAAGAGCCCATCTCTATACCGGAAGAATGCAAAGTTCCTGTAATCACGGTTGCACAGGTAAAAACCACACTCTTCAAAGCCAAGAACATAGCATCCATGGGACCAGACAACATCCCAGGCTGCATTCTACATGAACTACAGAACGAACTGGCAAACCACCTAAGCACCATGTTCAATCATAGCCTCACCTCAGGCTTTGTGCCTGCTGAATGGTGCACAGCAATAGTTATCCCACTCCACAAGGGGGGGGGGAGCCACCACGGACCTCGGGAACTACTGCCCCATTAGCCTGATGAGCCTGGTGGAACTTATCATCATGGAACTTATAAACAAAGACAATGGTAATCTCCAAACTCTGGACCCCACCCAGTTTGGGTTTGTAAAAGGCAGATCATGTCTCCTAAACTGGATAGACTTCTTTGAAGCAGTCACCAAAGCCGTAGACAAGGGTAAGGTGGTTCACACAGCCTATCTAGATCTTGCCAAGGCTTTCGACACTATCCCCCACACTGGAATTATAGATAAACTCACTAAACTAGGTATAAATCCCTATGTCACAAGATGGGTTGCCAACTGGCTCACTGACAGAACCCACACTGAGAAAGTAGCAGACTCCAAATCCGACTTCAGCCCAGTGACAAGTGGAGTACCACCGGGTTCTCTCCTGTTTGGTATCTACATCTCTGAAGTATAGGCTAACACAGAAGGTATTTGGCTAACAAAGTTCACAGATGCCTGCAAACTAGGAGCCATAATCGAAACTTCTAATGATGTGGACATCCTACAAAAGGGCCTCACTGAGACAGATGCCTGGTGTCAGAGCCATGGCCTCAAGCTCAATGCCAAAAGGTGCATTGTCATCCCCTTTGGTAAAAACTCTGTACCCATGAACTACAACATAGGCGGTAGTATACTTAACACCGAAAGTGTGATAAGAGACCTTGGGACACAGGTGGACAGTAGTCTCTCCTTTGATAATCACATCGCAACAGTAGACAGGAAATCCTTCTACATGGCACACCTCATCAAAAAAGGTTTCTCATCCAGAAAAAAAGAGGTCATTGTTCCCCTCTACTCATCACTCATTAGACCCATTATAGAGTACAAAGCCCCTTTTTGGTATGTACTTCAGCAGACATCTACAACAACTGGAAAGGCCACAGAAATACCTCACAAAGAGGATTACCAGCCTCAAACAGATGCCCTATGCAGACCATCTCAAAAAACACCAGCTTAACTCTGTCACATATCACCTACTCAGAGGTGATCTCTGCCTAACAAATACAAAGCTATGTCAAACCCAGAGCTGTTGGACATGCTCCACTTAAATGAATCCCATTCTCTCTGAGCTACACGCTGTAGGGACCTAAATCTTGTCACCACAATAAACAGAGCATGCCAGAGGGATAGATTCCTGTCCCAGAGACATCCCATACTCTGGAATAAACTACCTATCTATATCAAACAAAGCTCCTCATTAGCACTCTTCAAGAACAATCTTGATGATTGGAAGGGAAATAGGAAATTCACCCTGGGGATCACCTATGTGGCTCTGCTCAACAGTGGCACAGGAAAATCATTTTCTTGGGTGGCAAAAGCCAGGGTACCTTTTTGGCTGGGTTTGTATAGGCCCCATGGCCGATAGCCTAGTACTTACCTATGAACCTATAAAGAAGGCAGCCCCTAAGATATTCAAAGAAAATTACAGGCAAAAGCATCCAGATATGGGAAATTTCACAATAAAAAATAATATCACAAAGAGGGAATGTAGAAAAGAAGATTAGTAAAGTAGAAGTTAAAAAAATGAAGTTGAAATTATGGAGTCCTAGAAAGTGAAGGATTTGGTGTAGGTCTAACACAGATTGGGGACAAGCTCCATCACGCTGTTAAGCAAAGTAAGGAGAAGCAGGAAGATCAGGAGACAAATGAAGAAGAAATATGGACATGGGAAAGAAAAAGGGTTTTAATATGGTGTAATATCTATGCAAAGGCGAAAGCAAAACTAACCAATACAAAGAGCAGCACCAAAGATATTTGAAGAGAAATACAGGCAAAGGAATCCAGACATGGAAAACTTTACAAACAAAAAATAAGAAGACAAAGAGGAAAAGTAGAAAAGGAGATCAGTGATGGAGATGTTAAAGAAATAGAAACTGAGGTTATGGAGCACCTGAAAAGTGAAGGATTTAGTCTAGAAAAATCTAATTCAGAAAGCACCACAACAGGATAGAGCAATGGATATCCAAATTAAGGGGAAACCAGTGGAATGGGAAGCAGCTGGTCAGGTGCCATATCAAGATATTTTGGATCCTTCCACAGGAAACCAGAAGCTTGATAGCAGCAGGAAACTGGAAATTCTGATGCAGCCAATGATGAGGAGTGATAGGCCAGTGAGTTCCCACGTGATCGAGCAATGGATGGCACAGGATGAAACTGAAGAGAATGTGCCACAGGTAGAACTTTCTATACAATGTCTGCAGGAAATGGAAAATAAAAAAAAAAATGCCCCCAGTTTAGAAGAAATTGAGCTAAGAGAAGAGTTGCTTGATTTAATAGAGACAGATAGACAGACATAATAAGATCAATGAAAGAAATAGACTGCAGTAGGTCAATAAACCCCCAAAGGTCAGAAGTCTGATAAAACAAAGGAACACAGTAATTAGGACTGGCCATAGAGATCCATGCAATATAACAGAAGTAAATAAGGTATATTACTGTGCTGCTAAATTAATAACTGATAAAGTTCTACCTCAAGAACACAGGGTAGTGAGGGAAAGGAAGGGGAGAAATTAAATACCATCATGGAAGTATTGAATAGAGAAAACAATAAAGCAACTAAGACAAGAAGTGGCAGTGTTAGAAGAGTATAGAAAAGGGAATAGATCAACAAAAATACTCAGAAAGATAGACGTGATAAAAGCAAAATGTGCAGTATTAGAACAGACCAGGCTCTACCATGCACTATCACAAATAAACTAAAAATCTCAGCACAGGCAGATAAACGTAGAAGATACACATTTAAATATAAAGGAAAAATGCAAAATAAACAATTTATTGATGACCCAAAAAAGTTTTACAGACAGTTGGAAAACAAGGTAAAAGGAATTGAAAGATCGCCAAATAAAAAAGATAGTACAATTTTGAGAAGTATATATTAAGATTCTGTGGAATCAAAGATGCTAAATGGATAGAAGTAAAAGAAATAATAAGTTTAAAAGTACAAAATATGAAATGGGATGACATAACACCAGGGAGATTGAAACAAAGTTAAGAAAAGCCTCTAAATGGAAAAACCCAGGCCCAGATGCAGTACCTGCTTTTCTGCATGAAGATTTAGCCATGAGTAAGAACTATTTATATGCTCACCCCGAACAGACAGCAAGCTGGCTAACCACAAGAAAAACAGTGCTCCTACTGAAGAGTGAACCTGCAAGCTACCTTAAAAATTATAGACTAATAACTTGCCTTCAGATGACATATAAACAATACACAGGAATTGATGCCGGCAGAATTTATAATCATTTAGAAGAAAACTCAATTATGGCAATAGAACAAAAGGGCAATAAAAGAAAGTCATATGGAACAAATGACCATTTGTTGTTCAATAAATTCATAGTGGAGAACTGTAAAAAAGAATCTAAGTATGGTATGGATTGACTACAAAAAAGCATTTGATAGTCTCCCACATTCACAGATAAAAGAGTGCTTAAAATATGTAAGATACACCCTACACTGATCAACTACATTACAGTGACCAGGAAACAGTGGCTGGCCACTTTGCAGTTAAGCCATGATAAAGGGCAAATTATTATTCCAGGGATAAAAATTCAAAGGGGGTAAATTCCAGGGTGAATCTCTGTCACTGTTGCTATTCTGCCTTGCCCTTAACCCATTAAGCTGTCTCTTAACAGCTTAGGCCATATTTTAATTTGTCTCCTAGAAAACAACAAAGTATAAAAATGTCTCATCTTCTCTTTGTTGATGATTTGAAACTGTGTAGCTCATAAGATGGGGAACTAAAAGTACAACTGCAAGTGATCAAAACCTTTTCAGATGATATAAGAATGTCATTTGGTCTTGATAAACGTGTAAATGCAACCTTTAAAGCAGTAAAACTGCAGGAGCAAGAAATATCAGCTTGTGAGAAGAATGTGATATAAAAGAACTTGAGCAAGAGGAAGTGTATAAATATCTGGAAACTGATGAAGGATCAACAATAAAACATGAACAAATGTGGATAAAAGTTAGTAAGGAATAGGTTCATAGGTTTATACTAGGCTAACTGCCCTAGGGCATTTATAAGCCTAGCCCAAAGTTATGTGGCTTACGCCGCCCCTTATGTTAGAAATACTGTGCCCATTAGTTTGTTGTGCCTCTGTCCAGTAGTGACACAGAGATGGTTCCCGGGGTAAACCTACGATCTCCTATCCACCTGTCAAGATTTCTCTTGAACAGAGCCAGCGAGGTGCTCTGCCTCACATGGACCGGGATTTTATTCCACAGCATGGGGAGTCTCTGGGTGATAAATCTATCCCTCCAGCATGTCCTATTTATATCTGTGCTAAGGTTTAAGTCTCTTGCTCTAGTGGTTTTGGTGGATTTGGATTTTTTGAGGTGGAGCATGTCCATTAATTTCGGGTTGGTCATGGCCTTGTATGTCAGGCACATGGGGTTCCATGTATCGGTACATAAGACACTGTAGTCAATGGGTGTAGCAATTTCAGTGATCAATGCTACTTTAGAAGACTTAAATTAATACTGAAAACAGTATTGACATCTAGGAACAAAATCTAAGCTATAAAACAATTTGGTCCTCCTGTCCTAACTTACAGTTTTGGAGTGATTGACTGGCTCCCAAAATGTGTTGGATGGATTAGATATGAAAACAAGAAGGATGCTTCATGCTCATCAAATGACTTATAAAAAAATCAGTGCATACCAAGATTATATATTCCCCATTCTGAAGGAATGATGGGCCTCCTTGAAATTGATTACAAGTGTAGATCTGCAATCAAGGGACTCCACACATATCTGCTGACCTCACAAGACCCAAACATAGTGAAACTTTTGAAACATGATGAGAATAAATCTAAGATGACTTCTCTGTTTAATCTAGCAGAAGCATATCGACGTCAATCAGGAATGAAATTCAAACCAGAAGTGGATAATAAACAGGTAGCAACTGAATGTGCCAAAAAACAAAAGAAAAAATATAAGGTGAAGGACCAAAAGAGAAGGCAAGAAATGTGGTAAATGCATAAATATAGTTGCAAGCATAGAAAACGTTTGGAAGAACCTCATGTTGATCAGGAATGAATGCAGGAATGGTTAAAGACAAGCAAATTCAAACCAAGAGATGAAAGATTGATATTGGTGTCCCAAGATAGAACTGATCCAGTATACGCTGGTTTACAAAGTCAATTGAACATGTGGGAGAAACAGACAAATGTAGGTTTTGTAAAACTGAATTGGAAACAGTGTCACACCTCATTGCTGTTTATAACACACTAATGGCAGAAGGACTATAGTGACCCATCTAACGATATAGGGGTTGATACCTAGTTTTTTAATTTCTCCAAGTCTTTTGGGATTCTAATACCATGAGAGGAATGGACCCCACTCCTAAGTAAAAGTCCTATTAAAGTTTAGGAAATTAGTATTATTTCCATCTTTGATGTCAGCCAGAAGTGCTCTTCGCAGCAACTGCAATGCACCCAGTAATGACTCCTCCTGCAATTCGCATTGGGTTCCATGTATCGGTACATAAGACACTGTAGTCAATGGGTGTAGCAATTTCAGTGATCAGTGCTACTTTTGTCTTCTTTTCGTGAACTACTATATCTGTTTTTTTCACATCTATTTTTGAACTATTGGTAATAGCTGATCTCAGGCAATATAAACTTCATCATTCTCTATAATGCTTTACGGCTCATGTTTTCAATGCTTTTTAGCTACTTCAGTATTGTAATGTTTGCACAATCCCCAATGCAATAGTTCTGACACATCATTATGCCTTTCAGTATGTAGGCCTTCTGCCTTTATTGTGATGTGTGACTGTTTCCAATTCTGTTTTACCAAACCTGCATTTTTTTTTATTTCTCCAACATGTTCAATGTACTTTGTAAACTAACGTATATGCAGTCCACAATCTTAGGCTGCCAATATTAACCTTTCATCTTTTGGTTTAAATTCATCTCTCCTTAACCATCAACATGAGTTGCTCCAGGAATTTTCTGTACTTGCAACGGTATTTATGCATTTTCCATATTTCTTGCCTTCTCAGCTGATCCTTCACTTTCTATCCTTTCTTTTGTTTTTTTGGCACATTTATTTGCTGCCTGATGTTTATCTACTTCTGGTTTGATTTCCATTCTCACTTGACACTGATATGTTTCTGATAAGCTAAGAAGAGAAGTCATCTTAGACTTGTTCCCTTCACATTTTAAAACTTTTTCTATGTTTGGTCTTGTGAGGACATCAGATATGTATGCAGTCCAATGATTGCAGATCAATACATGTAATCAGTTTTGAGGAGGCCCATACCTCCTTCTGAATGGGAATATATAATCTTGATATACAATGATTTTTATATATCATTTGAAAGCATGAAGCCTTTTTTGTGTGTTTTACTGTCCAACTGATCCAATACCTTTTGGGGCCATTCAATCACTCCAAAACTGTAAGTTAGAACAGGAAGAGCAAATTGGTTTATAGATTGGACATTACTCCTAGATGTCAGAGTTGTTTTCAATATTATTTTTTAGTCTTCTAATATATTACACATTTGTCAATGTTTTTAATGTTGATCCTTCGTCAATTATCAAATATTTATACACTGTCTCTTGTTCAAGTCCTTTTATTCTACATTCCTTTCCCAAACTAATATTTTCCTGGTGCTGCAGTTTTCCTACTTTAAAAGTTGCTTTTGCACATTTGTCAAGACCAAATGACATTCTTATATCATCTGAGAACGTTTTGACCACTCACAGCTGTGCTTTCATTT
Source organism: Protopterus annectens (assembly GCF_019279795.1). Lineage (NCBI taxonomy): Eukaryota > Metazoa > Chordata > Ceratodontiformes > Protopteridae > Protopterus > Protopterus annectens. The sequence goes on along the minus strand of NC_056729.1, from coordinate 1,762,296,314 downwards.
CCTCATCTGATAAACTATAAAGTTTTAAATCATCTAGAAAAAGATGAGGAGAAATCTTTACACTTTGTTTTCTGTAAGCCAAATTGTAGCCATGGCCTAATATATTACATAGACAGCTTTCCTAGGTTAAGAGCAAGACAAAGGAGCAGCCATTACAGAGAGTCACCCTGGGATGTCCCCCTTTGAATTTTTATCCCTGGGATAATAATTTGTCCTTTATTATGGCTTAGCTGCAAAGTGGTTTTCTATTGTTTCATGATCACTGTAATGTAATTGATCAGTGTAGGGTGTATCTTATACATTTTAAGCCCTCTTTTATCCATGAACGTGGGATACTGCCTCAAATGCTTTTTTGTAGTCTATCAATGCCATATTTAGATTCTTCCCCTATTTACAGTTCTCCATCATAACTTTATTTAACAACAAATGATCCTTTGCTTCATATTTATTACATATGACTTTCTTTTTTACCCATTTGTTGTATTGCCATGATTGAGTTTTCTTCTAAATCATTATAGACTCTGTCAGCATCAGTGCTAGTGTATAGTTTATACATTGTTGGAAGGCAAGTTAATGGTCTGTAGTTTTAGGATATTTTGCAGATTCACCCTTAAGGAGGAGTATAGTTTTTCCTGTAATTAACCAAGTTGGTGTCTGTTCGAGGAGTTCAGATAAATACTTCTTGGTCATGGCTAAATCTTTATGTAAAGATGTTAATACTTTTAGCCAGAAGTTAGGTATTGCATTTGGGCATGGGGTTTTCCAGTTAGGAGTTTTTCTTAATTTTGTTTCAGTTTCTCTGGCCATTATTTCATCCCATTTCATATCCTGTACATTTCAACTTCTTATTCTTTCTTTTACTTCTTCTATCCATTTAGCATCTTTGTTATGTTCCACAGGATCTTCATAGATATTTCTCTAAAATGTGTCTGTTTCTTTTGTTTTTGGTTGTGTTTCTATTCATTATGCCTTATTTCCCAATTCTCTATAAAACTTTTATGGATCATCAATAAATTGTTTATTTTGTACTTTTCCTTTATATTTATCTGCATTTTTCTAAGTTTTTCTTCTTATGCTGATATATTTAGTTTATTTGCAACAGTGTACAATAGATCCTGGCCTGTTCTGATATGGCATATTGCTTTCATCAAGTCTGTCATTTTGCTTATTTTTGTTGATATGTTCTCTCTTCTGCACTCTTCTAACAGTGATACTTGTCTTAATTGCTTTATAGTTTTCTCTCTTCGATACTTCCATGATAGAATTTTATTTCTCATCTTCCTTTTCCTTACTGCTCTGTTTCTTTTGTTGTAAGATATTATCCCTTATTAATTTAGCTGCACAGTAATATATCCTATTTTTGGTTTACTATCATAATGTCAAAGACAAAATATTTTTTAATGAAAAGATCAAAATCAAATCTCAAAAACAAAAGCAACATTTACCCTAAATGTCGAATGTCAAAAACAGGACAATCGACATTCCACATACCAGACTTCCAGTTTCGAAAGTCCCTATGTCCTTTTACATTTTTGCAAAGGGCAAGCCCCACTGTGCCCCCCACACCCCTTGCAAATCATATATACCATCTCCGAGATCGCACTACAGTGAGGAAAGGGTAAATTCCCCGATCATCACTGTACCATTATCTCCATTCACAATGCCAAACTCATAATCATGAATCACTCTTTACTTTCATTATTATGAGTTTGTAGTATTCCAGTTCAGCATTCTGCAACTTTAAAACTGTACTTTCCTCTAACTGACATTCGATCAACTACATTTCCAGCTTATGACAGTAAACCCCTATTATCTTCTCTCATATCACATGAATTTCTATGAACAGTCTTGATTACTGTGGTCATTTGTTTTATCAATCTTTTAATATTTTGGGTCTTAATGACTTTCTGTAGTCTTTTTCTTTCATTGATCTTAATATGTCTATTCATCCCTGTCAAATCAATCAATTCTTCTCTTGGATCATTTTCTTTTAAACTAAGGGCACAATCTTTGTTCACAATTTTCTGTGAGTGTTCTCTGGAAAGTTCCAGAAAATCTTGCAGTGCTCTATTCTCTTCAGCTTCACCCTATGTCATCCATTGATCTTTTGTATGGGAACTCACTGGCCTATCACTCCATAACATTGACTGCATCAGATTTGCTATAGTTTCCTATTCCTTCCCTTGCTTTGCAATTTGAACAGAACTTTTGTGCTGTTATGCAACTCCAACCAAACTTTTGCAATGGTTTCCTACTAAAGGCTCCAAAGTATGTTTGCATGGCACTGATTTCTCCTTAATTTGGGGATTCATTTTTCTATCATGCTACATCACCATAGTTAAATTTATTACACTAAATCCTTTGCTTTGTTTCTGTTTCTTTAACTTCTCCATTACTAATTATTTTTTCTGCTTTGCCCCTTTGTTTATTTTTTGTATTGTAAAATGTTCCATATCTGATTGCTTTGCCTGTATTTATCTTCAAATATTTTTGGTGTTGCTTTTTTTCTATTGATTAGTTTTGCTTTCTCATTTGCATAAATATTGCACCATATTAAATCTTTTTTTTCCCATGTTCATATTTCTTCTTTAGATGTCTCCAACTCCTCCTGTTTCTCCTTACTTGAGGAACACATTGTTCTATCATGCTGTGATATAATCTGTGTTGGACTTTCTACACTACATCCTTCACTTCTCAGCTATTCTATAACTTCAGTTTCTATTTTTTCAACTTCTTAGGTTCATAGGTCCATAGGTGTTTATTAGGCTAATGGCCACAAGGGCCTTTATAAGCCTAGACATGCATCCCAAATCTCTGGCAAGGGCTGATACCCTTGATAGATGTAAGCAAGGGCTTACAAGATTAAACATTTACAAGCAAGGGCCTGGGCTATGAACCATTTACAGGTTGCCTGTGTCCATTAGAGATGTAGGTGGTAAGCCAGGGATGAATTTTCTGTTCCCCATCCAATCGTCCAAGTTGCACTTGAATTGGGTTAGGGAGAAACTCTGCTTCAAAGGAATGGGGAGTCTGTTCCACAGATAGGGTAGTCTCTGGGATGCATACCTGTTTCTCTAGCAGGCCCTATTTATATCACAGGCAAGGTTTAATCTTTAGAATGGCTAATTCTGGTGATGTTTGTTTTGTGGATATGCAGGAGGTCCATCAGAGTGGGGTCTGACAATGCCCTGGATGCCAAGCATAGATCTCTTCTCAAAAGCCTGTAGGAGACAGAATATGGCGATAGGGTCTTGAGGTGGTCTGCATAGGGCATTTTACTTAAGCCCTGTATTATTTTAGTGAGGAAGCTCTGTTGACATTCCAGTTCTTGGATAGGCCAGTGTTGGGTAGAAACCAAAGAGAGCATTGGACTCAATGATAGGTCTGATGAATGCTCAATACAGAACAATGACTTCCTTGGGGTTAGATGCCATACTTTTGCTTTTAAGTTGTGCAACATAGAATGATTTTCTCACTACTGTAGACACATGATGGGCAAAGGCTAGATTACTATCTGTGTGTGTCCCTATGTCCCTGACAACAGGGTCAAATCTAAGGGGTGTGTTGTCAATATGATAGTTACCAGGGGTGGATTGCTTTCCAAAGGATACTATTATGCATTTCTTGACATTTAGTTTTAGACTATAGCTCTGACACCAGCTGTTTTTCTGTGTCAGCCTCTCCTGGAGAACATTTGTGTCAGTGTGGAATTCAATGACAGTTCCTAATTTGCAATCATCAACAAATTTAGTCAGCCAGAGAACATTGACATTGGCCTTGATTTCAGAGAAGTAAATGTCACAAAGGAGCAGTCTAAGGACTGATCCCTGTGGGATTACACTTGTGACTGGACTTTTTGTAGAGGTGGACTCCCCAGTTCTAACTTCCTGGGTCCTGTCTGTGAGGCATTTGGCTATCCACGGGGTGACATATGAATTGGTACCTAGCCTCTTGAGTTTGTTAATAATGCCCCAGTGGGGTATTGTGTCAAATGCCTTGGCCAGGTCAAGGTAGGCAATGTGAACCATTTTACCCTCATCCATTGCTTTGGTGAACTTCTCAAAGAAGTCTACCAGGTTGAGCAGGCATGATCTGCCCTTGACAAAACCAAACTGGGTTTGGTCCAGTGTCTGGAGGTTTACTATATCACTATTGATCATTGCCATGATATTTTTTCCCATGGCTTTACAGATAAGACTAGTGAGACTTATGGGTCTGTAGTTTACAAGGTCTGTAGATCCCCACCTTTATGCAGAGGGATGACTGTTGATGTTCTCCATTCATGAGGAATGAAGCCTGTTTGGAAGCTACAGTTAAGTAGCAATTCCAGAGGCCTTGATAGGCCATGTTTCATGCTATTTAGAAGGCATCCTGGGATATTGTTTGGGCCCACTGATGCAGTACTCTTAGCCTTAGAGAGAGCATTAAGGACCTGTTCCCTAGTGATAACAGGGGGAATTATATTTGATGGTATTTCCTGATGGAAGTTTGAGGGGGAGAGAGGGGTAAAGTTGGAACTGAATTTATCTGCCAGTAGGTTTGCTTTATCTTCTGGATCAGTATAGGTGGCTCCATTTACAATGAGCTCTGCACACAATTGTGTATTGCCTTTGAGGTTGCAGACATAGCTATTAAATGCCTTGTGCTTGTCCTTGGCCTGGGCCTTCTACTTTTCTAATCATATATTCTATGTTCCCCCTTGTGATCTTATTCTTTTGAATTGTGAACTTTTCCATATCTGGGTAGCATTGCCTGTATTTTTCTTTGAATATCTTTGGAGCTGCTTTTTTTGTATTTACTAATTTGGTTCTCCACTCTGCATAAATATTGCACCATATCAGATCTCTTTTTCTTTCTCATGTCCATATGAATTTTTTATACCTTTCAAACATCTCTAGATTTTGTTTTTATATTTTTGATCTTTCTTTGTCGCTTTTTTTTCCAAACGGTCCAAGGTTTCTTTATCTGTATAATATTGTTCATGAATCTGTTATATTAATGAACACACATTTGTATTTGATGCTTTAGATAGTTTTTCTTGTACATGTATTTTTTCTTTCCTCTGTTTTCTCTCTCAATCTTTTTGTATGTCTTCTGTCCAGAAATTCTCAGCTTCTTGCATAATAGTAACAATGCATAATTTCTTTCTTATCCTCAATAGTCCACTCTATCATCTTTTGGCTCTTTTTTTGGCCTATCACTTTTTATGATTTTTGTGGACTACTACTTCTTCCTTCTACAACAGGGGGTTATCCTCTTATGTGCCAGACTTAACCCCACTGTAGGAGTATTTACATGTCTTGAGGATTCTACGTTGTCATTTTTTTCCAGTCCTGGCACACCAGTGCACCTACCAAGATTGAACACTTTTTTATCCTGGTATTTGTGCACCCAGCTCTCTCTTTTTAATTTTTGAACCTACCTCTGTCCATGAGATATGCTATATAAAATACTGTCTATATATCAGTGTCATCTTAGTGAGATTTTTAAAAACATAGTCCATCTCGTGAAGGTACTCGCCAAGACTTCGGGAGGAATTCAATTCCAGCAATATTACTCTCCTTTGTTTGCTGATTCTTTCATCTCTCCATTTGTACCCCCATATGGAGTGTCATCTCTCCATTTGTACCCCCAAATGGAGTGTCATCTCTCCATTTGTACCCCCAAATGGAGTGGCATCTCTCCATTTGTACCCCCAAATGGAGTGTCATCTCTCCATTTGTACCCCCAAATGGAGTGCCATCTCCCCATTTGTACCCCCAAATGGAGTGTCATTTCTCCATTGTACCCCCAAATGGAGTGTCATCTCTCCATTTTACCCCCAAATGGAGTGTCATCTCTCCATTGTACCCACAAATGAAGTGTCATCTCTCCATTTGTACCCCTAAATGGAGTGTCATCTCTCCATTTGTACCCACAAATGGAGCGTCATCTCTCCATTTGTACCCACAAATGGAGTGTCATCTCTCCATTTGTACCCCCAAATAGAGTGTCATCTCTCCATTTGTACCCCCAAATGGAGTGTCATCTCTCCATTTGTACCCCCAAATGGAGTGTCATCTCTCTATTTGTACCCCCAAATGGAGTGATATTCCTTACAGTTCACATACCTTCTTCCCAAGTCACCAGGTGAGAGCCTGCATGACCTTGTGTAAGTCACTTAAATTGACCTTGATCCTGATTTACCTGGTGGTTAACAAATGAGTATCACTGGGGGCTTGTCTGCAAGCCACCCACACTGTTACCATGACTCCCACATGTGGCTTGTATGTTACCTTTAACAATGGTTTCTAATGAATACCTTCTCACTGGAGAATGTTATTAGTAACATCAAATATGTCCTGGAGCCCTGGCTGATCACATTAATCAGAAATCAACAGAGTGCAACAGATGATGGATACAGCTGTGCCCTATCCTATTCTAAACAAGGGGAATTTTGGATGCTGTATCTTGGCTTCTGAAGGATGCATGGCAGGATCTTGTGGTGTCATGCAGTACGACCCAGGTGCATATGCTAAATCTTTTGCATTGCATGTACTGATGCATAATTTCATACTTATGAGGCAGTTACAGCAGGTGGGACTATTGCAGGCAGAATATCTCACAGCACATAAGGCAGTGGAAGCTGTACCAGATGAGGTTTGAGTGAAGGACCCAGCAACAGGGGATGAAAATATTAGATACAGGCAGGTGGGTTCTGCTGTATGATTGGCAAAGAGGCAGAGGATTGCTCACAGATTTGCCTCATATCACTGTATAAACACTACAGTAAAAGTGATGTATGCAAACCCAACAGCAAATATGCTGCCCATGCATAGGTTGGCTGCACTTATAGGTTCATAGGTTCATAGGTTAGTACTAGGCTAACTACCCTTGTGGGCTATTTTAAGCCTAGCCAGTTACCCCCTGTGAGAATCAAACCCTGCACCTTGTGTTTGTAAGGTAAACACCTTAACCATTATGCTAACCTCCCACCCCAAATAAAGTCCTACTGTCAGTCTCGAACCTAGGACCTTGGTAACATGAGTCTGTATGACCTACCACTAAGCCATGACTCTCATAAAACACTACATAGGTTCAGAGGTTCACAGATTAGTAATGGGCTTACTGCCCTTGTAGGCCATTTTAAGCCTAGCCAATTACCCCCATGTGAGAATCAAACACTGCACCTTGTGTTTGTAAGGTAAGCACCTTAACCATTATGCCAGCTCACTCCAATTTGCACTGTGCATCAGACATAAGTAACTCAAGTAGTGAACTACAAAAGGCAGGGTACAGATATAATTGACAGAAGGTTTACACTGAAGAACAGGTTTGCAATATCCAAAAAAGAAATGTGTTAAGACACAGTGGGAATAAAGTTTAAAATGATAAATACCTCATTTATTTCCCTTTGTGGTAGATGTGTAATAGTGTGAGAGGACAGGTCATTTATGAAAGGCTGGGTTATACCTTAGAAGAAAAAGGTATTTGAGTGTGCAATGAGATTGATTTAAACGTGTTACAAAACAGGGCTCCTGACGCTTCCTCTCACCACAGTCAGGTTGTAACAGTTGAAATTTTAGAGACCATGGTTGTAGTTAGAAATTTATTCGTAGGAATCCCGATTGACACAAGCTGTGACCCAACAGCTGATGAACTGACCATATGTTGAACTTGTGCATATGCACTAATCATTGATGAAAACAATTAACTGATTGGAATGAGACTATTCCCATGCTAAACACTGAAAACAGTTAATATGCAGTTACTTTGCACAAAGAACAGACTAATGTTACTAGGCTAACATGCACACCTCACTGAAACAAACCTTACTCTGTGCAAAGAACAGGCTAATACCATGCACACCTCATTGAAACAAACGTTACTCTGCACAAGGAACAGACTAATGTTACTAGGCTAATAACATGCACACCTCATTGAACCAAACGTTACTCTGCACAAGGAACAGAATAATGTTACTAGGCTAATAACATTCACACCTTATTGAAACAAACGTTACTCTGCACAAGGAACAGGCTAATGCTACTAAGCTAATAACATGCACACGTCACTAAAACAAACGTTACTCTGAACAAAGAACAGCCTAATGTTACTACATGCACACCTCACTGAAACAGATGTTAATCTGCACAAAGAACAGGCTAATGTTACCAGGCTAATAACATGCACACCTCATTGAAACCAATGTTACTCTGCACAAAGAACAGACTAATGTTACTACATGCACACCTCACTGAAACAAACGTTAATCTGCACAAAGAACAGACTAATGTTACCAGGCTAATAACATGCACACCTCATTGAAACAAATGTTACTCTGCACAAAGGACACACTAATGTTACTACATGCACACCTCACTGAAACAAATGTTACTCTGCACAAGTAACAGGATAATGTAACTAGGCTAATAACATGCACACCTCATTTAAACAAACATTACTCTGCACAAGGAACAGACTAAAGTTACCAGGCTAATAACATGCACACCTCACTGAAACAAACATTACTCTGCGCAAGGAACAGACTAATGTTACTAGGCTAATAACATGCACCCCTCACTGAAGCAAACATTACTCTGCACAAAGAACAGGCTAATGTTAGCAGGCTAATAACATGCACACCTCACTGAAGCAAAGGTTGCTCTGCACAAAGAACAGGCTAATGTTACTAGGCTAATAACATGCACACCTCATTGAAATAAACATTACTCTGCACAAAGAACAGACTAATGTTACTACATGCATACCTCACTGAAACAAACGTTAATCTGTACAAAGAACAGAGTAATGTTAGTAGGCTAATAACATGCACACCTCATTGAAACAAACGTTACTCTGCACAAAGAACAGGCTAATGTTAGGCTAATAACATGCACACCTCATTGAAACAAACGTTATTCTGAACAAAGAACAAACTAATGTTACCAGGCTAATAACATGCACACCTCATTGAAACAAATGTTACTCTGCACAAGGAACAGGCTAATGTTACCAGGCTAATAACATGCACACCTCATTGAAACAAACATTACTTTGCACAAGGAACAGGCTAATGTTACTACATGCAAACCTCACTGAAACAAATGTTAACCTTCATAAAGAACAGACTAATGTTACCAGGCTAATAACATGCACACCTCACTGAAACAAACAGAACAATGAAAAGTGATCAAAGAAAAAGATTAACAATCAAAGATACAGACGTAGACAAAGACCGAGAGAAGAAGGAAGAACGGTGAAACAGAACAATGAAAGGAAATAGCAACAGTTTTGTTTGTTTCTTCATTAATATATGGTGCTGCAGATCAAATAACCTGCAACCAATCACTAAAAACAAAACACTAACATAGTTATGATGGTTGTATAGTCCTTAAAGGTTTATTTTTGCTTTCAGTCTTATATCATTTGACCACATTATGCATTTGCTCTCTAGTCTTTAAGTGTTTACGTTAAAAAGTTGTACATAAATGTTCTGACATAATTAAACATTATTTGGTTATAACTGTATGCTTCAGGAGAAATGGGAAGCAGCAGGTTTAATTTGGCAGTTTATTCATAATTATGCACAGGTAACTTTTTAAAGCTTGCATTGATCAATGTTTCTAATGTTACATTAGAATGCAGCTATATTAATATGAGCTAATTTTGATCAAAAATTACTTTTAATTGTATCACGGATGAGTTTTGGTCCAGGATAATCACTGGCGACAATTCCTAGTCTTCCTTTTCGTCCAGTAATGTAGGAATGAAGTTTGGGATTCATTTTTCGTGCTAGTTCACGTGGTGCTTGGACACCAGATGTGAAACTTGAAAATGTTATGAACAGGGTATCACCTGAGCTTCTCTGTGCTTTATCTAGGTGAGCTTTGACCTTGTCCCACTTTTCATCTTCTCCAGCACTCCAAGTGTCTTCAAGATCTGCTGATCTGAAGTTAATTCCCAAATCATAACCAGAAAAGTCTCTTAAAAGAACAATCTTTCCACGGCATTCTCCCACATTTGGAATAATGGTTTTCAAATAAAATCTTTCTGCAGGATGTTCACTAATTTCTGCCCTTAGTGTATCAGTGAAAGACCTTGTATTCCCTTCTGGTTCATACTCCTCCCTAATTCGCATAAGAAGCACTTCAGATGGATTGCTATTCAAGTATGATATCATTTGCGACACTACGTCATTAAAATTACAATGCTGATAGAAGGCTTCATGATGGATCGGCAAACCATTATTGACATGCCTACATCTAATGTCGAAGAATCGAACTCCAAGCTTCAATTGAGTATTTAAAGAAAGGCTTTGGCACCAAACCCAGATCAGGTCTCCATGACGGGCCATACTGTTATGTGTTCCAGGAACTGAAAACTGAGATATTTTCTTCTCATCAGGAAGAGATTTCATCCAGCGTTCATTGTATGATTCAGATGGTGGGTCATCTGGCACATTCCAATAATCTGGATCTTTAGCATTAATATTTCCCATTATTTCAAGGTATACCTAGGAAAATTTTAAACACAAGTAAGAAAAATGTCAACAACAACAAACAACTGTAAAACAGAATAAACATGGATATTACCAGAAAACATCACTTCCAACAAAATGCTAGAACAAAGTTGTTGCATTCCAACAGTATTGCAAAAATGAACTGGACAAGGATAATTCTGAGGCAAAATGACAAAACTTAAGAGCAATGGCTCAAATTCCCAAATAGTATCTTCCACTTGCAGAAGGTAAAAGGAGCAGTTTCGAAAGATCACAGGAAATGTGATTCACAAAAATGTTAGCTGTAATGAGGAAGGAGCTCATATCAGTTAACGTCATGCCTCTGAATTGCTTGGTGTCCCTGCTAGTGTTAATCAACACTTTCTTGTGGAAATCATCTCTGGTCAACCATGCATATCATTGGCACATACACACCTCTATTCACTTTCCCACACACATGCATGCATACACACACACACACACACACACACACACACACACACACATGCACACACACAGCCTGCTGCAGCCTCTTGTTATTTCCCTGCCCCTCATAATTTACAGATGCTTACATTCAGTCAGTTATGCCACACATTAGAGCTTCATTCTTCATGTTCAGAATCTCCATAATGATGCTAGACTTGTAGCTCCAGTACCTTTTTCAGTTAGTCAATGTAATATTAAGAATGTCTTCTTAGTATTGTCTAGTGTTCCCACATGGACACATCCCCAGCACTCAACTGTCCCTAAGTTTATTTAACATCCCTTACTTTGTCTCTTATACCTACCCTGTCCTTTTGTAACTCACGAATCATCACACTTATTTAATAATGCCAGACATTAGAGTTTCATGTTTCTTATTGTTGGGAAAATATTTCAGGATGGAAGGGCTAATGGGTCATTTTGTATAGAGGACTAAAGTTCTGCTGCAGTAAGACACTGCTCTCTGTATTAAAAGAACAGAGTTTGAAGTGTTTCCCCTTGTGTGTTTTAATGAGTTAAGGTACTGTTTAAATAATCACTCTGGCTTGTAGTGCAAGTGCAGACGACTAAAGCTTTGCTTTCTTAAGGTGCTGGATTCTGTACTATGAGTACAGGGTTCAAAATCAAGCTTTTTAAGTGACTTATGGTAAAATTTAACTAGTGCTCTGGCATCTAGTTTTCTCTATATGTCTTTCATCATGCACAACAATCTGTCATTGTATTACATTTTTAATTTCCTTACTGTGATTTTCAAAACTTCCCTGGTGTCTAGTGTATCCCCCCCACTATTCCGTGATTTGCTCATTACTCAAGGAAAGTTTGGAGGTATTGCAGCCCCCTCCACATAAACACACACACACATTAAATACCATGAGTCCATATCAGCATTTTCATGTGGTGGTTAACACCAACAGTCCATGCATCATGTTGATGCAGGCTCCCCCCTTACTATCTGCCACACACACACACTCACACACATGCGCGCAACCATATGCCACATACCCCATACCTATTCCTTAGTTGTCAGATGTCTCCTTTGTTTTTCCTGCCCTGTGAATGCATGGATGACTACAGTCAGTTAATCAAGTCAGACAGAGTTTTGCCCTGTGAAAGCATGGATGACTAAAGTCAGTTGATCATAGGTTCATAGGTTCATAGGTTCATAGGTTCATACTAGGCTATCT
>NC_056729.1:1762246491-1762283667 GCF_019279795.1 Protopterus annectens | reverse complement strand
GCATGATGTAACATGGCTGTGGAGAGAGCCATCTCTGTTGCTGCATGGTGTAATACTACTGTGCAGACAGCCTGCTGTGGTGCTGCATGATGTAACACAGTTGTGGAGACAGCCTACCAAAGTGCTGCATGATGTAATATGCTGAGGAGACAGCCTACCATGGTGCTGCATGATATAACACAGCTGTGCAGACAACTTACCATGATGTTACATGATGTAACATGGCTATGGAGACAACCTATCATGGTCCGGCATGATGTAACATGGCTATGGACACAGCCTACCACAGTGCTCCATTGTGTAACACAGCTGTGGTGACAGCCCACTGTGGTGCTACAGCTGTGGATACAGCCTGCTGTGGTGCTGCATGATGTAACATAGGTGTGGAGACAACCTACCATGGCGCTGCATGATGTAACATGGCTGTGGAGAGAGCCAGCTTTGTTGCTACATGATGTAATACAGCTGTGGAGACAGCCTGATGTGGTGCTGCATGATGTAACATGGCTGTGGAGAGAGCCCACTGCATTGCTGCATGATGTCACACAACTGTGGAGACAACCTACCATGGTGCTGCATGATGTAACATGGTTGTGTAGCCAGCCTACCATGGTGCTGCATGATATAAGGCAGCTGTGGAGACAGCCTACCATGGTGCTGCATGATATAACACAGCTGTGTTGACAACCTACCATGGTGCTGCATGATGTAAAACAGCTGTGAAGGCAGCTCGCTGTGGTGCTGTATGATGTATCATGCCTCTGCAGACAACTGATCATGGTGCTGCATGATATAACATGGCTGTGGAGATAGCCTGCTGTGGTGCTGCATGATGTAACATGGCTGTGTAGAGAAACAGATTCTGAAGGGCCTAAGGCAATGGCACTTTCCCAATGGACTTATAGCACAGTCTGATTTTCATAAGGAACTATTGCAGTTGTTCGATAAGCAAGGACTGGAGTTCATTGACTGTTTAATTAAGCATTATAATGAACAAATTTTGGTGTTGCAATCTGATTTAACTTTGTTAGACAGTAACATTAGAGCTGATAAAGATTTTGGAAGGTACAAATTTGATTTTCTGCGTGTTTTTTCGAGTATTGATAATTCTCTGTGTAAAGTGAAAGAGAATAAAATGAAAAAACTGAACAGGGACTCTGGCCTACAACAAAGGTGCAGCTTATCCCTTACCTCAATTACAAGTTGCGAATGGGATTAATCATAATGTTATGAGTGGTGAGAATAATATAAATGTAAATGTGGAGTTTGGAAACTGTGACACTGAACCCTCCTTTGAGTCATGTAATAATCTAAATGAACAGGGTAATGGTGAAAATAATGACAATTCACCTATTAGGAGAAGTGAAAGGCTTGCCAGTAGAAGTAATAATAATAGTTATGGTAACAGTGATACCCACCAAAGGAATAACAATAATAATAGAAATTTTTTTCAGAAAGGTGGGAACAAAACTGGCCAGCAACAGGTTCCCAGATATCAGAATCAGAAGAAGCGGAAGAATCAGAACAGGAGGAAAAGGTAATAGCTTATACCTCCAGTTCTGATAACCAGGGGGCTCATGTTGGTTACAATGATAAGTTGAATATTGTAACTAATTCCACAGGTGATTTTAAGATCTATAACTATTCTGATTTTGTACCGGATCCAATACTTGTTGATATTTTGGCGAAGGGTATGACGTTTGTCCCTACTTGTTACAGTGACATTGCCAAAACGCTGATTGATCTTAAGCTTTTTACCAGGAAATTAAATTTAAAAGTAATGTTTAGAAATACCTCAAGCCTGGTTAATGACTTTAAGGTTGCTAGCATTTTCAACCCACCCTTACATCCATCCATTCTCCTATATGAAAAGATATGTGAAAATGACATTCGATGTATGTTGCAAAAATCATATAAAACAGCAAACAAAGGAAGCAATTTGACTGATATGGAAAGAGACATCTTGGACACCCTAGAATATGCAAATGTTCGGATTTGCAAACCTGACAAGGGGGGTGGTCTGGTTTTCTTTAACAAAGAAGACTATAACAATAAAATTTTGGATATGTTAAATTCAGCAGCTTATGTGGAAGTCTCACTTAATGAGATCAATGGAGCATATCGTAGGGTTAATGGATTTATTAGTGACTTGTTTTTGGAGAACAGGATTAATAATGATGTATTTCATTATTTAAAAATGGTGTACCCAATTACCCCAAAAATGTTCGGCCTACCGAAGATACATAAAGGCCTTAACAACCCACCTTTGAGACCCATTATAGATGAAAGACAATCAATAACCTATGGTTGTGCAAAATACATTGATTGTAAATTAAAAGAGGTGTTGAAGAATCAGAAACAAATTTGTAAAGATTCTTGGGCATTTTGGACAGTATCAATAAGGTTCCCTTTGACCATAACTTGAATTTCCTGACTATAGACATCAGGGACCTTTATACCTGTATCCCACAAGATACAGGAAGTGATTGGGTGAGAGACTTCCTTTTGAATGAAGGCATGGTGGGTTGTGATATTGATGTGGTGATATACCTACTGGAAATTGTTCTAATGAATAATTTTTTCATATTTAATGGGAAATTTTTCCTCCAGAAAACTGGAATAGCGATGGGCTCCCCTTGTGGGGGTACCTTCGCTAATGCAGTTTTGGCAGCATGGGAAAGGAAATTTCTTTTTGATGTCCCAATTTTCAAAGAGAAGGCCGTTTGGTATACACGGTACCTTGATGACATCTTTATCCTTTGGAATGGGGATAAAGAATCAGCAGACTCACTCCTGGTGGAAATGAATGGGTCCACTGACTTTCTTGAATTCACCCATGAATATCAGGTTAATTCCATTAATTATTTGGATCTTTTAGTAGCCAAGAATTATGAACTAGGTACATTTACATCCAGAGTCCATCGAAAAACAACTTACTCCAACTCCTTTCTTCATTTTTCCAGCTGCCACCCCCTACATCAAAAATGGGGGGTAGTGAAAGGACAATTGGTTAGGGCAGCCAGGATGTCGACACTTGATTGCGACTTTGTAGAGGAGTGTAATTTGTTAAAAAACATGTTTACATCTAGGGGTTATCCGGGTGGACTCATTAATGAACTTTTGAGGGAAGTTACATTTAAGAGAGAACAGGGCATTTTTTCACCCATTTTGAGATATACGGTTGAAACAGTAAGTGAACATTCAGAAGAAGATTCTATTATTATAAATGATCTCAATGTAGCTTCCTTAACAGTAACATCGGATAGTAAAACCGGGGAAGATTTCATTGGAACAAATTTTATCACAACCTTTTCCAACAATGTATTTTGGATTAGGACAATTATTGTTAAAAATTGGTCCTTCATTTTGGAAGTCACACATTTGAGGGAATGTTTGGGCATTTCTCCTAAAATAACTTTTAGGAAAGGGAGACATTTGAAAAACATTTTAGAATTACGACAAAATGCAAACTACAGACTACATTTTGGTATGACAAAATGTGGGGTGTGTAATATGTGTAAACATATTTATGTAACCAAGTCATTTGAAGTCCTAGGGAAAAGATTTCATGTGAATGATAAATTCAATTGCAACACAAGAGGGGTTGTTTACCTTGCAATGTGTCGCGACTGCCCTGCGTATTACGTAGGGAAAACAGATAGAGCCTTTAAAAATAGGATCTATGAACATGTTTATGCTATTTCTAAGGGTAATACCACAAACGCCTTAGCAAGACATGTTATAATGTTCCCCCACCATAGTTTCCACTTCCTAGTTATTGAGAACATTTTAGATAACGGTAGAGGGGGTCCTTCCCCCTTGAAGTTAGAAGAAAGGGAGTTAGTTTGGCAACTGAAACTTAATTCCTCTGTGTCTCCTGGATTAAATGACACCATCTCCATTACCAGTTTATTAAAATTAAGGGCATTATTTAGATAGGGATTTCATGCTCTGTTTATTAATTAACTATTAGATATATTATTAGATAAATTTTTATTTATATGTATATACATCTTTTTGTATTAACATGGATGGGAATATTTGTAATAAGAAATTTTATGTTTTGCAAGATTTTATTGACAGGATGTGATGTCATTTTGCACTTGTATTTAAGCATCTAATTTCCTCTGTTTTTTATCTGAAGAAGTTTATCCATTTTGTATAAACAAAAGCGCTAATCTAACTACAACTTTGTGTCCAGCGTGGTGTTTTTGTGCTTTAATGGCTGTGTAGAGAGCCAGATCTGTTGCTGCATGATGTAATACAGCTGTGGATATAGCCTGCTGTGGTGTTGCTTGATGTAACATGACCGTGAAGACAGTCCGCTGTGGTGCTGCATGATGTAGCACAGCTGTATTGACCACCTACCATGGTGCTGCATGATGTAACATGGTTGTGTAGACAGCCTACCATGGTGCTATATGATATAACACAGCTGTGTTGACAACCTACCATGGTGCTGTATGATGTAACACGGCTGTGGAGACAGCCTACCATGGTGCTGCATCATGTAACACAGCTGTAGAGACAGCCTACCATGGTGCTGCATGATGTAACATGGTTGTGTAGCCAGCCTACCATGGTGTTACATAATGTAACATGGCTGTGGTGACAGCCTGTTGTGGTGCTGCATGATATAAAACAGCTGTACAGACAGCCTACTAAGGTGCGGCATGATGTAACATGGCTGTGGAGACAACCTACCCCAGTGCTGCATGGTGTAACACAGCTGTAGAGACAGCCCACTGTGGTGCTCATGATGTAACATGGCTGTGGAGACAGCCCACTGTGTGCTGTATGATATTACTCAGCTGTGGAGACAGCCCACTGTGTGCTGCATGATATTACTCAGCTGTGGAGACAGCCTGTTATGGTGGTGGATGATGTAACACAGCTGTAGAGACAGCCTACCATGTTGCTGCATGATTTAACTCATTATCCCTGTGTACCGTCCCTTGGCGCCTTGGTACTTAACATCTGAGTGCTCTCTGAGGTGTTAGGAATTGTATGCTGTTCCACCCGAGTGCCTTCCACCAGCTCCAGTAACATTAATGTCATATTTTAGCTGAACTGTTAAAAACTAAGTTGAAAAAGTACCTGAAATTTGTCATTTACCTTCTCAACTTAGCTTTCAGTGTGCAGTAACATAATGGTCAAATTTGATTTTTTGAAGAAAATTGGCTTGCTGTGAACTCTGTATCTTCTTGTGATCACAGCAAGCTGGACACATACATGAGCAAGAGACCTCAATCTATGTTGGGCAGTTGAGAAATTAAGACCTTTTAAGGCTAACAACTGCAGTCCTACCTGGTACAATCATACCCATCTTAAAACATGCATTAAATTCCTTGCAAAAAGACATCAATTTAGATAAAATGGGACACTGTACACAGAATCTCACTCTAGTAATTCAAAAGACACCGAACCATTACCACCTTCACTTTCACTGTAATTTCTATGTTGCTGCGACTGCTTCAGCATCTGAAATGCAAAAAAAAAAAAAAACTTCAGCTTAACTTCTACTGTTAAACTAAACTAAAGTAAACTTCTTCTTCTTTTGGCTTTTCCCAGTTAGGAGTCACCACAGTAGATCATCTGTCCGCTCATGATTGGCAGTGGAGTTTTACGGTGTTGAGTTGTCATCCCAATGCCCAACCTTTCACAGAAGGCACAGATACACACACTCACACCTAGGGCCAATTTAAAGTATCCAGTCCACCTACAGCATGTCTTTGGGATGTGGGAGGGAACCAGAGCACCAGGAGGAAACCCACGCCACCACAGGGAGGACATGCAGACTCCGCATAGAAGGTACCCCAGCTGAGAATCGAACCGGAGAACCTCTTGCTGTGAGGCGGCAATGCTAACCACTGCACCACTGTTAAAAAAATGAGAGTCTGGTTTACTGTGCAGAAGTTTGTGTGACATGCTCATTTCCTGTGTATACATACCACCACCGATCCCCTGCCTTGCACCTCCTGCCTTGGTCCTTGAGAGGCTGAACTCTGCCATGAATGCTGTAGCTGCAACACCCCATTTGCTCCACATCCAGTAAACAACTGATTCCCTTTCCCAAGGAGTGACAAGATGGCAAAATGTGCGCATACTTCTAGGTAAGCTGGGGTTTGAACTTTTTTGTATTCATTTCTTTTGGGAGTGGGGTGTGCAGCCTGAACTTCAAGAAGGTATTTTGATATGATAGGGAAATATAACATAAACAATTGCAGTATACTGAATGGCTAATTCAAAAAAGAAGAAGCATGTACAACCGCAAGTATAATGCCAGCTTTTAGAACTGCTAGTGCACTTAAATAACGATCGTGCATCATAATGCTTTGTGCAATCGGTAACCGCTACCGTTAACCACCAGAAACAACAGTTTGTGTTACTGCAACAGACCTTTATCAAAGGCAGATCCATCTTATTTTTACAGCACAGTTAATCTCAATGCTTACACAGCCATATAAATCTCTCATAATTCATTCACTGTGCAAGTAATATAGTGCTAGCATTTTAAGCTTTTGGTTGATGAAATTAACCCTTTACTCTTAATCTGTTATAAATTGCTTTATGTATTACAAACTGCCAACAAGTAAAATGTGCAGGGACTCATTAGTACAACACAACACATGGCATACTCCACAATGTTATGTCAGAGCTTTCAATGTAACAGTAAATGCTACACAAGTTTCAATGTTATAACAGGCTACCAGGAAGATAGTATTTTTTTTGATTGAGCAGACATTTTGAAGAACATCAGCTACTGTCCAGTAATAGTTGCACTGGGTGTTTGCTGGAAGATGGTTCCAGTTTGCAGAATTTTTTTCTCCAGTAGTTTGGATGATGGGGCTCCCAAAGGCTAGTGTACCATCACTTTGAGGCATAAATAATTATGGGGATGTTCTGTATTAAGATTATTTTGGAGAGAAAGGCTGCAACTGTTACATATTAGCTTGTGAGTAAGGGCTGAGAACAGTAGTTTAGATCTGACTGTCACAGGAAAAGAACTAGCTTTGGTCAGGGTTGGACAATAATGTTCAAGCCTGAGAGAGATATTAATATATCTGCATATATTGCTGACTGTAGTTTGGATGCTGTGTATGTTTTGGGATGATTGGAGAGTTATGATGGAGAGAGCATATTCTAGGTGGGGTATATGCACATTTTTGCAAGGTCACTTCTGGCTTGAAGGGTAATGGTTAAAGACTGAACATGCAACTTGCTGCTAAATATTTACATCTATGATTTTGACTGTTGAGTTAGGATGGCTATCAAACAGCACTGAGGGAGTTTTTGAAAGGTTAATACAGAGAATTTTTTTTCCTGAGCCACTACATTCGAGCATCCTGAAATACCTGTCTCCAACACTGTCGTGCAATACCAGGCAGATGGATCATATGTTCATAGTTTCATAGGTAGGTACTAGGCTATCAGCCCAAGGGCCTACATAAGCCTAGCCAACAAGGTTCCCTGGCTTACGCCACCCAAGAAAGTTATTTTCCTGTGCCACTGTTTAGCAGAGACACAGAAGGATCTTTCTAACGATCTACATGTCAAGTGGATAAGTTACATATGATATTACAAAATATGTTTGGGTGAAAGGAAAGGCTTAGTGAGCTATGTTATTCTGGATTTTACAGTAGTTGCAGCATTGATCAACCAGATATTTTGGACAATATCTGGACAATATTTCTACCTTTGTCAGCCATGCATCTTATTCTAATCAGATGGATGGAGCAGTGAGATAAAAGTTATCACTACTTTTGCAGTATTTCTTTCATGGATCAAACAGATAGATGGTTAAGATATTTCTGACTGTTTCTGTGATTCTAATCAGTAGATGGCTCAGTGATATTAATTTTATTACTTGTACACTAATTCTGGCAAGAACCAACCATATATTTTGGTCAATATTTCTGGCTGGCAGTCATGTGTAGCTATTTATCAGGTGGAGAGTCCCTTCTTCTGGTCTACCTTGTCTTAGCACCAGATGGGGAATCCATCTGTGTTTGGGAATGAACTACTATCTTGGGTATCGATATGGTATTGTCCATATCCCATTGGAAATTAATGTCTCAAACACCTTAAGTTGCAGCTTAAAGCCCTCCACCTGGAGTTGTGACTTAATTAAGATAATATTCATGACATCATCTGTGCACTCTTGTGTTGACGTGTTGCTGTATAGGAAAATGGAATCCTCCTCAAGTTGTGTTTCCTACAGCCAGGTAGAGTGAGTGGATAATGGGCATGTCATCAGTGAGCTAAAGGAAATGCTATTATTAAATGCATTTCATAGGATTCTTTGTATGCTGGTAAAAAAGGCCAAAACGTATTCTCATCATCTCATGTTGACCCAGAAAACCATGTTTCTGTTCCATTTCAACCTGTCCAAAGATGATTCTAGTGTAAGCTATTGGAGCACTTGCATTATGGTATGCTTATGGCCTCCTCTTGAAAAACCTGGTTGAAGGAAATTGGAGTCTTGGCATGTTCAAGTGTTCCATCCATCCATTATCAACTCCTTTTCCCATTTTGAACATGGGGTCGGGGTGCCACTTCAACAGTGACAATCATCTTGAGCCAAGTTTTACACCACTGGGTGGCTAGCTCTGCCACAGTGGTTCATCTGTACCACACACGCACACACACGCACACACACACACACACACACACACACACACACACACACACACACACACATACCTATGGCCAATTTAGAGTGTCCAATCCACCTACTGCATATCTTTAGAATGTGGGAGGAAACCAGAGCACCCAGAGGAAACCCATGTGACTGCAGGGAGGACATGCAGAATCCACACAGAAGGTGCCCCAGCCGAGAATCGAACCAGAAAATCTCTTTCTAGTGTAAGTTGTTGGAGGTCTGGCACCATTCAGTGCTGTAAATCACTTGAAAGCTTGCCAACAGCAGTATTACATATTCATTTGCAAGATCTTCACAGGAAGATCTTGGATGCATCAGGAAACATCCTTTTGAGCTGCAGAGAAGTCTTGCCTCAGACAGGCCTATTTCTCGATGTCTTCCCCCCACTGTCCTTGCTACCCTGGGTACTGCTGAAGATAAGTGAAGTGAATGTTCATTCCCATTTGTTTTGGAAAAAAATACCTGTTTGCCACATAACATGTGTTTCTAGGTTTTCCATTGGACTTTTTTCAGGAGTCTTCTGGATCTCTTGCAGTTTTTTTTGGCCTCTTCCCCCTGGATGGCTGGGTTTTGGGAACTTTTTATAGTGTGGAGCAGATGGAGCTTTTTAGAGACAGCTTATCCCTGTCCTTCTTCTCTGTCTCTTTTGTGGCATACGTTGACTTTCCTGTTTTCGTACCGAGTGTATTTCCATCTGCGGACATCTGTCAGTCCACCTGTGGATATCTGCCAGTGTTCTTCTTGTTTGAGGTACACTGCAGACCTTTTGTTGATGCTTCTGTTCATGGTGTTCACCTTATGCTGCAGGCAGGATGAAAGGCCCTGACCTTCCCTTTGACATAGGAGTCCTCCAGCCACTTGACCTTGCTTTCCCCCAGATAGTTGACCCCAGGGTACCAGCTTCACAGACAGTCTGTGTGCCATCTGTCTGGTTGGACTGTTACTGTTTTTACATTTGTCAGTTTCCGCTACATTTAGTTAAAGCTTTGCTATCGCCTTCACTGCTTCATGTATTACATTTGGCTATGTATCATTTTCAGAGTTCTTCACCTGTCATGTAGTAACTGTTTGTGTAGCTAGGGACCAGCCAGCTGTACAGCTGTATTTAAAGGGATTTGATTTTATACGGACTTGCTTACTTATAAAACTGCATTTGTTCATGTTAGGGTTTTGCTTTTCAGGGTCCAAAGGGCAGTCATGATGCTGTGCCACAGCAAGAAGCTGCATTTTTAGAACAGGTGGTATATGTACTAGGAAATGTTACTGTAGGCTTGGTATATGTACTAGGAAATGTTACTGTAGGCTTGGTATATGTACTAGGAAATGTTACTGTAGGCTTGGTATATGTACTAGGAAATGTTACTGTAGGCTTGGAATATGTACTAGGAAATGTTACTGTAGGCTTGGTATATGTACTAAGAAATGTTACTGTAGGCTTGGTATATGTACTAGGAAATGTTACTGTAGGCTTGGTATATGTACTAGGAAATGTTACTGTAGGCTTGGTATATGTACTAGGAAATGTTACTGTAGGCTTGGTATATGTACTAGGAAATGTTACTGTAGGCTTGGTATATGTACTAGGAAATGTTACTGTAGGCTTGTATGTGGAAACATTTCATTTTAGGTGCATGTATACTTGGACATAATTATAAGGATGTTGCTTGGGAAAATAATTCATTGTGTCTCAGGGAATGCTTGTGCATACATGGTCTCACTGCTGAAGTGATTGCTAGGCCAATTTGTGTCATTTTGGTGCCTGTGCATACACAATGCAAACAACTGGAAGGGTTACTGGGGACATATTGAAAGTCAGTCTGCAAATTACATTGGGTTACATCACTTCTGCTTGTATTATTCTATTTGAGATTATACTGCCTGAGTGAGATAAAGGTCATCACTAGGTAACTACTGACAGCATGGAGCTACCATATTTTTTGTGCATTTCTCCTGGCTTTGTCAGTCATACGTGGAATTTAGGTGGGAGGAAGGGCTCAGTAATATCTAAGTTATACTGTTTGACTGAACGACTGAGGTCTTCTCCTTTCTGATGATACTGAGTCAGTGTTACATAACAGCTGCACAATGTAATATAATGAATGCCTATTCAACAGGTTATGTGCAGCAATTATCTCCTAAGTCTCAGCATGCATACCTTTGCAGTAATGAAAGGAAGGTCATTATCACATTAACAATATGTGGAGTTACAATATAGCACTGAGTCATTATCACTTTTCTGGGAAAAGTCTCAGCTGCTGTCACTGTTATTCACATAAGTACAAGTAGTTATCACTTTGATGAATGCGCAAGCCAGGTTGTATTTTTCCCTGCTTGGAGTCATTGCAAGCAACCCCCCCATTCTTCATCAACTGCCTACCCTCCTAAACCCCTGATTTTTTCTTGCTGTATATATGCATATATGTGTGCATGTGTGTGTATATGGATATATATGCATGTACATAATGTACTTGCACATATATACATTGGTCACACGCATGTATATGTGTATATATACACACACACACACACACATATATATATATATATATATATATATATATATATATATATATGTGTGTGTGTGTGTGTATATGGATATATATGTATGTATATAATGTACTTGCACATATATACATTGGTCACACACATTTATATCTGTGTATATATACATATATATATATATATATATATATATATATATATATATATATATATATATATGTGTACATGCGTGTGTATATGGATATACATGTATGTGCATAATGTACTTGCACATATATACATTGGTCACACGCATGTATGTGTGTGTGTATATATATATATATATATATATATATATATATATATATGTGTGTGTGTGTGTGTGTGTGTGTGTGTGTGCATGTGTGTGTATATGGATATATATGTAAGTACATAATGTACTTGCACATATATACATTGGTCACACGCATGTATATGTGTGTATATATACATATATATATATATATATATATATATATATATATATATATATATGTATATGTGTGTATATATACATATATATATATATATATATATATATATATATATATATATATGTATATATATGTGCATGTGTATGTATATGGATATACATGTATGTGCATAATGTACTTGCACATATATGCATTGGTCACATGGATAATATATATATAGAATTATGGTGATTGTGCGTATCTCAACATTTTCCTGAAGGGGTCATTTGGGTGAATGTTTCATTTAGGGACATGTGCAACATCTATTAATGAAGATGTTGGTAGGGGAATAATTCATTTTTGTACCAGGGAAGTGCTTGTGCATACATGGTCAGACTGCTGAAGATCATAATAAAGATACGGTGCAACAAGTTTAGGCTATCTATAGCTCAGGTTTCAGTGATGGTTGTTATTTTTTGTTTATGTATTCAGCTTTCAAGAATAATTTATTATCTGTTAACAATATGCACATACTGCATTGAGGTAAACTGATGGGTCTTATTGTAACCAGAGTGATGGTCAGATTCGATAACTGGAATTATTACTTTTCTGACTAATTTTTACATGGATGACCCAGATATGTTTGACATTTCTGCTTGTATTACTGTACTTCTGCTTATACTTAGTAGTTGGGCATGTTTCCATGCTTTGCCATTCATGGGTGGACAACTTGACATGGTGCTGCATGATTTACAACAGCTGTGAAGGCAGCTTGCTGTGGTGTTGTATGATGTATCATGCCTCTGCAGACAGCCGACCATGTTGCTGCATGATATAACATGGCTGTGTAGATAGCCTGCTGTGGTGCTGCATGATGTAACATGGCTGTGGAGAGAGCCAGCTCTGTTGCTCTAGGATGTAATACAGCTGTGAAGACAGCCTGATGTGGTGCTCCATAATGTAACATGGCTGTGGAGACAGACCACTGTGGAGCTGCATGATGTAACACAGTTGTGGAGATAACCTACCATGATGCTGCATAATGTAACATAGTTGTGTAGACAGTCAACCATGATGCTGCATGATATAAGACAGCTATTAAGACAGCCTACTATGCTGCTCCATGATATAACACAGCTGTGTTGAAAACCTACCATAGTGCTGCATGATGTAACAGGGCTATGAAGACATCTGTTGTGGTGCTGCATGATTTAAAACAGCTGTGCAGACAGCCTACGATGGTGCGGCATGATGTGACATGGCTGTGGAGACAGCGTACCATGGTGCTGCATGATGTAACTTAGCTGTGTGGGCAACCTACCATTGTGCTGTGAAGGCAGCTTGCCATGGTGCTGTATGATGTAAAATGGCTGTGGAGATAGCCTACCATAGTGCTACATAGGTTCATAGGTAGATACTAGGCTATCTGCCCTAGGGCATTTATAAGCCTAGCCAGAGTGTATTTGGCTTCCGCCTCCCTATTAGATTAGCCTACTGTGCCTCTGTAAAGTAGGTCACAGAAGGTACCCTTTTAAGATTAGTTTACTGTGCCTCTGTTTAGCAGGGACACAGGAGAGATCCAAGGGGTGAATTTGCAATTTCCCATCCACGTGTCTAAATTTCGCTTGAAGAGGGTCAGCGAGTGGCTATGTCTAACATGAATTGGGATTCTATTCCAGAGTGAGGGGAGCCTCTGGGAAATGAATCTGTCCCTCCAGCATGTCATATTTATTTTTGTGCTGAGGTTTAGGTCCCTGGAACATGTAGCTCTAAGGGACTTGGATTTTTTGAGGTGGAGCATGTCCATTAATTCTGGGTTTGACATGGCTTTTTAAGTCAGGCATAGATCACCTCTGAGTAGGCGGTAAGCAACTGAGTAGAGCTGGAGTTTCTTTAGTTGAGCTGCATAGGACATCTGTTTGTAGCCCATGATCCTCTTGGTGAGGTACTTTTGGGGTCTCTCCAGTTGCTGCAGGTGTCGGATAAGGTACATCCCAAAAGGGGCATTGTATTCAATTATGGGCCTGATGAGTGATGAGTAGAGGGACACAATGACCTCTCTTGATCTAGATGCAAACCCTTTAGTGATAAGGTGGGCTATATAGAAGGTCTTTCTAACCACTTTGGCAACGTGATTGTCAAAGAAGAGATTACTATCTACGTTGGTCCCCAAATCTCTAATTACTTCTTCTGTACTTAATGGATTACCACCTATGTGGTAATTTGTGGGCACCTTGTTTTTCCCAAAGGGGATGACTATGCACTTTTTAGCATTTAGCTTGAGGCCGTGGCTCTGGCACCAAGCATCCGTCTCTGTGTGACCCTTTTGGAGGATGCTTGAGTCAGCTGGAGATTTGAGTATGGCCCCCAGTTTGCAGTCATCTGCGAACTTTGTCAGCCATAATCCCCCCCCCCCCGTGTTAGCCTGAACCTCAAGAAGTATATACCGAACAAGAGTGGTCCAAGAACTGAGCCCTGTGGGACGCCACTTGTAACTGGTTTGGATTCGGACATGGCACCTGCAATTCTGACCATGTGGGTTCTATCTCTGAGCGAGTTTGCAGCCCATCTTGTGATATAAGGGTTGATATTTAAGCTGGTAAGCTTATTTATGATGCCCGAGTGGGGTATTGTGTCGAAGGCTTTTGTGAGGTCCAGGTAGGCTGTGTGGACTACCTTGCCCTCATCTATGGCTTTGGTAACTGTTTCAAAGAAATCAACTAGGTTTATAGGTTCATAGGTTCATACTAGGCTATCTGCCCTAGGGCATTTATAAGCCTAGCCAGAGTGTGTATGGCTTTTGCCACCCATATTAAATTAATTTTGCTATGCCCTTTTTCAAGGTTAGTATACTGTGCCTCTGTCTAACAGTGACACAGAAGTGATACCCGGGGTAAACCTACGATCTCCCATCCACTCATCAAGATTCCTCTTGAAGAGAGTCAATGAGGGACTCTGCCTAACCTGGACTTGGATTTTATTCCAGAGTGAAGGGAGCCTCTGGGTTATGCATCTGTCCCTCCAGCACGTCCTATTTATTTCAGTGCTGAGGTTCAATTCCCTCAAGTGCGTAGCTCGACGGGATTTGGATTTTCTGAGGTGCAGCATGTCCATTAATTCTGGGTTGGACATGGCTTTATATGTCAGGCACAGATTGTCTCTGAGCAGGCGGTATGCCACTGAGTAGAGCTGGAGTTTCTTTAATCGGGCAGCATACGGTATCTGTTTGAGCCCCTTGATCCTCTTGGTGAGGTACTTTTGGGGTCTTTCCAGTTGCTGCAGGTGTCTGGTAAGGTACATCCCAAAAGGGGCATTGTACTCAATTATGGGCCTGATGAGGGATGAGTAAAGAGGCACGATGACCTCCCCTGATCTAGATGTGAATCCCTTCATGATTAGGTGGGCAATATAAAAGGTTTTTCTAACCACTTTGGCCACGTGGTTGTCAAATGAAAGATTGCTATCAACTTGGGTCCCCAGGTCCCTAATTACTTCTTCTGTACTTAATGGATTACCACCTATGTGGTAATTTGTGGGCACTTTGTTTTTGCCAAAGGGGATGACTATACACTTTTTGGCATTTAGCTTGAGGCCATAGCTCTGGCACCAGTTGTCTGTTTCTATGAGGCCCTTTTGGAGGATGTTTGTGTCGGCTGGAGAGTCTATTATGGCACCCAGTTTGCAGTCATCTGCGAACTTGGTCAGCCACAGTCCTTCCATGTTGGCCTGTACCTCCGAGAAATATATACCGAACAAGAGAGGTCCCAGGACTGAGCCTTGTGGGATGCCACTTGCAACTGGTTTGGAGTCTGACATGGCTCCAGCTATTCTAACCATGTGGGTTCTGTCCTTAAGCCAGTTTGCAACCCATCTAGTGACATAGGGGTTTATATTTAAGCTGGTGAGCTTATCTATAATGCCCGAGCGGGGTATCGTATCAAAGGCTTTTGCGAGGTCCAGGTAGGCTGTGTGGACCACCTTCCCCTTCTCAATGGCCTTGGTGACTGTTTCAAAGAAATTGACCAGGTTCAAGAGGCAGGATCTGCCCTTAACAAAGCCGAACTGGGTAGGATCCAGTGTCTGCAGGTCCCCAATATCTTTATTTATGAGGTCCATGATGATCCTTTCCATAGCTTTGCAGACCAAGCTAGTGAGACTTATGGGGCGATAGTTTCCAGGATCCATTGAGGCACCACCTTTGTGGAGAGGGACCACTGTTGCTGTACGCCACTCTTTGGGTACATATCCTGTAGTAAGGCTGATATTGAACAGTAGTTTTAGGTTTGGGTTTAGCTCTTCTTGGAGTTCATGTAGGATGCAGCCCGGGACACCGTCTGGTCCCATTGATGCTGTGTTTCTTGCTTTGGAGAGGGCAGCTCTTACCTGAGCATCTGAGATGTCAGGGGGGCAGCACTCTGCTGGGATAGGTATTAGCCCTTTTGGTGGGGATGGGGGGGGGGAGTTTGCGCTGAACCTGTCAGCTAGGATGTTGGCAATGTCTGTGGGTTCGGTGTATTTTTTGTCATTTTGGACTAATTCTGAGCATATCTGGGAATTCCCACCCAGGTTCCTAACATAACTAAAGAAAACCTTGTGATTATCCTTAGTGTCCTGTGCAATTTTTCTCTCGAAGCTGGCCTTAGAGATTTTATGAGTGCCCGTAGTTTTTTGCTAATACTGTAACACCTGACCAGTGGTATTGTCAGCAACACGCATCCACAAGGACTCGGACAACAAGAGATCTGTAGTCTTCTGTTTTATTGAACACAAATTACACCAAAATGTAAAATCAGCAACAACGGATGGTTAAGCGCTTTCGTCTGTTACACATCAGACTTCCTCAGAACCATATTTGCTAGTACACCTCCTTATTTAAATAAATTTTGGCGCCAATAATCTCATGACACCATATTGTTTCTTAAAGGAATACACTGCTATATGAATGATGTCCTGAGTGCATCAGTCTACAAGTACTTGTTCATCTAAATGTCAAAACATCGCTGATGCTCTAAAAAATCTAAAAAGTTCTTAAACATCAATTAAAAGTACAATCCACTCAATAGATGCAATACAATACACAATATGTGCAAAAACAACACCATATATAAAATAATTTGTATAAACAATGCATATTATAAAATGAGTGTAAAAACCACAATGTGCAACTATCTAAAAGTACCCCCTTGTGTCTACTGCCATTAGACTGCAAATTTGAAAACCAAGTATGTTGCTACAAACATAAAAGTATTCAATGTGTATACAAATTGTGAAATAGTAAATTGTGAATGGAAAATACAAAAATACATGTTAATTAACTACCTACTAATACTCCGAATAGTTCTACCATTCACTAAAAAAACTTACATGAACAACTAAGTGTGGAATTGTAACATAAGTATGTGAATTACTAATAACATTGTTCTAACACTTTTGGAATTTTACAGTTTTTTTAGTGAATGGTAGAACTATTCGGAGTATTAGTAGGTAGTTAATTAACATGTATTTTTGTATTTTCCATTCACAATTTACTATTTCACAATTTGTATACACATTGAATACTTTTATGTTTGTAGCAACATACTTGGTTTTCAAATTTGCAGTCTAATGGCAGTAGACACAAGGGGGTACTTTTAGATAGTTGCACATTGTGGTTTTTACACTCATTTTATAATATGCATTGTTTATACAAATTATTTTATATATGGTGTTGTTTTTGCACATATTGTGTATTGTATTGCATCTATTGAGTGGATTGTACTTTTGATTGATGTTTAAAAACTTTTTAGAACTTTTTAGATTTTTGAGCATCAGCGATGTTCTGATATTTAGATGAACAAGTATTTGCGGATTGATGCACTCAGAACATCATTCATATAGCAGTG
Organism: Protopterus annectens; assembly: GCF_019279795.1. Taxonomy (NCBI): domain Eukaryota; kingdom Metazoa; phylum Chordata; order Ceratodontiformes; family Protopteridae; genus Protopterus; species Protopterus annectens. The sequence goes on along the minus strand of NC_056729.1, from coordinate 1,762,266,190 downwards.
TATTCCTTTAAGAAACAATATGGTGTCATGAGATTATTAAGCAAAATTTATTTAAATAAGGAGGTGTACTAGCAAATATGGTTCTGAGGAAGTCTGATGTGTTACAGACGAAAGCGCTTAACCATCCGTTGTTGCTGATTTTACATTTTGGTGTATTTTGTGTTCAATAAAACAGAAGACTACAGATCTCTTGTTGTCCGAGTCCTTGTGGATGCGTGTTGCTGACGATACCACTGGTCAGGTGTTACTTTGTTGGATTTTCGTTTTTTATTTTGCTAATACTGATCAGAATTGCCTTCCCTTTTTGGGATTTTGCTCTATCTTGTAGTAGCTTCCTCCTTCTATTGTATAGTTTGTTTATGGCTGGGGTCCACCAGACAGGACATCTGCCTTTAGAGGATTGGGTCTTGGTTTTATTTGGGATTGCATGATCCATGCATTCTTGAAGGTGTTCATAGAATGCGTTTATAAAGGATGTTGCGGTCTGGGCCGTATTATCCACAGGCCCAGGGGCTTTGAAGGATTCCACCTTGGTTTTGAGGAGTGTGAAATTTGCTTTAGAGAAGTTTTTCACTGTGGTTTTCTTGGCATGGGGTGGGGTCGGGATGTGAATATCCAGTGAGATTAGTTTATGGTCTGATCTTACAAGTGAGGGCTACACTTCTGGTCTGGAGCATAGAGTCCCCATGTTGGCGATGATCAGGTCCAGTATGTTTTCCCCTCTTGTGGGAGTGGTAACAAGTTGTTCCCTAGCATTTGAGTTTATAAATTCTAGGAACCTTTGGGCTAGGGTGTTGGAGCTAGAGTAATGCTCCCAGTCTATGGTTGGGTAGTTGAAGTCACTCAATATAATGGTGTTTGGAGGGACCTTCATATTTTCCAGTGTTTTCAGGAAGGCAGAGTGGGGTTCCTGGGTTTGGGAGGGTGGTCTGTAGCAGGCTATAAACTGGAAGGCAGTTTTACTCACTGCACATGGATAGTCTCTGATGCTTCGTGCTGTGCCACCAACCTGGAGGTGTGGGTATCTTTGACGAATATTGATACTCCCCCTCCTTTGTGGTTCGTCCAAGTTTTGGGGCGAAAAGCATGGTATGAGGTATAACCTGGTAGTGCTGGGGTGCTCTCGAGAGCCTTGAACCAGGTTTCTGTTACTGCACAGATATCGATGTTCTCCATGCTAAGGAGAGTTTCGAGTGTGTGCATCTTGAGGTTTAGACTTCTGGCATTGAGTAGCATTACTCTTAGTTTCTTATCCCTTGTGATACCTATGGAGGTGGGTTTGTCTTTTGAGCCTTGCCTAAAAAAGGCACTATGGGGGTAGCAAGAGCCTTTGCCAATATCCGAAAGCCCAGGGTGACAGGTGCAAGCCGTCCCTAGCGAAGCATCGTGGCCTGTTGAGCATGTCATCCCAGGCTGACAGGCATTGGAACCCTTTGAATGACACCAATACTTAAGCCAATTGTTGAAATTGATAATCTTGTCTTCATACTGTGGCATCATTCTTGGTGAGGGTAAGATGCTACTCAAGGTCAGGGTCATACCGGCCTGGGCTACATGCTCAGAGATCTCTTCTATGTCTCTTTTCATGTAGTCCAGGGAGGTACATCTCAGGTCATTCACACCAGCATGGACAATGACTGAGTCATATTTGTACTTGCCTTGGAGTGACCTGAGTGCTTGTGTTATGTGGCGGATCCTAGCGCCCAACAGGCAGCTCACCGTGACCTTCTCCTTGTTCAGCCTGGTGAGTGGGACGTCAGTGTGCCTGATGACAGAGTCACCTATTACAAGTGTATCAGGTGTGTTGTTTAGCCTTAAGGGCTGTTACTGTTCGGCACACTGGCTTTGTGAGCTATGTGTTGCACGTGTTTTGTTTTGGGGTAGCGGTTGCTTGGGTGTCTGCTTTGGAGGTCTCTGCTGCTTAGGCAGATTTTTATTTAGAGCCTCCAAGTATGTTTTTGTGTGTTTATCTGTTTGGTTTGCTGTCGTGTAGGTCTATCTGAGACTGGAATTGTAGTGAGTGTGGCTTCCTTCTTCTACTGACCGGTTATGCCTGTACTGAGTTGAGAGAGCTTAGCCTCCAGTTTGGCTATATGGTTCCATCTCCCACATGTGCTGGAATTTGTTGGGAGGAGGAGAGGGTTGTCTGTGTACATGAGGCAGTTGTAACATTGCCTCAAGAGTCCCAGATTCACCAGCTGGACTGGAGAGGAGATTGACAACTGACCTTTGGACATGCTAGAATAGTATTGGGAATTTCTTTATAATTGAAAAAAAAATGGCCAGTGGGGAGCAAGGTACTCCAGGGGGAGTTTGTGAGGGTGTAGTGCTTTTAATTTTTTAGTGCTGACTTATATAATTGCTTTAGTGAGCAAGTGCCAGGTAACTTAAATGCAAAAATGACAAACAGTAACTTTCTTTCAAGTGAAACAATGAAATAAGTACAGTAAGCAATGCAGATATCACTAGGGATCCACAGAAGCGCTGAAAAGCTGCGTTTTAGGTGGAATTAACTTTTCAGGGAAATAACAAGCATACAAACACAACTAGATTCAGCAGGCCTGGATCTAGTCTATGCTACAGCAAACAAGGTGTACCAATTTACAGTAAGAAATAGTTCAAATATGCAGGTACTATAAGCCTTTAACCAGAAATTCCCAGCTCAGAAGGGCAGAGTCCAGCCTCTTCTCCCACAAGAGTGCAGACCATGAACCTTCTTAATGTAAAATAACTGGCCTGAAGCCCTGGTGCTTAAACCAGAACTAATACACTTTTAGAATAACAGACACTGAGCCCTCAATCAGCAGTTCCCAACTTAGAAGGATGTAAGCTACCTGTCCTGCCACCACAGTGCAGCCTACAGACCTTCCTAATGTAAAACAACTGGTCTAAAGCCCAAGTGCTTAAACTAAAAGGCTTAGAATAAGTTACACCAAGCAGTAATAAATACAATTGAGTACTTTTAAGATGACGCAAAAGCAAAATAAAGTAGGAAAAAACACAAATACAGTAAAAGCATATACATTTTTTTAAGAGGCAAGATCTGCCCTTAACAAAGCTGAATTGGGTAGGGTCCAGTGTCTGGAGTCTCCCAATGTCTTTGTTTATGAGTTACATGATAATACGCTCCATAGCTTTACAGACCAGACTAGTCAGGCTTATGGGGTCCGTTGTGGCACCACCTTTGTGGAGTGGGACCACTGTAGCTGTAAGCCATTCTTTGGGTACATATCCTGTAGTAAGGCTAAGTTTGAACAGTTATTTAATTTGAGGGTTCACTTCTTCTTGGAGCTCATGTAAGACACAGCCTGGGACACTGTCCGGTCCCATAGATGCTGTGTTTTTTGCTTTGGAGAGGGCAGCTTGATATAACAAAGCTGCGGAAACAGCCCACAATGGTGCCGCATGATGTAACACAGCTGTGTAGACAGCCTACCATGGTGCTGCATGATTTAACATGGCTGTGGAGACAGCCTGACATGGTGCTGCATGATATAACACAGCTGTGGAGACAGTGTACAATGGTGCTGCATGATGTAACATATCTGTGGAGACAGCCTACCATGGTGCTGTATGATATAACACAGCTGTACAGACAACTTTCCATGGTGTTACATGATGTAACATGGCTGTAGAGACAGCTGTGAAGGCAGCTTGCTATGGTGCTGCATTATGTATCATGCCTCTGCAGACAACTGACCATGGTGCTGCATGATGTAACATGGATGTGGAAAGAGCCAGCTCTGTTGCTGCATGATGTAATACAGTTGTGGAGACAGCCTGATGTGGTGCTGCATGATTTAACATGGCTGTAGAGACAGCCCACTGTGGTGCTGCATGATGTAACACAGCTGTGCAGACAACCTACCATGGTGCTGCATGATGTAACATGGTTGTGTAGCCAGTCTACCAGGGTACTGCGTGATATAAGAGGGTGGCCTAATGGTTAAGGTGTTTGCCTTACAAACAGAAGGTGCAGGGTTTGAATCTTACAAGGGATAATTGGCTTGGCTTAAAATGGCTCACAAGGACAGTTAGCCTAGTACTAACTTATGAACCAATGAACCTATATAAGACAGCTGTGGAGACAGCCTACCATGGTGCTGCATGATATAACACAGATGTGTTGACAACCTGCCAGGGTGCTGCATGATGTAACATGGCTATGGAGACAGCCTGGTGTGGTGCTGCATGGTTTCAAATAGCTATGCAGACAGCCTATGATGGTGCATCATGATGTAACATTGGCTGTGGAAAAAACCTACCCCAGTGCTGCATGGTGTAACACAGCTGTGGAGACAGCCTACTGTGGTGCTCGTGATGTAACATGGCAATGGAGACTGCCTACCATGGTGCTGCATGATGTAACTTAGCTGTGCAGACAACCTACCATTCTGCTGCATGATGTAAAACAGTTGTGAAGACAGCTTGCTGTGGTGCTATATGATGTATCATTCCTCTGTAGACAGCCGACCATGGTGCTGCATGATATAACATGGCTATGGAGATAGCCTGCTGTGGTGATGCATAATGTAACATGGCTGTGGAGACAGCCTGCTGTGGTGCTGCATGATGTAACACAGCTGTGGAGAAAACCTACCATAATGTTGCATGATGTAACATGATTGTATAGCCAGCCAACCAGTGTGCTGCATGATATAAGACTGCTGTGGAGACAGTCTACCATGGTGCTGCATGATATAACACAGCTGTGTTGACAACCTACCATGGTGCTGCCTGATGTAACACGGCTGTGGAAAAAGAATGTTGTGGTGCTGCATGATTTAAAACAGCTGTGCAGACAGCCTACTATGGTGCTGCATGATGTTAAATGGTTGTGGAGACAGCCTACAATGGTGCTGCATGATGTAACATGGCTGTGCAGGCAACCTATCATGATGTTGCATGATGAAACATTGATTTGAGACAGGCTACCATGGTGCTGTATGATGTAACATGGCTTTGGAGACAGCCCGCTGTTGTGCTGCATGATGCAACACAGCTGTGGAGACAGCTTACCATGGTGCTGCATGATGTAACATGGTTGTGTAGACAGCCTACCATGGTGCTATATGATATAACACAGCTGTGTTGACAACCTACCATGGTGCTGTATGATGTAACACGGCTGTGGAGACAGCCTACCATGGTGCTGCATGATGTAACACAGCTGTGGAGACAACCTACCATGGTGCTGCATGATATAACATGGCTGTGGAGACAGCTTACCATGGAGCTGCATGATATAACATGTCTGTGGAGACAGCCTACAATGGTGTGTCATAATAAAACACAGCTGTGGAGACAGCCTACCATGGTGCTGCATGATGTAACACAGCTATGGAGACCGACTATCATGGTGCTACATGATATAACACAGCTGGTTTGACAGCCTACCATGGTGCTGCATGATGTAACATGCTGTGGAGAAAGCCTACCATGGTGCTGCACTGTGTATTACAGCTGTGGTGACAGCTCACTGTGGTGCTTTATGATGTAACATGGCTGTGGAGACAGCCTACCATGGTGCTGTATGATGTAACTTAGCTGTGCGGACAACCTACCATATTGCTGCATGATGAAGCATGGCTGTGGAGACCACCTACCATGGTGCTACTTGATATAACACAGCTGTGGAGCCAGCCTACCATGGTACTGCATGATGTAACATGCTGTGGAGACAGCCTAACATGGTGCTGCATGATATACCACAGTTGTGAAGACAGCCTACCATGGTGTTGCATGATGTAAAAGAGCTGTAGAGACAGCCTACCATGGGGCTGCATGATATAACACTAGATTGGAGACAGCCTACTATGGTGCTGCATGATGTAACATGGTTGTGGAGACAGCCTAGCATGGAACTGCATGATGTCACATGGCTGTGGAGACATCCTACTATGGTGCTCCATGATATACCACAGCTGTGGAGACAGCCTTCTATGGTGCTGCATTATATAGCACAGCTGTAAAGACTGCCTACCATGGTGTTGCATGATGTATCTGAGCTGTAGAGAATGCCTAACATGGTGCTGTATGATATAACACTGCTGTGGAGACAGCCTACCATGGTGCTGCATGATGTAATGTGGCTGTGGAAACAGCCTACCATGGTGTTGCATGATATAACTCAGCTGTGAAGACAACCTACTATGGTGCTGCATGATTTAATAAAGCTGTGTAGACAACCCACTTTAGTACTGCATGACGTAACACTGCTGTGGAGACAGCCTACCATGGAGCTGCATTATGTAACATGGCTGTGGAGATAGCCTACCATGGTTCTGCATGATATAAAACAGCTGTGGAGACAACCTGCTGTTGTGCTGCATGATATAACACAGCTCAGAAGACAGCCTACAATTGTGCTGTATGATGTAACATGGCTGTGGAGACAAGCTACCAAAGTGCTGCATGATATAACGCAGCTATGAAGACAGCCTACCATGGTGCTGCATGATGTCACATGGCTATAAAAAAAAGCCTACCGTGATGCTGGATAATGTCACATGGCTGTGGAGGCAGCCTACCATGGTGCTGCATGATATAACACAGCTGTGGAGACAGCCTACCATGGTGCTGCATGATGGAACATGGCTGTGGAGGTAGCCTACCATGGTGCTGCATGATGTAACATGATTGTGGAGACAGCCTGTTGTGGTGCTGCATGACTAAAAACAGCTGTGCAGACAGCTTATGATGGCACAGCATGATGTCACATGCCTGTGGAGATGGCCTAACATGATGCTGCATGATGTAACATGACTGTGCAGGCAACCTACCATGGTGTTGCATGATGAATCATGGCTTTGAGACAGGCTTCTGTGGTGCTGCATGATGTAACATGGATGTGGAGACAGCCCGCTGTGATGCTGCATGATGCAACACAGCTGTGGAGACAGCCTACCATGGTGCTGCATGATGTATCATGGCTGTGCAGACAGCCTACCATGGTGATGCATGATATAACACAGCTGTGGAGACAGCCTACCATGGTGTCATATGATATAACACAGCTGTGGTGACAAACTACCATGGTGCTGCATGTTGTAATATGGCTGTAGAGACAGCCTACCATTGCGCTGCATCATAAAACACAGCTGTGTAGACAACCTACAATGGTGCTGCATGATATAACATGGCTGTGGAGATAGCCTTCTATGGTGCTGCATGATATACCACAGCTGTGAAGACTTCCTACCATGGTGTTGCATGACGTAAAGGAGGTGTAGAGACATCCTAACATGGTGCTGTATGATATAACACTGCTGTGGAGACAGCCTACCATGGTGCATGATGCAATATGGCTGTGGAGACAGCCTACCATGGTGTTGTATGATGTAACTCAGCTGTGGAGACAACCTAACATGGTGCTGCATGATTTAATAAAGCTGTTGAGACAACCCACTTTAGTACTGCATGACGTAACACTGCTGTGGAGACAGCCTACCATGGAGCTGCATTATGTAACATGGCTGTGGAGATAGCCTACCATGGTTCTGCATGATATAACACAGCTGTGGAGACAGCCTGCTCTGGTGCTGCATGATATAATACAGCTGGGAAGACAGCCTACTATTGTGCTGCATGATGTAACATGGCTGTGGAGAAAAGCTATCATAGTGCTGCATGATATAACACAGCTTTGAAGACAGCCTACCATGGTGCTGCATGATGTAACATGGCTGTGGAGGCAGCCTGACATGATGCTGCATGATATAACACAGTTGTGGATACAGCCTACCATGGTGCTGCATGATATAACACAGCTGTGGAGACAGCCTAGCATGGTGCTGCATGATGTAACATGGCTGTGGAGGCAGTCTACCATGGTGCTGCATGATGTAACATGGCTGTCGAGGCAGTCTACCTTGGTGTTGCATGATGTAACATGGCTGTGGAGACTGTCTACAATTGTGCTGCATGACATAACATAGCTGTGGAGACAGCCAACCATGATGCTGTGTGTTATAAGACAGATGTGGAGACTGCCTACCATGGGGCTGCATGATGTAACATAGCTGTGGAGACAGCCTATCATGGTGTTGCATGATATAACTCAGCTGTGGAGACAATCTACAATGATGCTGCATGATTTAATAAAGCTGTGGAGACAACCCACTTTAGTACTGTATGATGTAAAACTGCTGTGGAGACAGCCTAACATGTAGCTGCATTATGCAACATGGCTGTGGAGATAGCCTACCATGGTTCTGCATGATTTAACAGCTGTAGAGACAGCCTGCTGTGGTGCTGCATGATATAACACAGCTGTGGAGACAGCTCACTGCAGTGTTGCATGATGTAATGTGGCTGTGGAAGCAACTTACAATGGTGCTGCATGATATAACACAGCTGTGAAGGCAGCCTACTATGGTGCTGCATGATATAAAATGGCTGTGAAGATAAGGAATCATAGTGCTGCATGACATAACACAGCTGTGGAGACAGCTCACTATGTTGCTGCATGATGTAACACAACTATGGAGACAGTCTACCATGGTGCTGCATGATAAATCTCAACTTTGAAGACAGCTTACCATGGTGCTGCATGATGTCACATGGCTGTGGAGGCAGCCTACCATGGTGCTGCATGATGTAATGTGGCTGTGGAGACAGACTGTTGTGCTGCATGATTTAAAACAGCTGTGCAGACAGCTTATGTTGTAGCATGATGTCACATGGCTGTGGAGACAGGCTACCATGATGCTGCATGATGTAACATGGCTGTGCAGGCAACCTACCATGGTATTGCATGATGAATCATGGCTTTAAGACAGGCTTCCATGGTACTGCATGATGTAACATGGCTGTGGGACACCCAGCTGTGATTCTGCATGATGAAACACAGCTGTGGAGACAGCCTACCATGATGCTGCATGATGTAACATGGTTGTGTAGACAGCCTTACCATGGCGATGCATGATATAACACAGCTGTGGAGACAGCCTACCATGGTGTCATATGATATAACACAGCTATGGCAAAAACCTACCCTAGTGCTGTATGATGTAATATGGCTGTGGAGACAGCCTACCATTGTGCTGCATCATGTAACACAGCTGTGTAGATAACCTACAATGGTGCTGTATGATATAACATGGCCGTGGAGACAGCCTACCATGACACTGCATGATGTAACATGGCTGTGGAGACAGCCTACCATGGTGTTGCATGATATAACACAGCTGTGGAGACAGCCTACCATGGTGCTGCATGATGTAACACAGCTGTGGAGGCAGCCTATCATGGTGCTGCAGGATGTAACACAGCTGGTGTGACAGGCCACCATGGTGCTGCATGATGTAGCATGTGGAGACAGCCTACCATGGTGCTCCATTATATAACACAGCTGTGTAAACAACTTACCATGGTGCTACATGATGTAACATGGCTGTGGAGACAGTCTACCATGGTTCGGCGTAATGTTACATGGCTGTGGAGACAGCCTACAATGGTGCTGCATTGTGTACCACAGTTGTGGTGACAGCCCACTGTGGTGCTTTATGATGAAACATGGCTGTGGAGACAGCCCACCATGGTGCTGCATAATGTAACTTAGCTGCGCAGAAAACCTACCATGTTGCTACATGATGAAACATGGCTGTGGAAACTGCCTACCATAGTGCTGCCTGATATAACACAGCTGTGGTGGCATCCTACCATGGTGCTGCATGATGTAACATAGCTCTGGAGATAGTCTAATATGGGGTTGCATGATGTAACATGGTTGTGGAGACAGCCCCCCCATGGAACTGTATGATGTAACATGGCTGTGGAGACAGCCTACCATGATGCTGCATGATGTAACATGGTTGTGTAAACAGCCTTACCATGGTGATGCATGATATAACACAGCTGTGGAGGCAGCCTATCATGGTGCTGCAGGATATAACACAGCTGGTGTGACAGGCTACCATGGTGCTGCATGATGTAACATGTGGAGACAGCCTACCATGGTGCTCCATGATATAACACAGCTGTGTAGACAACTTACCATGGTGCTACATGATGTAACATGTCTGTGGAGACAATCTACCATGGTTCGGCATAATGTTACGTGGCTGTGGATACAGCCTACAATGGTGCTGCATTGTGTACCACAGTTGTGGTGACAGCCCACTGTGGTGCTTTATGATGAAACATGGCTGTGGAGACAGCCCACCATGGTGCTGCATAATGTAACCTAGCTGCGCGGACAACCTACCATGTTGCTACATGATGAAACATGGCTGTGGAGACTGCCTACCATAGTGCTGCTTGATATAACACAGCTGTGGTGGCATCCTACCATGGTGCTGCATGATGTAACATAGCTCTGGAGATAGTCTAATATGGGGTTGCATGATGTAACATGGTTGTGGAGACAGCCCCCCATGGAACTGTATAATGTAACATGGCTGTGGCGACAGCCTACCATGATGCTGCATGATGTAACATGGTTGTGCAGACAGCCTTACCATGGTGATGCATGATATAACACAGCTGTGGAGACAGCCTACCATGGTGTCACATGATATAACGCAGCTGTGGCGACAACCTAGCCTAGTGTTGCATGATGTAATATGGCTGTGGAGACAGCCTACCATTGTGCTGCATCATGTAACACAGCTGTGTAGACAACCTACAGTGGTGCTGCATGATATAACATGGCTGTGGAGACAGCCTACCATGACACCGCATGATGTAACACGGCTGTGAAAATAGCCTACCATGACACTGCATGATATAACACAGCTGTGGAGGCAGCCTATCATGGTGCTGCAGGATATAACACAGCTGGTGTGACAGGTTACCATGGTGCTGCATGATGTAACATGTGGAGACAGCCTACCATGGGGCTGCATGATATAACACTGCAGTGGAGACAGCCTACCATGGTGCTGCATGATGTAACATAGCTGTGGAGACAGCCTACTATGCTGCTGCATGATGTAACATGGCTGTGGAGATGGCCTACTATGGTGCTACATGATATAACATGGTTGTGGAGACAGCCTACCATGGAACTGCATGATGTAACATGGCTGTGGAGACATCCTACCATGGTGCTGCATGATATACCACAGCTGTAAAGACTGCATACCATGGTGCTGCCTGATGTATCTGAGCTGTAGAGAATGTCTAACATGGTGCTGTATGATATAACACTGCTCTGGAGACAGCCAACCATGGTGCTGCATGATGTAACTCAGCTGTGGAGACAACGTACTATGCTGCTGCATGAATTAATAAAGCTGTGGAGACAACCCACTTTAGTACTGCATGACGTATCACTGCTGTGGAGACAGCCTACCATGGGGCTGCATTATGTAACATGGCTGTGGAGATAGCCTACCATGGTTCTGCATAACATAACACAGCTGTGGAGACAGCCTACTGTTGTGCTGCATGATATAACACAGCTGGGAAGACTGCCTACTATTGTACTGCATGATGTAACATGGCTGTGGAGACAAGCTACCATAGTGCTGCATAATATAATGCAGCTTTGAAGACAGCCTACCATGGTGCTGCATGATGTCACATGGCTGTAAAGAAAGCCTACCATGATACTGGATGATGTCACATAGCTGTGGAGACAGCCTGCCATGGTGCTGCATGATATAACACAGCTGTGGAGACAGCCTACCATGGTGCTGCATGATAGAACATGGCTGCAGAGGCAGCCTACTATGCTGCTGCATGATGTAACATGGCTGTGGAGATAGCCTACTATGGTGCTGCATGATGTAAGATGTTTGTGGAGACAGCCTACCATGGAACTGCATGATGTAACTTGGCTGTGGATACATCCTACCATGGTGCTGCATGATATACCACAGCTGTGAAGACAGCCTTCTATGGTACTGCATGATATAGCACAGCTGTAAAGACTCCCTACCATGGTGTTGCATGATGTATCTGAGCTGTAGAGAATGCATAACATGGTGCTGTATGATATAACACTGCTGTGGAGACAGCCTACCATGGTGATGCATGATGTAACTCAGCTGTGGAGACAACCTACCATGGTGCTGCATGATTTAATAAAGCTGTGGAAACAACCCACTTTAGTACTGCATGATGTAACACTGCTGTGGAGACAGCCTACCATTGAGCTGCATTATGTAACATGGCTGTGGGGATAGCCTGCCATGGTTCTGCATAATATAACACAGCTGTGGAGACAGCCTGCTGTTGTGCTGCATGATATAACACAGCTGGGAAGACAGTCTACTATTGTGCTGCATGATGTAACATGGCTGTGGAGACAAGCTACCATAGTGCTGCATAATATAATGCAGCTTTGAAGACAGCCTACCATGGTGCTGCATGATGTTACATGGCTGTAAAGAAAGCCTACCATGATACTGGATGATGTCACATTGCTGTGGAGACAGCCTGCCATGGTGCTGCATGATATAACACAGCTGTGGAGACAGCCTACCATGGTGCTGCATGATAGAACATGGCTGCGGAGGCAGCCTACTATGCTGCTGCATGATGTAACATGGCTGTGGAGATAGCCTACTATGGTGCTGCATGATGTAACATGGTTGTGGAGACAGCCTACCATGGAACTGCATGATGTAACTTGGCTGTGGAGACATCCTACCGTGGTGCTGCATGATATACCACAGCTGTGAAGACAGCCTTCTATGGTGCTGCATGATATAGCACAGCTGTAAAGACTCCCTACCATGGTGTTGCATGATGTATCTGAGCTGTAGAGAATGCATAACATGGTGCTGTATGATATAACACTGCTGTGGAGACAGCCTACCATGGTGATGCATGATGTAACTCAGCTGTGGAGACAACCTACCATGGTGCTGCATGATTTAATAAAGCTGTGGAAACAACCCACTTTAGTACTGCATGATGTAACACTGCTGTGGAGACAGCCTACCATTGAGCTGCATTATGTAACATGGCTGTGGGGATGGCCTGCCATGGTTCTGCATAATATAACACAGCTGTGGAGACAGCCTGCTGTTGTGCTGCATGATATAACACAGCTGGGAAGACAGTCTACTATTGTGCTGCATGATGTAACATGGCTGTGGAGACAAGCTACCATAGTGCTGCATAATATAATGCAGCTTTGAAGACAGCCTACCATGGTGCTGCATGATAGAACATGGCTGCAGAGGCAGCCTACTATGCTGCTGTATGATGTAACATGGCTGTGGAGATAGCCTACTATGGTGCTGCATGATGTAACATGGTTGTGGAGACAGCCTACCATGGAACCGCATGATGTAACTTGGCTGTGGAGACATCCTACCATGGTGCTGCATGATATACCACAGCTGTGAAGACAGCCTACCATGGTGCTTCATGATGCCACATGGCTGTAAAGAAAGCCTACCATGATACTGGATGTCACATGGCTGTGGAGACAGCCTAGCATGGTGCTGCATGATATAACACAGCTGTGGAGACAGCCTACCATGGTGCTGCATGATGGAACATGGCTGTGGAGGCAGCCTACCATGGTGCTGCATGATGCAACATGGCTGTGGGGACAGTCTACAATGGTACGGCATGATATACATTAGCTGTGGAGACAGCTTACCATGATGTGTGTTATAAGACAGCTGTGGAGACTGCCTACCATGGTGCTGCATGATGTAACATGGCTGAGGAAACAGCCTATCATGGTATTGCATGATATAACTCAGCTGTGGAGACAACCTACCTTAGTGCTGCATGATTTAATAAAGCTGTGGAGACAACCCACTTTAGTACTGCATGATGTAATACTGCTGTGGAGACAGCCTAACATGGAGCTGCATTATGTAACATGGCTGTGGAGATAGCCTACCATGGTTCTGCATGATTTAACACAGCTGTGGAGACAGCCTGCTGTGGTGCTGCATGATGTAATGTGGTTGTGGAGGCAACTTACCATGGTGCTGCATGATATATCATAGCTTGGAAGACAGCCTACTATGGTGCTGCATAATGTAACATAGCTGTGGAGGCAGTCTACCATGATGCTGAGTGATGTCACATGGCTGTAGAGACAGCCTCCCATGGTGCTGCATGATATAACACAGCTGTGGAGACAGCCTACCATGGTGTTGTATGTGATGTAACATGGCTGTGGAGACAGCCTGTGGTGGTGCTGCATGATTAAAACAGCTGTGTAGAGAGCCTACCATGGCCATGGTATGGCATGATGTCACATGGCTGTGGTGACAGCCTACCATGATGCTGCATGATGTAACATAGCTATGGAGATAGCCTACCGTGGTTATGCATGATATAGCACAGCAGAGTGCTGTGGTGCTGCATGATGTAACATGGCTGTGGAAACAAGCTACCATAGTGCTACATGACATAACACAGCTGTGGAGACAGCCCACTATGTTGCTGCATGATGTAACACAACTATGGAGACAGCCTACCATGGTGCTGCATGATATAACATGGCTGTGGAGACAGCCTACTATGGTGTTGCATGATATAACTCAGCTGTGGAGACAACCTACCATGGTGCTGCATGATTTAATAAAGCTGTGGAGACAACCCACTTTAGTACTGCATGATGTAACACTGCTGTGGAAACAGCCTACCATGGAGCTGCATTATGCAACATGGCTATGGAGATAGCCTACCATGGTTCTGCATGATATAACACAGCTGTGGAGACAGCCTGCTGTGGTCCTGCATGATACAGCACAGCTGTGGAGACAGCCTACCATGGTGCTGCATGATGTAACATGGCTTTGAAGGCAGCCTACCATATTACTGCATGATGTAACATGGCTGCAGAGACAGTATACAATGGTGCAGCATGATGTAATATGGCTGTGGTGACAGCCTACCATGATGCTGCATGATGTAACATGGCTGTGGAGATAGCCTGCCATGGTTATGCATGATAAAACATAGCTGTGGAGACAACCAACCATGATGCTGCATGCTATAAGACAGCTGTGGAGACTGCCTACCATGGTGCTGTATGATGTAACATGGCTGTGGAAACAACCCAGTGTAGTGCTGTATGATGTAACACAGCTGTGGAGATAGCCTACCATGGTGCTGCATGATTTAATATGGCTGTGGAGACAGCCTACCATGGTGCTGCATGATTTAATACATTTGTGGAGACAATCCACTGTAGTTCTGCATGATATAACATGGCTGTGGGGACAGCCTACCTTGGTGCTGCATGATATAACACAGCTGTGTGGACAACCCACTCAGGTGCTGTATGATGTAACATGACTCTGGAGACAGCCTACCATGGTGCTGCATGATGTAACATGGCTGTAGAGACAGCCTGCTGTGGTGCAGCATGATGTAACATGACTGTGCAGAGAGTCAGCTGTGTTGCTGCAGGATGGAATACAGCTGTGGAGACAGCCCGCTCTGGTGCTGCATGATATAACACAACTGTGGAGACAGCCTACCATGGTGCTACATGGTGTAACATGGCTGTGGAGACAGCCTACTATGGTGCTTCTTGATATAACATCCTCCATAACCTATATTATCATCCTCCATAACATATATTCAGTCCACTTACTGAACACTACCTCACTGTTCACTATCAGTTACCTTTCTTACCTCCAATGATGAACTATAACCCCTGCATACTATTCATTCCTGAGTCTGCAGATTTTAATACCTCTGCAGATCTCAAATATTTATTGGAAACAGCGACTATTATTTTATAATTATTGCTGCTTTATGATTTTTTGTCTCACATTGTATAATCCTTCTTAACCAATTACCTCTGTATTAACTAATATACTTACTATGTAAATACTGTAAAATTCTAATGTTTTGTAATAATTTGTATACTGTGGAGCTTTTCTCCTTAGGCCTCTGGTAAAAAAGGGCTATTCAACTCTGTCGGACCATCCCGGTCAACAAATGTAAAATAAATAAAATAAATAAATTAATAATAAAATAACATGGCTCTGGAGACAACCTGCCATGGTGCTACATGATGTAACATGGCTGTAGAGACAGCCTACCATGGTGTTGCATGATGTAACATGGCTGTAGAGACAGCCTACCATGGTGCTACATGATGTAACATGGCTGTAGAGACAGCCTACCATGGTGCTGCATGATATAATACACTGTGGAGACAGCCTGCTGTAGTACTGCATGATATAACAGGACCGTGGAAACATCTTACCATGGTGCTGCATGATGTAACACGGCTGTGCAAACAGCCTGCTGTGGTGGTGCATGATGTAACATGGCTGTGGAGACAACCTTCCATGGTGCTGTATGATGCAACACAGCTGTGGAGACAGCCTACCATAATGCAGTATGATGTAACATGGCTGTGGAGACAGCCTATCATGGTGCTGTATGTATCACAGCTATGGAGACAGCCTACCATGGTGCTGCATGATGTACCACAGCTGTGGAGACATCCTACCATTGTGCTGCATAATGTAACACAGGCTGTGGAGACAGCCTGCTGTGGTGCTTCATGATGTAACAGGACTGTGGAGACAGCCTGCCATGGTGCTGCATGATGTAACATGGCTGTGGAGACAGCCTGCTGTGGTGCTTCATGATGTAACATGGCTGTGGAGACAGCCTGCCATGGTGCTGCATGATGTAACATGGCTGTGGAAACAGCCTGCCATGGTGCTGCATGATGTAACATGGCTGTGGAAACAGCCTGACATGGTGCTGCATGATGTAACATGGCTGTGGAGACAGCCTATCATGGTGCTGTATGTATCACAGCTATGGAGACAGCCTACCATGGTGCTGCATGATGTAACATGGCTGTGGAGACAGCCTGCCATGGTGCTGCATGATGTAACATGGCCTGCCATGGTGCTGCATGATGTACCACAGCTGTGGAGACATCCTACCATTGTGCTGCATAATGTAACACAGGCTGTGGAGACACCCTGCTGTGGTGCTTCATGATGTAACAGGGCTGTGGAGACAGCCTGCCATGGAGCTGCATGATTTAACAAAATGTTATTAACAGCTAAGTAAAATTATTTACTTTGTACATTAGATAGCAGCATGAAAGAGTCTAATCTCATAAATATATCCATAGATGGTTCTTTTCATACCAGATGCAAGCAATATTCCCAGCATTTTTGTAAATAGGCCACCATGTGCTATAAAATAGCTATGTGATGAGTTTCAGTATAACTACATAGGAAATATTGCTGAGGATCGTGTGAATCTGTTAAATTTACTTGTAATTAAAATAAATTGAGTAAGTTGGATGAAAAAAATGCAAAAGCAACATTCAGTTGACCCTGGAGGTAGTTTTTTTTTCAGAAGAAAAACACCCACATCACCACCTCGAACATATATGTATATATATATATATATATATATATATATATATGTGTGTGTGTGTGTGTGTGTGTGTGTGTGTGTGTGTGTGTGTGTGTGTATGTGTGTGTGTCTGTGTGTGCGTCTGTGTGTGTGTGTGTTCATAGATTAGTGGTAGGCTAACTGCCCTAGTGGGTCATTTTAAGTGTAGCCAATTAACCCATTGAGAATCAAACCCTGTACCTTGTGTCTAATACAATGTTTCACGACAGTGGAGAAAAGAGGGCACTCCACTGTTTATAAAAATTGCCATAGTCTATCAGCATTCATAGAAATATCTGTTGATAGACTTACATGCTCCCATATTGATGTAGTAAACGAAGGGCATTTATTAAATTTCACAACTGGCAAAAAGGATATGTAGGATTATGAGTGGGTCAGAGATCTTAACTGCTTTATTATGTGTTTCATAACATGGATGCCAATAAATTCATCTCACGAGTGAAGCTTGAGAGGTGAATCTTAGCATCCATGTTGAGAACACATAATAAAGCAGTTATGATCACTCACCCACTCATAATTCTTTAAAGTTCATAGAGATTGATCATGTTCATGCACTACAAATTAATCAAAGCTTAGATTTAAAAAAAATGCAATGTGTTGTTCTGGTTTTGAAAACCGGTAAAGCAGTTGGGGGGGGTGAGGTCTGTATATATTCCCTGTCTAAGGGATGCAGTTTAATTCAAAATGCATTGTGCACTTAGCAGGGAACAGACAGAAACAGGAGTTGAAATTAAGCTGTTTCATGTCCTGTTGCTGCTGTTTTTCTGGTCAATGTTGTGTGCTTTAGTGCTGACCTGACCTTAACAATGCTCAGAGAATTCTTAAGAACCTCTCAAAGCATTGTTAAGGTTCAGTCTTGTGCTAAAGTAGCATTGACTCAGGGAATCATTTAGACATGTTTTACTGTAATCAGGGTACTCCATGTACTACAAGCTTGTTATGTACTTTTTAACAAGTTTTACATACAGAGCAGACATAACAGTACTGGAAATCTTTCAGAGCTTTAAATCTGTAATACACTTTACACCTTCACACACACACACACACACACACACACACACACACACACACACACACACACACACACACACACACACACATACACACCTAACACCTTGTAAAGCCATTAGTGGATTAGAGGTACACGTCACATCCGACTGCCATAGGTTCATAGGTTCATACTAGGCTATCTGCCCGAGGGCATTTATAAGCCTAGCCCATAGTTTTGTGGCTTACGCCATCCCTTTAGTTTGGAGAAACTATGCCCATTATTTTGCTGTGCCTCTGTCGAGCAGTGACACTGAGGTAACCCCTGGGGTGTATCTGCGATCTCCCATCCATTGGTCAAGATTCCTCTTGAACAAGGCCAGCGAGGTGCTCTGCCTCACATAAACCGGGATTTTGTTCCACAGCATAGGGAGTCTTTGGGTGATGAATCTATCCCTCCAGCACGTCCTATTAATAACCGTGTCAAGGTTTAAGTCTCCCGCCCTTGTGGCTCTGAGGGATCTAGATTTTTTGAGATGAAGCATGTTCATCAAATCTGTTTTTGACATGGCCTTGTATGTCAGGCATAGGTCACCTCTGAGCAAGCGGTAAGCAACTGAATATAACTGGAGTTCTTTCAGTCGGGCAGCATGGTGAGGAACTTTTGTGGCCTCTCCAGCTGCTGCAAGTGTCGGGTCAGATACATTTCGAATGGGGCATTGTACTCGATCATTGGTCTGATGAATGATGAGTATAGGGAGACTATGACTTCCCTTGATCTAGATGTGAATCCCTTCATGATAAGGTGGGCAATGTAGAAGGTCTTCCTAACTACTTTAGCAATATGAGTGTCGAATGAAAGGCTACTGTCAACCTGGGTTCCCAGGTCCCTAATAACTTTTTCTGTGTTTAGGGGATTGCCACCTATATGGTAGCTAGGGGTAACCTTATTTTTCCCGAAGGGTATGACTATGCATTTCTTGGCATTTAACTTTAGGCCATGGCTCTGGCACCAGTTATCCATTTCTGTGAGACCCTCCTGAAGGATATCTGTGTCGGATGTGTTTTCAACTCTGGCCCAGTTTGCAGTCATCTGCAAACTTTGTCAGCCATAACCCTCCTGTGTTTGCTTGTACTTCAGAAAAGTAGATGCCAAACAAGAGTGGGCCCAGGACTGAGCTCTGTGGGACACCACTTGTGACAGGCTTTGAGTCTGACATGGCGCCAGCAACTCTGACCCTGTGGGTTCTGTCACTCAGCCAGTTTGCAACCCATCTTGTAATGTATGGGTTTACATTTAAGTTGATGAGTTTTCAATGATACCAGTGAGGTATTGTATCAAAAGCCTTCGCCAGGTCTAGGTAGGCTGTATGGACTGCCTTTGACTGTT
>NC_056729.1:1762182796-1762245991 GCF_019279795.1 Protopterus annectens | reverse complement strand
TGTTGTTATTCTTTCCTGTCTTTTTATATTTAAAATAAGTGGTGCATTGCCTCAGACCTGACTAGCACCATTTATCAGAAGTAAGTTATATTCCTTTTAATATTGCCAAATGTAGTTGACTTTGGATTTTTTTATTACTAGCATTTATATATTTTTTTGAAACATTTAATTACAGTATATGGAATAGTATGTCAAATAGTTATTTATACTAAATTATATTAGTTTCATTCAGGTTTACAATTTTAATGATTTATAAACGTTTCACAATGTACCTATAATATGTCAAATTGTTCACTAGCGTCAGTCTGACCTTACGGAATGTCCAATACATTCCTTTCCAGTTTCTGGCTCATTCAGTAAATGGTTCATTTTATGACAGTAAAGTATAATTGAAGGTGACTGTAATAATGATATTGAATACTTGTTCTGTTATTTTTTTTTCAAACTGCTTAATTTCTGCTGTATATTTGGAAAATGATGCTAAAAATGGAGCTGCCAGGTAAGAGGAAAAGAGGAAGGCCTAAGATGAGGTTTATGGATGTGGTGAGAGAGGACATGCAGAAATGGAAACAGGTGATCCACCGTGGCAACTCCTAACAGGAATAGCTGATAGAAGAAGATCATCTACCTATCCTGCATGGTCATTCTTCCGTTCTCCTGGGTCTCTGTTTTCTTTCCCATTGCTTGAACATTGAACACCCAGATAATCCACTTCTTATGTGCTCTTTATCCTTTCTATTTGCACACTGACTCATGCCTCCTAACTGACGTTTGCATCCAAACAGAAATGCCTTCATTGTACACCTAGCAATGCTAAACAACAAATTGTACTTCTTTGCCTTAATTTCTGCCAATAGCCATCTAAACTGTTCTCTAATATGTTTCTTAGATGTCCTATTTCTCTTCACTAATGACATTTCTTTGATTTTACCACCTATACTTGCCATTCCAGAAGGATGCAGTAACTGACTAATAGCAAGGATTTCAGGACTGAGAACATCAAGACTCACAGCTAATCAAACTAAGTATAAGGAAGAGATCAAGAACTTGAAGGACAGGTTCATACATAGAGGGTACAGTGAAAAAGAGATACAACAGTCATTAGTGGGTCTATCTGAGGCAAGGGAAGGAATAGGTAAGCCATACTTTTCAGATATGGATACCATCATAGATGAAGGAACTGTTAGTCAGAAACACATGAGAGTACAAGTATCCTACTCAAGTAACATTAGATCTTTACAGGAGGTATATCGAAAAAACTGGAATATACTATGTGCTGATGATGATTGTAAAAGGCTGGTAGGTGAGACCCCGAGATTTGCTTATAAAAATAAAACATCTATAAAAAGATTATTATGTGGACCACAACCCATGGAAACAAGAATAGAAAATCAGTCAGATATGGAACCTTCCCCTGCAATAAATGTAATTACTGCACCTTCGTTGACACTGGAAGTAGATTTCTACATTCAGATCTAAAGAAGGAGTTTACCTTCAGAATATGAGCTAACTGTGACAGTATGAATATTATATACTTGGCACACTGCACAGTCTGTCCTGCCTTCTACGTTGGAATGACAACGCGAAGGCTGAGAGACCGGATGAGGGAGCATGTATATGATATCACCAGAGGAATAGGTTCATAGGTTAGTACTAGACTAACTACCCTTGTGGGCCATTTCAAGCCTAGCCAATTACCCCAGGTGAGAATCAAACCCTGCACCTTGTGTTCATAAGGTAAACACCTTAACCATTATGCCATCCTCCCACCCTAGAGACAAATGCCTTACCCAGGCATGTGAGGGACCATGATGAGACACTCAAATTTTTATTTTTAGTAATAGATAAAGTCTATACCGACAATGGAGGTGGAGATGTTAGGAATAGAGTAGAAACTAGGGAACTAGAATGGATTATAACGCTACGAGCTAACATTGGGGTAGGCCTGAATGACAAAATTAATATTAAACCCATTCTCCTAAATAGAGATTTAAAGAAATAGTAGGTAGTACCCCCCTCCCCCCTCGACCTTTTATACTTTTTATATATTTTTACACTTTTTTATATATTTATACTTTTATATTGTATGTATTAAGTTGCACGATGTAATATGCTGTTTCTATTGCTGAGCTGTTTTTAATTTTAAGCTTTTAAAATTTTTCACACTAGATATAAAACTTTTTATACTAAGTATATGGCTTTAAGCATTATTTGGGCAGTTGATGGCAATTATAAGATTGGTATAAATGCTGTGCTTTACTCTTCTTTGATTGTCTGATGTAGTGGCTGGTGCCATGAAAGTGCTCACCTCTTTTACTAATAAAGCTGTTATTCTACATAGCTGTGGCTGCTACCTCCTGCTTTGTATTTTACTGTTCATTTTATTCCAGTATATCATCATACACTGTGTAATGCATTTTAATCTAGCTGAGGTTTGACAGTTATCCAATGAGCAGGTACAGCCTGTGTCTCTGGAGTTGTGATTAGTATGTAAAATGTCAATATTCAGTAACTTCCTAAGTTACGTATCATACATAGCTTTATAACATAAGCACAATTTCCCCATGCTAGTTCCTGTAACTTACTGAAAAAGTGCTGAACAGACTGCTGTATCTTTACATTGTCATACAGTTCATAGGTCACAAGATTAGCCAATAATACCCAGGAGATGATAATATTATATCTTAATTCCCCATATATGGGTTGGGGTAATATCTGGGTCATGAGTCTTTGGTGTTGGAGCCCTGAGTCATTTTACAGACTGCCTCTCTCCATAGGGGATGTGGACAGTACCCTGCTAGTGAATTCATGGTTCCTCATCCATTTATTCAAATTATTTTTGAAGAGAGTGAGGGACAGGCTTTCTTTTATGAAGATGAAAAGTTTATTCCATAGACGAGGTAGCCTTTGGGATATGAATCTGTCTCTCCAGCAAGTTCTGTTAGAGTCAGGAATAAGGTTCAGGTCCATGGATGAGTACACCTTGTGTAATTTTTCTTGTGAGTATGTAACATTTTCATCAGGGCTGGATCAGAGAATGGCTTGTAAGTTATACATATGTCCCCTCTTGATATACAATATGAGATGGAGTAACGGCATATGGTCTTTAGTTGGTCTGCATAAGGCGTGGGTCCTATGCCTTTTTTTTTTATTGAGAAACCTTTGTCACTCCAATTGTGTAAGTTCCTAGTTAGGTACATGCAGAAGGGAGCATTTTTCTCGACTATGGGCCTGATCAGGGCTGAGTACAATAGCACTATGACTTCCTTTGATTTTGATGTGATGCCTTTATTTATAAGTTCAGCGACACAGAAGGACGTCAAAGTTTAAGTTACTCTATGTCTGTGTTCCTAGGTGCGTCTGCAGTGTTTCTGTTTTTAGGGTTGTGCTATCAATATTACAATTTGCAGGGATATTTGATTTGCCAAAGGGTATGATTATGCATTTGTTTAGCATCTGGAGCATTTCTCCCTGGGCCTCTGCTGAAAACAGGATCTGTGGAACCTAGTCGGACATTCCCGGTCAACAAATGTTAAATAAATAAATAAATAAAATAAAAAAATTAGTCTCAGAATATGGTTTTAGCATCAGTCATTTGTCATTTTTAGGCATGTTTGTAGGATGTCATCACTGTTTGGGGATTCCCAGCTTACAGTCATTGGAGTACTTGGTGAGCACGAGGCTCCCTATACTGGCCTTCACTTCAGAGAAGTATATTACCAAACAGGAGGGGTCCCAACACTGAGCCCTGTGGGACACCACTAGTAACAAGTTTCTTATCAGACATGAATTCACCTGTCTGTACAACATGTGTCCTGTCAGTGAACCAGTTGGCTATCTATCTGACATGTAAGGGTTTATGCTAACCCAGTAAGTTTATCTATAATCACTGAGTGGGGGATTCTGTCAAAAGCTTTGGCCAGGTCTAGATAAGTGGTGTGTACCAGTTTTCCTCCATTCATGTCCCTGGTGACTTTCTCAAAGAAGTCCACCAGACTGAGCAGGCAAAACTTCCCTTTGACAAAGCTATGTTGGGTCCGGTTCAGTGTTTGGAGAGTTCTCCCACTGGTGAACAATGTCCAGAGACACATCCCTGTGAAGCTTCCATTCATGGGGTTGATTCAAGGCCATGCTCAGTGCGTCTGCTGCTATGTTTTGATCTGAAGGAATATAAACTGCCTGAAGAGTCAATTGATACTTGACAGCAAGATCCCAAACCAGAAGTGCCAGCTGGCAAAGAAGGTAAGATCCTGTTCCCCCATTTGTTGATATACCACATAATTGTGGCATTGTCCATGAATACCTTGAGAGGCCCTGGAGAGAAAAGAGGATTAAAGCTAACTACAGACCCCCAACCATTATGCAGGACACCCACTCCACCTATCTGGACTTACTTGAATCCATCAAGATTCAACCCTCTACCCTAATCCTTCGTGACTTTAACTACCCAACCATAGAGTGGAAGACCTATTCTAGCCCAAATATGAATGCCCGGAGATTCCTTGACTTCGCCAATGCCAATGCATTGGATCAGCTGGTTGACACCCCTCTGAGAGGTAAAAATATCCTGGACCTTGTCCTAACCAAAATGAGTAGCCATTGTAGCACTCCTACAGTGTCATCTTCCTTGGTAAGATCCAACCATAAAGCAATCACTTTTGAAGTCACCATCTCCTCTGATGGCCCCTTGTCAGGGTCAAATGAAAAAAACCTTTTCAAAACTAACTACAATCACCTCAATGCAGGTATAAGCAGCTTCACAGCCACCGTCCCTTCAGTTGCAACTAGCACTAATGTCCAAGCCTACACAAAAAAAATGTTATGAGCACCTACATAGCTGTATGGACTCAACAATACCTGACAGGACCAAATCATCTTCCTCAAGAAAGAGTACACCTGTCTGGTGGACAGCACCAATAAACAAACTCTATGACAGAAGGAAAAAATTGCTGTTCAGGGCCAAGAAGGAGCAGGTGCCAAGTTGGAAGCAATCTGTCCTTTGTCTGAACAAGCAAATAAGGTCACTGGTGAAATCCTCTAAGGTTAACTTTGAGTCCAATTAGCCACATTCACAAGGCCTTCTTCACATATGTCCACAGTCTCAAGGGCAACAGCCAAATCTGCTCTGAACTGGTGGTCAAAAACACCACATACACAAACGCCATAGATATAGTCAACATGCTGGCAGACAGGTTCAGTGAAAACCTCACACCCCTGCCCCCCATCAGTAAACCAGGACAGTCCCAGCACCTGCCTCTTTCCCCCATCACCAGGGAGCAGGTCTTTAATGCCCTCTCAAGGACATAACATACAGTCTCTATGGGACCCAATAACACCTCTGGCTGTATCCTACATGAACTCAGGCATGAGCTCTCAGCTCCATTAGACACCCTATTCAACCAAAGCCTGAACGCCAGCTTCATCCTACCTGAATGGAGGGCAGCCACTGTCATCCCTCTACACAAAGGTGGCGTGCCCACTGACCCAGACAATTATAGGCCCATCAGCCTAACTAACCTGATCTGCAAGGCTATGGAATGCATTATCATGGACCTTATAATCAAGGACATTGGCAATCTCCAAACACTTGACCCCATATAGTTTAGTTTTGTCAAAGGGACAGCATGCCTGATAAACTTGGTCGACTTCTTTGAAACAGTCACCAAAGCCATGGATGTGGGGAAGACAGTGCACACCACCTGCCTTGACCTAGCCAAAGCCTTTGACACTATTCCTCACTCGAGTATACTAGACAAACTCTCCCAGCTAGGCATCAACCTGCATGCTACCAGATGAGTAGCTAACTGGCTCACTGGGAGAACCCACTTGGTCAAAGTAGGAGAAGCCACCATTAGTACTAGACCCATAATGGGCAGTGTACCCAAAGGATCTGTCTTGGGGCCTCTACTGTTTGGAATATACTTTTATGAGGTGCAAGCCAAAACCAGTGGTCTGTGGCTGACCAGGTTTGCAGATGACTGCAAGCTGAGCACTGTCTTATATTCCCCTAGTGATGTGAACATCCTCCAAGAGGGCCTTACCCAAACTAATGACTGGTGCCAGAAGCATGGCCTCAAACTGAATGCCAAGAAATGCATCATTATCCCTTTGGGGAAAATGTCATCCCCACTAATTATCACATTAATAACAATGTACTAAGCTTAGGTACCCAGGCTGATAGCAACCTGACTCTTGACCACCACATTGCCTCCACTGTATGGAAGGCTTTCTACATGGCCCACCTCATAGGTAGGGCTATTTCATCTAGGAACAAAGCGGTCATAACATCCCTGTACTCCTCCCTTATCAGACCTATTATCAAGTACAATGCCCCCTTCAGCATGTACCTTGCCAAGCACATGCAGCAGTTGGAAAGACCACAGAGGTTTCTGACCAGTTAAATCCAGGGTCTTGAACAACTATCTTATACAGATAGGCTAAAAGCCCTGTCCCTCTACTCAGTCTCATACAGACTGCTCAGAGGTGACCTGTGTCTGGCATACAAGGCCATTTCAGACCCAGCCTTGATGGAGTTGCTGCATATCTGTATGACAAACGCCACTCGCACAACCTGCATGCAAGGCCTTATCCTGATCTGTGACATTAATAGAACTTGCTGGCAGGATAGATTTGTGTCCCAAAGACTCCCCCCATCTGTGGAATAGACTCCCTCTCCATGTCAAGCAGAGTACCTCTCTAGCCCTCTTAAAGAGGAACATGGACAACTGGATGGGAAACAGAAAATATACCCCTGGGATCCCATCTGTGTCCCTGTTGGACAGGGGAAATAGGTGCTGACTTTGAGGGAACATGGGTGAAATTCTTGGCTATGCTTATAAGGGCCTCCGGGCTAATAGCCTACTATCATCCTATGAACCTATGAACCTAAATGCCTGAAAAGCCAACATAAAAGCTCTCATCTCTTATGCTAATGTTACCTACCTTTTGTTTTTATTTTAAACATTTTTGCAACTACTGTAACTGATTTGAAATTATCTTGATACTTCTATGTTATCTTAAATTGTTGTTTTACTTGGAGCTTGTCTCCCTGGGCCTCCACTGAAAAAGGGCATTAGCTCAGTCGGACATACCTGGTCAACAAATGTAAAATAAAAATAAATAAATGCATTTCTTTGACGTTGATGTGCTTCTTCTGCTCATGATGCAACCACACTCTCTGAACCTTCAGTGAGACAAACATTGTTCCCCATCCCACATCTGAAGCATCTGTGAACAGATCCTGAGAGGGAACAGGAGGATGAAAAGGGAGTAATGGACTCAAAGACAGCTGCTGAATCCACCACAGAAATTCATTCTTGAGACAAGGGAGAAGAGAAACTGAAAAGTCTAGAGGATGTGCATGTTGAACCCACACTGACTTCAGAAACCACGGGAACTTATTCAGGTGAAGTCTGGCCAGAGAAATCATTGGAATGGTGGAAGCCATGAACCCCAGAGCTCTGAGAAACTCCCTGGTTGTAATGGAGGCCAGAGGTAGAATAGTTAGACAGTAAGAAATGAGAGTTAATGTCTTTGGAGGAGGCAGGGATGTCAGCATTGGCACCATCTGAATCCTATACCCCAGAAAGACATGATCCTGAGAAGAAGTTAGGAAAAACTTTTTGAAGTTTATCATGAACCCAGATTTTGAAGAAGAGAAATGGTAAAAGGAAGATTTTGCAAAAGGACCACAGGAGAAGATGCCTGAATCAGCAGGTCATCCAAGTGAGGAAATATTTGGATCCCTTGAAGCCTGCAAAAAGCAACCATGGGAGCAAGACATTTGGTGAACACCCTTGGGGCAGTAGAAAGACCAAAGGGCAAAGCACAGAACTGAAAATGCCAGGAAACAACAGAGAAATGCAAAAACCTCCTGAAAAAAGGATGGATTGGGATATGGAAATAAGCATCCTTGAGATCCAAAGTTACCAGAAAGGTCTGAGGTAGCAAGAAAGGAAATAGGGTCCGAAGGGAGAACATCGGAAAGGAAAGCACCTTCAGAAAGGTGTTTAAATGAGAGAAGTCTAGAATTGATCTCCAAGTACCTTCTTTTCTGGGCACTAGAAACATTCTTGAATAAAACCCATTCCCCCTTTGGGACACAGGCACCTCTTGAGCAGTACCCTGAGACCAGAGGTCTCAAAGAACCTATGGGAAAAAAAGGAAGTTGTTCCTGAGGAGGCTGTGGAATGCCTGTAAAAGGAGGATGCAAATTCCTCACCCAGAGACTGTCCATACTCTGGAATAGACTTCCCACACATGTCAAGTAGAGCATCTCACTGTCTCTTCAAGAGAAATCTTGATGAATGGTTGGGAAATAGAAAGTTCACCCCGGGGATCACTCCAGTGGATCTACTTAATAGAAGCACGGGGAACTAACATCAGGCAGCACAATACCAAGGCACCTCTATGGGCTAGGCTTGTAAAGGCTCCAGGGCCGTTAGTCTAGTACACACCTATGAACCTATTAACCTATGAACTACCCCTGATGAGTGATTGACAGAACCCAAGAATCCTGGGTGATTTGAAGCCAAATAAGAAAAGAAAGAGAAAGGTGAAGAGAAAGAAGAATGTGGCCAGGAACAGGTGGATAGTCAGACAGCACTTGGTTTGTCAGGAAAGGAATGCTTGAGAATCCCTGCAGTCTGAGTTGCCTTAGCAGGAAGAACCCATTTACCAAGCTCAATCATATCTCTCTTCATATAGTCCAGTGAGGTACATCTCAAGTTGTTCACATTAACAAAGACTATGACAAATTCATAATAGTACCTGTTTTTGAGAGACTTGAGTGCATGTGTGAGATGGATCCTGGCACCTGTCAGACAGCTGATGGTGACTTTTTCTTTACCCAACTTGGTGAGTGGGACATCTGTGTGTCTCACAATGGAATCACCTATGACTAAAACATTTGATTTTGTGTTTTGCCTTAGGTGGATGTATGGTGAAGCACTGGTATGTGCATTGGTATATGTACTATGATTTGCTGGAAATGTATTAAGTGAAGGGCGTTTATGTTTGGGAGGTCTCTGATCTTTAGGCAGGATTTTAGTGAGAACCTCTGCATATGTAGATTTAGGTGTTGTATACGTGGATGGTGCAGGAGGTGAAATATGTGAGCTGACAACCTGCTTAGTATCCGATATACTGATTTGTGAGTGAGAAAGCCTAGATTCTGGATTCTTAATATAGATGCATCTTTCACATATTGAGTTTGTGTGAATTAGGAGAAGTGAATTGTCAGTGTACATGAAGCGATTGTACATTGCCTCAGGATACCCATGTTGATCAGGGTGGCCAGAGAAATAGTGGGAAATTGAAAAGTCTTATGGCTGTCTTTCACCTTGGAGGCTATCTTTGCCTCATAGTTTGCTTTGCAGATTTGACCATCTCTCTAATTTGTTTGTTTAAACTGGTGAGCATATGTTTGCACTGTTTTGTGTGTTCCTTCTTGGTATGGAGAGGATTTTTTCCTTTTGTTGAATAGTCTATTTATGCTAGAAATTCACCAGGGTGGTTTATTTTTGCCAGTAATCATAGGCTTGACTCAGACAGGCACTGCCTTCTCTATGCAGCTATGAATATGGTTGTACATTGCTTTTGTGCACAGCTCAGAGTAGGCCTCAGTTTCTTCCAGGTCTGGTTAGGCTTGAAAGTTTAATAAGCTGTCACTTAGTTTCAGGTATTGGCCTTAGCAAAGTTTTTAACAGGTTTGTTGTTTGGTGGAGGCTCTAGGTCAGTTTTAATACTAAAGATCATTTTTTTAGACAGATATTACCAGGGAGGAGTTAATGCATGGAAGGGAGCAGCACCCCCCATGTTTGTGAGTATTAGGTCTAGGATATTTATACTTCTAGTTGAGGAGCTAACTAATTGCTCCAAGATACTTGCATTGACAAAGTCCAAAAACCTCTGGGCAAGTGAAATATGTTTCATGTAAGTCTCCCAGTCTATGGAAGGGTAGTTGAAGTCAACCATAAGTGTGATGTTAGGCTGAATGTTAAGAGATTCAAATAGGTTTAGGTAGGAGGTGTGGTTTATCAGACTCATGTTAGGGGATGTGTGGCTAGCAAGGATATGATAGGGAATAACTCCAATGGTTAGATGGGCATGGAGCAGCTCAAGTAAATCATGTTGTTGGACCAGTATAGCAGTGTACTTGTCCTTTATGAACATGGAGAGACAACCTCCCTTTGTTGAATGGCATTGTAGCCTTTGATATCCAGGGTGCTTTCCATGGCTCTTAACCTTGTTTCTGTGACTGCACATATGTCTGCATTCTCCTGGATGAGGAGTTCCTTCAGGGACTGCAGTTTTTTATTTAAACTCCTAGTACTGAGCAGCAGTACCTTTAGGTAGTCATAAACAATTTTTTTGTTATGTTGGAGAGTTTAACATCTTGGCATGGCCTGGAAAGGGCACTACGGGGATAGGTGAAGTTTTTGCCACTATCTGGAAACCAAGTGGTGTCAAATACAAACCTTCACTAGCAAAGCATCATGGTTTGTTGATCATGTCTCCCCAGGATGACATATATTAGATCACTTTGTTGTGACACCAGAAACTAACCCAGTTTTTAAGTCAGTCATTTTTTTGCTCGTACGATGGCATCATCATTGGTGAAAGTAGGATACTACTCATGGCTAGATTCAAACACCAGGGATACATATTCAGAGAGTGCCATCATGTCTCTCTTCATATAGTCCAGTGAGGTATGTCTATGGTGGATATTTACCACTGTACTGTTGGGTACTCTGGCTTGGTGTCTAAGGTTTAAGTGTGTGTGAACTCAGTGCATGTGTGGTCTCTGGGACATCTCACTGTGATCTTCCTGTTTACTTGATAAGGTACCCTAATTGTCTTTCAATGGAAATGTCTTAATAACTAGAATATAATAGCTGTGTGTGATGTGTGTTGGCTTGGGCTGATGGTGGGCATGCATTGGGGCCTATGTTATGTGTTGTGTGATGTGTTGTCTGTGTAGCTGTCTATTATTGTGCTGTGAGAGTGACATTAGACTTTGGAAGACTGGCTGGATGATGGGCTTCATGACAGGGAATCCCTTAAGTAATGAATACTACAGAGGTGAAGGCAAGGACATCTACAATTATGGTAAGATTTTACACAGCTGTACTTTCCCCTTGTACCAGCTGATCAGAGATGCAACCTCCTGTCTATACATCCTTTCATCTTCCTTTGTGATGAGCCCCATGACTGTGGTATCATCAACAACAGAAAACGCTAACCAAAACTAACAAACGTATGTAGCGGTTTTAGAGTAGGATGCTAAACTAGAAAATCATATGGCATAGGTGTCAGTGGCACAACAGGTAGCATACTCCTTTTTAGTGCAGAAGGTTGTGAGTTCTATTCCCCCACCAGGCAAATAGATTTATGACAATGTAGTGTAGCATAAGGAGGGTGCTCCACTCCTGAGTGTGTTGACCTTCAGATGAAATGCTAAGCAGAGACCCCATGTGCCTGAGTTGATTGTAGCCCAAGTGAATGTAAAAGATCCCCTAGCACCCTAGCACAGTGATGGTGATTATTTTGGGCTTAGTGTATCAAAAAGTTGGAAAATGCCTAACTTGACTCTGTTGGCATGTCACCCCCCCCCCCCGCTCAACAAAAGAGAAACAATTCTTTATAAGTTTACATACTCATTTATTTAACAAAAAATACAGCCCAATCATGTATGGTATTATAAAAGTAAAAGAACAGTTAGTGACTTACAATACAGAAAATATTTCACAACTGATAATTGGGCTTCAAATAGCGCACTAAAAAATTTCTCTACTTGTAACAGCAACTTTGAATTTCACTGAAAAAAATATGGAACACACTGCATTTGATTTGATAGCAATTAATGACTTTTTTGTTGCTGAGCTTTCATAGATAAGTCTGAAATTGAAGGGAGGTACTTTGTTCACTTCAAACCCAAACAAGCAGCACTAACTTCATCTGTCAGTCAGTTTCTTTTGTCAGTTTTAATGTTTAATACTGAAAATAAGGTCTCGCAAAAGTATTTAGAGGAAAAAACTGTGAGTAAAGCCATTGCTAAATTTTTAAGGGTACTAAAAGTTTCTGATATTTGGTTCCAAGCATTCAAAATTTCTTGTTCGTAGGAGGGGCACTCTTCATTCTGCAGGTGATTTCTTTCCAGATCCTCAAGTTTAGACCTGAGGCAAACAAACACTTGTGTCCAGATACTAGCCTGGAAGTCTGCTAACTCCAGCTTTAATCCTTCAATTTCTAACCAGTGAAAAGCATTTAATTCCATAGTACTTTAGACAACTGCATCTAAATAGCTAATTATTATAATTGTTCTAAACTTCTAAATTGACTAAATCTTCCACCAAACTGATCAATTATAGAGTTTAAAATGTGCCTGTACTTTATATGCAAGGGCTCCATTTCATTTTGCACATCTGAGCTGACCTTCTCGAAATATTTTTTTAGTTGAGGAAAATACTTATAAGTTTTAGTCTCCACATCTTGTTTAAAAATTAGTTCCAAAGGCTTTTATGTATCCAAACATAACATCAATACTTTTGCAAAACGTTGTAACTTTAAGTTCAGTTTATTCATATGAACCAAGAGGTCTGTAAAAAAACATCAGTGTGCTGACCCATGTACAAACACTGAGCTGAGGAAACTGTTCCAAATTTTATTCTTCAGATATAACTTCATTTTCTCACAGCTCTCCACAAATCTTTCAAGGACTTTTCCTCGGGTCACCCACATCGCATTCTTGTGCATCGGCAGTCTAGTGTAAGTTGATTCAACTTCCTGCAAAACAGCAGAACATTCTCACTTGGGAGGGGGTCAGGCAGCTATTAAATTCACTGTTTTTGTTATACTCAACTGTCATTAAATCATTTAAGTATGTGAATCCTGCCTTGGCACACAACACCTCCTGGTGGATAAAGCTATGAAACTGCACAACTGGAAGTCCAATAGCTTCCATAAATAGTTGCACAAATCTGACCATTTTCCCACCATATTGGGTGCCCATCTGCCATCACAGATACAACTTTAGACGTATCAGTGATTAGGTCATGGAACAGTTTTACAACAATGTTGCATATTTCGTTCCCCGATATACTTACTGGTACTGTTTCTAGCTTTACCAGCTCTTCCGTCTTTGTCTGACCATTGGAAAATCTAGCAATGATGACCAACTAACCCAATGAGGTTACACTGGTAGTTTCATCAAGACAAAACAAAAAAAGTTACAATTATTTAAGTCTTCTTTTAATTGTTGTACATTGGAGATTGTTGTCATCACTCTGTCTTTAATGGAATTTCTGCTGAGTGGTAAATCAATACGCTTAATAATAGCATCTTTATCTTGCATACCTTGAAACAAAAAAAGGTGCACATTTTAGAAGATTTTCTTTAATAAATTCTCCTTCACTGAAGGCCTTTCCATGTTGAGCTATGGAGTGAGCCATGCTGAAACTTGCTGATGTTAAATTCATAGGGCCTATTAAAATTTTAAGGAAGTTATTTGATTGACAATCATTGTGGTGTAGCTGCAGAGAAATGCAGTCTTTCCTTTCATCCTCACTTTTCCCATGCTGTCACATGCTGCTGTATCTTTGTGCTGATTGGTTATCTGTAAGCTCAGATAAACATTGAGTTTGAAGAAAAGTGTTGAATTCTGGGTTTCCAGGTTTATATCGGAAACTCTAAACAGCCACACAAACTACTTTATTTCTGGACAGTCTAGATAAAACAAAAGTGAAAAGAAAATTAAAAAAAAAAACAAAACAAAAAAAAAAACTTCTAACTTTCCCGGTAAGTGGGTGTGTTAATGAAAATGTTACGCCGTGTCATCTATGATACGCATATCATAGGTTCGCCATCACGACCCCAGCACCTATCGAAAAGAGTAAGAGTCTTTCAATTAGCACAACATAAGGAAAACATTATTTACATATTTACAAAATACACACTCTTACAGGTACATGTCCACACATATATCAACAATTACTACAACATAAACAAAACATTACTTACATATTTACACTGATGATTTGTTTCAAAATGTCTTTTTACATTCCACATTCTGCTTACTACTGTTTCATGACACAATAGGCACAATGATTAGCCATTTCTGTCAATAACAGCATACTTGTCAGTCATTCCATGCATCTTGAAAGCTTTGACCACTTCCTTTATCACTCAGTCGAAATTTGTATTCTATTACAAACACTATGACTCCTATGCATACTGTACCACATTTACATTCAATAAACAGGTCAAGAACAGCAGGCAACTCAATACAGAACTTAAGAACACTGTTATAAAACGTAAAGCAGAGTATGAGCTTAAGATCAGAGCAGATACCAAATTGAAGTGCAACACTTTCTTCAGTTATATCAGAAAGTTAAGGAATAATGTCCAAAAGATGCACCAAGGTTAGCCATAATAATAACACACATTCCAATCCCAAGGATATTATTTCAAAGTATATATTAAACAACAAATATAGTGCCAACTCTCTGTCTGTCGCCATCAGCAGGGCACGAGACATCTGCTGTCTCAGCACACTGCCTTCCCTCAAGATGGGCACGTCCTCCATCTCTTGCATTTCCATCAAATGAAAAAAAAACAAAAAAACACTTTGATGCTTTATTTCTAAGTGCGAGTTCCACAACAGATAAACTAAAAAAGAAACACATGCCCGCCTGCCTGCAGACACTCCAAAAATGTTCAACTAATGTTCTGATTATATTTCAGATGAACCACTTTAAATCACTTATTATATTTCCAAACAATTTCTAATCTGGGACTAAACAGGAGACATACAAGTATGCGCTTTTTCTTTAATCATAAAGTGCCCTAATCATTAATAAACTCATGTGTTGCACAGACGCCAGGTATGAGTGAAATAAATTAGTGTCCCAAACCATCTTAAGTACCACTAAAGGGGTTCAGACAAACATTCGAGATTCGGTAGAAAAATAATCATCACTGTAATATGTTGATTGGCTTCATTTACCCCCCCCCAAACACACAGACATGGTCACTGTAATATGTTGATTGGCTTCATTTACCCCCCCCCAAACACACAGACATGGGCACTGTAATATGTTGACTGGCTTCATTTGCCCCCCCCAGACACACAGACGTGGTCACTGTAATAGGTTGATTGGCTTCATTTACCCCCCCCCAAACACACAGACATGGTCACTGTAATATGTTGATTGGCTTAATTTACCCCCGAAAACACACAGACATGGTCACTGTAATATGTTGATTGGCTTCATTTACCCTCCCCCAAACACACAGACATGGTCACTGTAATATGTTGATTACCCCCTCCCCCAAACACACAGACATGGTCACTGTAATATGTTGATTGGCTTCATTTACCCCCCCCCCAAACACAGACATGGTCACTGTAATATGTTGATTGGCTTCATTTACCCCCAAAACACACAGACATGGTCACTGTAATATGTTGATTGGCTTAATTTACCCCCCTCCCAAACACACAGACACACAGAATTTACTTTGAATACACCTTAGCTGTAGCACACACAGCCATTTAATACCTTCCCACATATGAAATGACTTTCAGTATGTATGGAATGACTTTAATTGTTCTGCAATGAGCCAACAGCTGTTGAAAAAATAAATCAATGGAAACGTTTCCACTTGAGATAGTACCCATGTGTTGTATCATCATGCTCCCAGCACAAATTTCCAAATCTTCCTTGTTTTTAATAAACTCATTTGCACATGCCAAAAACTCCATGACTCATAACGTAGATAATGATTCCCAGAAATACAGTGGCCAGTGTAAAAAAATGTCCGACTCCAAAAACACAGCAAAATGCAAGGACCAACTGTAGGCACACATGATCAAAAATGGATTCACACCAGTAATACCAAACTAATACCAGTAATGTAATATACTTGAAAATTCACAGTATATATATATCAAATAACAAGAAATATTCTAACACATGCCAAATATGCTCATTTCCCAACAGAAGGCATGACAATAGAGTTAGCACAAACTTCAACGGTAAAAGATTGGCTCGATGGCACAGAGGAATAGCATGGGGGCTTGAGACCTACTAAAGGTGGGAGCTTGAGGGGCAGGGTGAGGAGGGTTGTAGTGAATAGCAGATGCCAGCTTACCCATAATGGGTGAGGGAAGGAGGTTTCACAGCCCACAGTGCTGGTGGTTTCTCGTGGAGGTTGGTGATCCGGAAGGGTGAGTGAGAAACATTCAAGGATCGCCAGTCAGTGCCAGAGAGATGCATATGTGACAGCAAGCATGCATCAAATAGGCCTAGCATAGCATTTTACACTTCAACAGAGTATGCAGCAGTGCAACCATTATTTGAAAGGGACCTTAAGCAGAAAACCTTTATGTCTTCCTTGGTGATATATCATGAAAAAAGGATGCTTAGGGTCAGCAGGCAGTGAAGAGAAAAATAACTGAAAGGAAAAAGGTCAGAAGAGTCAGTTCTAATACTTGTCTTGCTAAAGTAAATATAGTTCTGTAACGTGGCCAAGATCCACTTGAAAGAAAGAAAGTCAAATGTAATTATTTGAAGCTCAGTGCTCAGATCATCCCCCATGATTTACCAGAAAACCACGAATTTTATGAGGAATAGCCCAAAAATATTAGGAAATAATCTGGACGTTATGCAAAAATCTGTAGTGTTGAGAGGTATGTTGCAGTATTACAGACAGCCTGGGTAGTGAACAGCTCATTTTTCTGTTCATTTATTTTTTTTTAAGTTCTTTTAATAATGCCTTCAATTACTTATCTTTTCCTTCTGTCACTGTGGAGAGCTGATGCTGCCAATATTTTCAGGTAGGTGGACTGGACAGACTTCCCTTTAGCTTTCTTCTGTCACATGCTGCTGTATCTTTGTGCTGATTGGTTA
Organism: Protopterus annectens; assembly: GCF_019279795.1. NCBI lineage: Eukaryota > Metazoa > Chordata > Ceratodontiformes > Protopteridae > Protopterus > Protopterus annectens. The sequence goes on along the minus strand of NC_056729.1, from coordinate 1,762,229,081 downwards.
TCTGTAAGCTCAGATAACCATTGAGCTTGAAGAAAAGTGTTGAATTCTGAGTTTCCAGGTTTATATCGGAAACTCTAAACAGCCACACAAACTACTTTATTTCTGGACAGTCTAGATAAAACAAAAGTGAAAAGAAAATTAAAAAAAAAACAAAACAAAAAAAAAAACTTCTAACTTTCCCGGTAAGTGGGTGTGTTAATGAAAATGTTACACCGTGTCATCTATGATACGCATATCATAGGTTCGCCATTACGACCCCAGCACCTATTGAAAAGAGTAAGAGCCTTTCAATTAGCACAACATAAAGAAAACATTATTTACATATTTACAAAATACACACACTTACAGGTACATGTCCACACATATATCAAAAATTATCACAACATAAACTAAACATTACTTACATATTTACAAAATACACATACTTACAGGTACATGTCTACACATATATCAAATATTACCACAACATAAACAAAACATTACTTACATATTTACAAAATACACATACTTACAGGTACATGTCTACACATATATCAAAAATTACCACAACATAAAAAACATTATTTACATATTTACAAAATACACATACTTACAGGTACGTCTACACATATATCAAAAATTGCCACAACATAAACAAAGCATTACTTACATATTTACAAAATACATATACTTACAGGTACATGTCTACACATATATCAAAAATACCACAGCATAAACAAAACATTACTTACATATTTACAAAATACACATACTTAGAGGTACGTCTACACATATATCAAAAATTACCACAACATAAAGAAAACATTACTTACATATTTACAAAATACACATACTTACAGGTACATGTCTACACATATATCAAAAATTACCACAACATAAACAAAACATTACTTACATATTTACAAAATACTCATACTTACAGGTACATCTACACATATCTATACACCAACATCATCATTGTTATTCTTCCATAATTGACCCGTCTTTCTCCAGAAATATAATCTAATGTTTCACAATAAATCAGCCCAAATACACTTCCCATTAAACAATATTTAATTCAGTCTTTCATTTCAAATAACCCATAACAGATAAAATAAACTCTTACCAACCATTCTCATATATTCTTTCTTCTTGATTTTATACCTAATCATATTCATATTTACATTGTTTACACTATTAATATTCTAAAAACATTTTCTTTCACATTTTTTTCTAGAGTTTAACCCCTGTTTTACATTTAAAAAATAGTCTATTGCCTCTTCCTCCCAACAAAATAAACACACTTTTTAACTTTCTTTTTTACATGGCATATTCCTGTGGTGGTGCAGGAGTTATCATTGTTGCCTCAGCAAGAAGTTCTCCGGTTTACTTTTTGGCTGGAGTCTGCATGTCCTCCCCGTGGTCACATGGGTTTTGGTGCTCCAGTTTCCTCCCACATTCCAAAGACATGCAGTAGGTGGATTGGACACTCTAAATTGGCCATAGGTGAGAATGTGCAGGGTTAGCCAACCGGTGGTGTAAACCTTGTCTCAAGATAACTATCACTGTGGAAGTGACATCCCAACCCCTTGTGTGAAATGGGAAAAGGGGTTGAGGATGGATGGATTCCCTTTTACCAGTAACTTATTTATTACCACTCTCCATAGCAATCTTTACCCTTTACAATCTTGGTAATCACTTTTACCTTTACTTTAATGGCTTTTATCACTTCTTCTGGTACATTTTCCCATGGGTTTACATAAAATAAATAAATAAATATTATATAAAATAAATTTGCCCTTCCTCATAGTAACGGTGTGATATTGTTAGAAATAGTATGTCCTACAAAGTTTGCAAGGTATGCAGAAAGAAATATATAGCAAACAAGTGTGATTAGCTTAGAAAGATTGCATAACAGCAAAGATATGTTGTATGCTTAGAAAATATTAATTACAGATGGCTACGATAATAGAGGCTTGCTGAAATAGCAGGAGTGGCTAAATACATACAAAGACTCAATTGTCAGAACTTATCTAACAAAGAAAAATAGCTGACAGTGCAAAAAAAGTAATGACTATCATGTCACAAGACTTCACCCTGGTCTTCTCAGAAACTGATAAGGAAAGAGAAACTGGTGAGGCCCACACCATTCTCCTCTGGTGTGGTCAACAGTAAAGCCACAGTTATGCCAAGAATGTTTCAGGAGGATTCAGGAATTTAAACCATCCATAAACATGGATTGCATAAAAACAACTGTTTAAATGGACACTTGACCATGAACTGAGAGATGTCTGAGAAAGTGCAGTGGATCTGTCAGTAATCCATGTTATGAAGAAAATGTTGTATTAATAAATATCACATTAAGTACAAATACAGTTGCACAGTGTTATAGTCTGTTGTTCATAGGTATTTACTAGGCTAACAACTAAAAGGGCCATTTTATGCCTAGCCATGCATCCCAAATCTCTGACTTGGGAGATGAAACATGTACAAGCAGGGGCCTGGGAAATGAACCATTTACAGGTTCCCAGTATACATTAATGTAGAATATGAACAGCAAAAGTATGTGTTTAAGGGAATTGACTATGTGACAGTTTGCACGTATTAAGATATACTGTGTACTATGAACTCTGAGTGAACTGTGAATAGTGGAAAAGTACTGAAAAACAAGAGCCTGCATGAAAGCAGGAAATGTGCCTTATATGGAGGTGCATCCGATTTTCTTTTTCTGCCTAGAGATGTGATGATGTAAACAGCTTTATGCCTATGGGTAAACCATTGATTGGTTAATTGTATTGTATAACAATCTAACTGGTTCATTTTATATTTTTGTACGGTCAGCAATATTAACAGTATATAAGCTTGTGCATTCCTTTGTTCTGGGAGTCTCCCTGGTGCTTTTCCATGAGGCTCCCACATGTGTGTACTGTAGTTAATAAATACCACTGAAGGAGAGAAAGAACTGTATTTGTCTTCATTTCCAGATAAAGTGTAACTTGACAATTGGTGCCGTTTACTCGGATCTGAACTGAAAACAAGCTGCAGCAGTCAGGAATTGAACGACTTACTGCTAATAAAAGGGCCCACAACAGGTTTTTATGTTTCTGCAGTGTTTCTTTCATTTTTCTACATCTGTCTGCCTTAAAGATTTGGTATTTTTAACTATGCAGAAATGACATGATTTCTCTCATTCAGTCGTTTTAAGGTAAGTGGCATGCATTTCTTTTCTGCTGTTGATTGTGCAGTATGAGTTTGGGTTAAAACGAAACACTGGTGACATAAGAGTGAAAGGAGATACGAGAGTGGAGAAAACAATGTTTACAAAATGTCACAGCTAAACCTGTAAAATACAGTATAGCTTTCTGCGTGACAATGGGAGTGAGTGTGGGAATAATAAAAGAGCCAGTAAGAGGTACACCAGCTGGTTGTATGTTTTTTTCGTGTGTCCCAGGACAGTTGTATGTTTTTAAAACAGTGGATTGCCCTTACTAAAAACGATGGTCATCTCGCCTTCCCAGAAAATGGTAGTTTTAATAAAAATATCCTGACAAATTTGCAGGGAAAATTGAGAAAAAAGGGAAGAAAGATACCAGGGTTATGCTGGGCAGCCTTTAATGACTGGATGTCAGAGGCAAAGGAAAGGGAAAAGGATTCAGTGATTATCAGTCTTAAAGATAACCAGCAAAAATTAAAAGAACAGTTAAAAGAACTACAACATACTGAGAGTAATTTAGATGTAGCAGATGGTAAGTGACTAAAGGAACCACTCTTCAAGGGATTATATCTGGTAAAAGAATTAAGTAAATTACAAATACCTGAATCATCTGAAGATTATAATCCTTGGTTTCCCCCACCTCCCACAGCCCCACCACAGTTGCCAGTGGGAAGAGGAGCATGCTAGTACTGGGACCAGAGATCAGGCAGGGGGAGGTCAGTCTAGTGAATCAGACACTGAGGAACAGGATAAGGAAAAGGCATCACACATGACAACTCATAGTAAGACAAAAAAGGAGATGAAGGCACAGATGTTTTTTAATCCAAGATCATATAACCCTAGATCTTATCAGGAAAAAAAGGAAGGCTTTACTTACATCGGAAAAAACATTTTGGCCAGTTTCCTGCCATGATAGATGATGGCGATGGGTATTTTGGCCCTGATAAATTTAACCCAGATTCAGATTCAGAATCATCAGAGGATGATAGAATGTTTCCCTTGAGAGAAGTTCCTAACCCAGCTCATGCTAGAAGTGCGCAAGAACCTGCAACTGTATTAGGACCAAGGGCGTGGTCAGCAGTTGATTTTCAAGCTATTACTAAGTCACTCCCTCCCAGCCATACAAACCCAGCAAAATTCCAACGTGTACTGGCAGGACATATTTGTCTGCAAAATCCTACTATAGAAGAGGTTAGAGCAGTCCTTCAATACGCTGTCCCAGCTGATTTAATGAAACAAATCTGGGAATATGCTAATGTTCCTACCCCAATACCGAAGCACAATACACAAGGGGAGAATGGGTTTGAGGCAGTCAGGCAACGTGTTGTTGATGCTATCACCGTAATAATCCCGCCTACTCCTAATTGGTCAAAAAATCAAATCAGTCATACAGAAAGAAGATGAGTCTGTAGAGCAGTATCTAAATTGGCTTACGGAAGCCTTTGAGGCTTATTCTGGGTCCCCAGAGCCCACAGAAGGACTGGCACAGAGTGGATTGTCGGCTGCTTTTGTAGATGGGTTACGCCCTCAGGTGAAGGATAAGTTAAAGGGAGTGTGTTTGAACTGGCCTAGTTTAGGATTACATGAGTTAGTCCAGCAGGTACAATATCTATCTGACCACTTAGCTAAAGAAAAGAAGGATTTACAGGAAAAGCTAGTCAAAGCACAAATTCAAATGTGTAACGCTTTTGGCCAGCTGCCTGGTCAGCGAGGTAGAGGACGAGGATGAGGAAGAGGAAGGGGTGGATGCCAAGGGGCAGGAAATCAAAATAGACAAAACTGTCAGGAAACACAGACGCAATCGGCCCCACCCCAAAACTATAATAATCAGAATGAGTGTTTCAACTGTGGCCAAATGGGCCATTGGAGAAATGAATGTCCGTATTTAGCTGAACAACCTGCCCCACCCACTGATACATCACATCAGTGGAATTCTAATTGGACTCTGTCCAATCAACAGCAACCACAATGAAGGTTCCCTGAACAGAAACAACAGCAGTTGTGCCCTTTTATTCCTGTGGATCAGGATGGACCACATGTTATGTTACTAGTTAAAAATAAACCATATCCGTTTTTGATTGATACTAGAGCAACTAAATCTATGCTAGCTGGCAAAGTAGCAATGAATGTTCTCCTCTCTGACAAAATAACTAGAGGAGTGGGTGTCTCTGGTATACCTACTGAGTATTGCAAAATTGTTCCAGTCCCAGTAACTTTGGGACCTCTACAAGATAACCATGCATTTTTAGTAGGGCCCTCAGCACATTTAAATCTATTAGGGAGAGACTTGCTTTGCAAAATAGGGGCCACCAGTTTTTGCACAGATGATGGAGTTTATCTCCAAGTACCTCCAGATCAACAGGATAGTACCCTTGCAACCTTAGATGAAACTATCACTTTACAGACAATGTGTATCCAGTCAGATCTTGATAGAAACAGGTGTTTACATTCCTTACCCTCTCACCGGTGGACCACTCATGACAATGATGTTGGATTTTTTACTTCAGCTACTCCTGTAAAAATAACTCTAAAACCAGGGGCAAAGTTGCTGTGAGTGCCATAGTACTCCTTGACAGCTGAGGCTATATCTGGTATTGCCCCTGTCATTTCTGCATTGGAACACCAAGGGATCATACTACCCACCACAAGCCCATGTAATACCCCAATATTACCAGTAAAGAAACCTGGCAAACAAGCTTACAGATTTGTGCAGGACTTGCATGAAGTCAACAAAGCTGTTTTGCCTGTTTTCCCAATTGTACCGAACCCACCAGCTACTATTCTGAGCTGCATCCCACTTACCGCACAATGTTTTACAGTCATAGACATTTCATCAGCCTTTTTCTCTATTCCAGTGCATCCAGATAGTCAGTATTTGTTTGCATTTACTTATAAAGGTCAGCAGTATACTTGGACTCAATTGCCCAGGAATACGTAGAGTCCCCAACCTTATTTTCTAGAGAGATGCATAGACAGCTATAGGATCTGCAACTACCATAACGTTCAGTTCTTGTCCAATATGTGGACGATATTCTTATATCTTCACCAGACAGTAAATCATGTATGGAGGATTCCCTTTTGGTGTTAAACTTTTTAGCTACATGAGGGTTTAAAGTAAATAGATCAAAATTACAATTCTGTCAGGAAAAGGTACAGTATTTGGGATATATAATTACAATGGGTTCCCATCAAATACTCCCAAATCGCATAACTTCTATTCAAAGTGCCCCTTGCCCTGTAACCCAGAGGCAGCTTTGAGGATTCCTTGGCCTAGCAGGATACTGCAGACCAATGAAACAAAACGACACACAAACCAACGAAACGTATAATCAGCTATTAATAAATCCAACAAGTTAAGTCCTTGTTGGTTAAAGGTATATTCAGCTATTAATAAATAGTTACTGCAGACAGTGGGTGCCTAATTTTTCGGAGATTTTGGCCTCCCTGTTACAACTCCTAAAAAAGGATGTTACGGAACCTTTACCCTGGATATCAAAGCATGAGGAGGCTTTTCAGGCTATCAAAACAGCTTTGGTAAATCCTCCTGCCTTAGGGTTGCCAGATTATTCCAAACCTTTTGTTTTCTTTTGCTGTGAATGAAACAAAACTGCTTTGGGTCTCTTGGCCCAGCAACGTACTGGAGGTTACCGGCCTATTGCTTACTACAGCACTCAGCTGGATCTGGTTGCCTCTGGTTATCCAGCCTGTTTGTGGGCTGTGACAGCGTCTTGGTTGATATGGCAGCCCCACTAACCCTAGGACATGATACTATACTAGCAGTTCCACATGCAGTTCAAGCGTTACTTTTAAAAACAAAAACACAGTATCTTTCAAACACATGCCTCACCAAGTATGAATTAAGCTTAATAAATAATCCTGTCCTGCAAGTCATACACTGCCCACCACTGAACCCTGCCTCTTTAATACCAACTTCGGATGAGGGCGAACCACATGATTGTGTGCTTGTAGTTAACTCTGTTCTTTCTCTTAGGTTACATTTATATGACACTCCTTCGCAAAATCCTGATTTAGTTCTTTTTGTTGATCCTGCTTATGAACAAAGTCTGGTGAATTCCAAGCTGCTTGGTCGGTTTGTACTCTGACTGAAGTTTTAAGATCAGCAGGATTACCCCCAGGCACCTCCACGCAGGCTGCGGAACTAGTGGCATTATCGAATGCATGCAAAATAGCTAAGGACAAGTCTGTTACTATATATACTGACTCCCGTGATGCCCATGGTGTTGTTCATGATTTTGGTATATTGTGGAAGGAAAGAGGATTTTTAACATCTTCCGGGGCACCTGTTAAAAACCATTTATATATCAGTAACTTGCTGCAAGACTTACTGTTACCTTCTGAACTTGCTGTTGTTAAATGTGCAGCCCATCAATCCAACGGCTCCTTTGAAACTTTGTTTGTCTTTTCGGCTTATCCCGGTTAGGGGTCGCCACAGAGGAACTCCGGTCCACTAATAATTGGTAGATTTTTTTTACGTACTGAGTTACCAGCTCTGCTGCACAACCTTCAATGAAGGCATGCCCCATTCACGCATGCCTCCACACAGAAGACGCTCTAGCTGAGAATTGGACAGGACAACATCTTGCTATGAGGTGACAATGATACCACAACCACCGCAGTAATGGCTCCTTTGAAACTAAGGGCAATAATTTAGCTGACTGGGCTGCTAAACAGGCTGCTCTCTCTCAGACTGTTCAGGGACAATTTTTGCAGCCTCAGCAACAAATGGTTAATTTTGATACCACAGTGCTAAAAGCTTTACAGGATGAAGTATCAGAATCAGAAAGAAAAACATGGCTGGCTCAAGGTTGTTTCAAACATTCTGATTTTATTTGGCAATATCCCGATGGCAGATTGATCTACCCAATGTCTATGTTAAACTCTCTTATTAAAGCATATCACTTGCCAGCACATGTAGGGGTACAAGCATTAATAAAACAAACCCAAGAGGATTGGTTTGCCCCAGGACTTTCTGCTTCTGTGCAGAATTTTTTGAGCATGTGCTCCATTTGTTTACAGTATAACATTTCAAAGGGCACTATGGCTCCCGCACAACCACTGCCAAAACCATTGGGACCATTTTGTGCTTTACAGTGGGATTTTATTGAACTCCCACCTTGTACTCATTTTAAATATGTTTTAACTGTTGTTTATGTTTTTTTCTGGGTGGTTAGAAGCCTATCCATGTGCTAAGAATGATGCTATTTCAGTTGCTAAAAAACTGTGTTATGAACTGATACCTCATTTTGGTGTTCCCTGTCAAATATATTCTGATTGTGGGACACATTTTACTGCTCAGTTAATTGATTAATTGTGTAAGATGTTAGGCATTACTTTAAAATTTCATTGTCCTTACAGACCACAGGCTTCAGGTATTATTGAACGTATGAATCAAACATTGAAAACTAGACTGGCTAAAATTACCACAGAAACAGGCCTTACCTCTAGCTCTACTCTCTATGACAGGTCTACTAAGGGACTTTCTCCTCACGAAGTCCTCATGGGCCACCCTATGCGCATGCCCATGACACCACCACCAACTTTCTCTGAGTATGATGCATTTGATAATGATATTCTTGTATACTGCAATTCTCTTGTCTCTTTTTTACAGTTTCATCACCGCCAGGTAGCAGCGGCTCAACACATCCCTGATTCTTTCCTGTCTTCTGCATTACAACCAGGGGATTGGGTGTACGTCATCTTTCTCTCAAAAAACAGCACTTCAACCATGTTGGAAGGTGCCCTTCCTGGTTCTACGGATGACATCATCAGCAGTGCGACTACAAGGCTCACCCACCTGGATTCACATATTGCACGTAAAAAAGGTCATGCTATCCGAGGATCAACAGCATTTACCTTTCTCAACTTCAGACTCTCCACCTATTGCTACTCATACTCAAAGTAAAACTGTTCCAGTGTATGATGATGCCTAATATCTACCCTTTTGGAAAACCCCAAACTCCTGATACTATGAAAACTCAACCACCATTTCCACAAAAGTACCGGACAGCTATTTTGGTGGTTATTCTTGTTGTTCTGTTATTCTTACTATGGCCATTTTTATTTCCTGCTCCATTGACGCATCATACCAGATGAGCCTGTTGGCACACACCTTTCAGCACCTACCAAGCTATTAAATTTGCTTATGCATCATCCCTCAGTGTCTCCGACTGTTGGATCTGTACTGCCTTGCCTACTGCTCATGGGGGATTGATGCTAAGTACAGTTCCTTTAGGGGCTAATGAAACTTGGACAAATCTGATTTATGACATTTCAAAAGTCACTTCAAAAGACAAAATAACATTATATCTGTTTAACTGTCAAAATGAAACTGTGTTTTCAGAAATTTGGTAAAGTTAAGGTAGGATGTAGTTTTTGCAATGTGACCGTTCCCTACAGGTGTAATAATGATTCCTCCTACTGTAATACAACCTATGATTCATTTTGTGAACTGATACATAAAACATATAAAGAGCTAAGAAATAATTCCGTCCTGTATCAGCAGTTGATAGTAATTGATAAAAAGGTGTTTCATTCTGAACAAGGTTATATAGATAGCAATGTCACCATTAAGGTAGAAAATTGCTACTTTGTGTGTGGTAAAAGGGCCTATAAATGGCTACCAGGAAAATGGTCTAGTAGCTGTTTCTTAGGTTACTTAGTCCCAGCTATCCGACATGTATCTGCTTTATCTCAAGGAAGAATTCGAAATGTCCGAGAAGTTAAAAAGCCTACCAATCTGGTGGGCCAAGTTGATGCTTTATGGATCTATCATCATGATTTAGCTCACACTGGTACTAAAGGACTATCTCACATGGACTTGCGTGATGATGTCATAGCATGGGGAGGTGGACTATTAAAATTGATTTTATTAATTGCAGTATTAGCTATTGTTGCTTTTCTTGTTATATATTTTAATCAAAGCACTGATCTTAAAGTTGATGTCTTCAAAAGCTGAGAAAAAAATGCCAAAGTTTTATATGCCTGCAAATATGAATGTAAGTGATGAAATGACAATGTATACTAATGATGAAAAGACCAGTAACAATGTTATGTTAGATTTGGGGCAAATGTATGATAGATTAAATGTTGATGCTTACATAGCATCAAATGGGGGATTGCAGAATATGAACAGCCAAAGTATGTGTTTAAGGGAATTGAGTATGTGACAGTTTGCACGTATTAAGATTTACTGTGTACTATGAACTCTGAGTGAACTGTGAATAGTGGAAAGGTACTGAAAAACAAGAGCCTGCATGAAAGCAGGAAATGTACCTTACATGGAGGTATTATCCGATTTTCTTTTTCTGCCTAGAGACGTGATGATGTAAACAGCTTTATGCCTATGGGTAAACCATTGATTGGTTAATTGTATTGTATAACGATCTAATTGGTTCATTTTATATTTTTGTATGGTCAGCAATATTAACAGTATATAAGCTTGTGCATTCCTTTGTTCTGAGAATCTCCCTGGTGCTTTTTCGTGAGGCTCCCACATGTGTGTACTGTAGTTAATAAATACCACTGAAGGAGAGAAAGAACTGTATTTGTCTTCATTTCAAGGTAAAGTGTAACTTAACATTAGACACATAGGTGCCAGACCAGGGATGAATTTGCTATTCCTCATCCAGTTGTCAAAGTTGCACTTGAATTGGGTTCTGGAAGAACTCTGCTTCACATGGATGGCGAGCCTGAGACACATACTGGTCTCTCCAGCAGATCCTCTTTATGTCACGGACAAAGTTTAAGTCTTTAGAATGAGTAATTCTTGTGCTGTGTGTTTTGTGGATATGCAGGATATCCATCAGAGTGGGGTCTGACAATACTCAGTATGGCAGGCATAGATCTCCCCTCAAATGCCTGTAGGGCCTTGAGGCAGTCAGCACAGGACATTTTTCCTACAACCTATATTCCTTTAGTGAGGAACCTCTGTGGACATTCCAATTGTTGGATATGCCTGGTTAGGTACATACCAAAGGAGGGCATTGTACTCAATGATAGGTCTTATGAATTCTGAATACAGTGGGATAATGACTTCCTTGGACTTAGAAGCCATACCTTTGCTTATAAGTTGCACAACGCAGAATGATTTCCTCACTACTATAGAAAGTGATTGTCAAAGACTAGATTACTATCCATCTTCATCCCTAAGTCCCTAACTACTAGGTTACCTTTAAGGGGAGTGTTGTCAATATGATAGTTACCAGGGGTGGATGACTTCCCGACGGATACTATTATGCATTGCTTGGTATTTAGTGTCAGCCCCTGCTGGACAACATTTGTGTCAGTGTGGGATTCAATGACAGTTCCTAATATGCAATCCTCTGCAAATTTATTCAGCCAGAGACCATTGACATTAACCCTGACTTCATAGAAGTAAATGCTAAAAAGGAGCGGTCCAAAGAATGATCCCTGATGAATGCAACTTGCGACTGGCCTCTTTGTAGAGGTGGACTCCCAAATTCTAATTTCATGGGTCCTCTCTGTGAGTCAATTGGCCATCTGCCGGGTGACATATGAGTTTGTACTTAACCTCTTGAGTTTATAAGCAATGCTTGAGTAGGATATTGTGTCAAATGCCTTGGCCAGGTCAAGGCAGGCAGTGTGAACCATTTTTCCCTCATGCATGGCTTTGGTTACCTTTTCAAACAAGTCCACCAGGTTGAGCAGGCATGATTTGCCCTTGATGAAGCCAAACTGGTTGGGTCCAGTGTCTGGAGATTAACTATATCACTATTGATCATTTCCAAGACAATTATTTCCATAGCTTTACATATAAGACTAGTGAGACTTATGGGTCTGTAATTTCCAGGGTCTGTAGATTGCCCACCTTTGTGCACAGGGATGATTGATACTGTTCTCCATTCATGAGGCACTAAGCAAGAGTTAAATATTAATTCCAAAGGCCCTGGTAGGTCATGTTTCATGCTATTTAAAAGGCATCCTGGGGTATTGTCTGGATCCATTGATGCAGTGCTCTTGGGCTTAGAGAGAGCATTAAGGACCTGTTCCCTAGTGATAACAGGGGGAGTTATATTTGGTGATATTTCCAGAGGGAAGGTAGAGGGGGATAGAAGGGTAAAGTTGGAGCTGAATTTATAGTCCAGTAGGTTTGCTATATTTTCTGGCTCAGTATAGTTGGCCTCATTTACAATAAGCTCTGCACACAACTGTGTATTGCCTTTGAGTTTTGCTATTTTAAGAGTGGTGAGCCAGGTAAGAGTCATTATTTTATTGGCACCAACATTAATACAATCAGACCAGCTCAGCAGTTTCCAGTATTTCCAAGTTTTGGTGAGACCAAGATTTCATCTTCACATCTGCTCCAAGACGTTTCATCATCACTTTCAACAGATAGGGAGTTTCCAGGTTTCGGTTTTGGTCAGCAGCCTGTTCACCTGTTAGGCATTACTGAAATACGGTAAGCCTCTTTCTGAAATAATATGGATGCCATCAAGGACTTAAACATAAAATGCCCACATACTGTGGCAATAGACTTAAATCAAACACTGGTTAAAGTTTGGACATTATTATGTTAATGGTATGAACAAGTCAGCTGTGAAGTTAAAAGTAAAGTATTGTCTGGTATTAGTAAAAGTGGCAATGTTTATCTTTGTAAATGGATACAATATTGTGATCAATATTTGCAAAAGTATAGAACATCTGTTGAATGAATAGAACTAGGGATAAATATCCTAGATTCTGTGTAACAGGTCATAAAACTGTCTTGCAAAAGATAGAGTTTAGATATGGCATGTGAAACAAAAGGTAATTTTCTAATGCCAATCTCCACCTTTTATAGGGAATTTCAGTTATTCACAGATAAAAACAAAAGTTTACAGTTTGAAAATATGGCAAAAATGTTTAAGACTTACTGTCAGCAGTGGGATGACATTACTAACATGAAGGAACTTTCAGAAAGAGCAAAACGATAATTTAAAAAAGATTAATGAAAAACAAATGGAATTGTTAAAAAAGCATGGCGTAGAAGTCAGGAATCATGCACAAGATGTTAATGCAATTTTAGAAAGAGCTGAAGCAACAACACATGCTGCCACTGAGGCTCAATTGGGTGGGGAGATGAAACAGAAACACTCATACAAGATTTAGTCCAAAAAGGAGGATGTACAAGTAGTGATAGCACTTCAGTTGTTCTATACTAGCAGTCTCTTCTATTACAGATGATACCTCAGTGGAATAATAAAAAGGCATTTTTTACAATATGTTAACATTTGAAGATTGGTTGTCATGTAGGATCAAAGGATCATAGCAAGTAACTAGTCTATTGGCCCTGAGGCCCTTACAGGCCTAGCCAAGAATTTAGCCCATGTTCTGACAAGTCAGCACCCAATGTCCCTGTCCAACAGGGACACAGGTGGATTCCCATGGGTGTATTTACTGCTCCCCATCCAGTTATGCTTAAAAAGTGTTAATGAGGTAGTCTGCTTGATATGGAGAGGGAGACTATTCCAGAAAAGGGGAACGTCTGGGACACATATTTGTCCCACCAAGTCCTATTGATGTCACAGAGCAGGTTGAGGTTACACGCATGGGTTAATCAAGTGCAGCTTGGTTTGTAGATATGCAACAGTCCCATCAAGGCAGAGTCTGAGATTGCTTTGTACGCCAGACAGAAGTCACCTCTGAGGAGTCTGTATGAGACTGAGTATATAGCTGGCAATACATGGAATGATTCTTTAAAACAATCTTTTTTAGTATTTATTCCAACATGTTACAAAACTTTCATTGTTGCTAATAACTGTAATTTTGTTTCAAAATTAAACATAATGTCAGCTGTGCTCCTGGTATATTCATAGAAAAAAGCTCTGACAATTAAGTTGTTCGAATATTTTAACATTAGAATGTCCGACAGAATGTTAGAACAGGCAGAACATTTTAAGTTGGCTTTTCAAATTGTTCATAATATAGATGACAGGGAAATAGAAAAAAAAGAAATACGGAAAAGACTAATACATGTTTTTTGGAGCAAGTAAAGGAATTTCTTTGTGACATTAAATGTATTTATGAATAAACTACTGACATATTAGAGCAGTGTGTTCACATGTTGATGAGAGGAAGGGTCATGACTGACAATAGAGACATTTTTAAACATCATATTTTCTCCTTTGACACTGATGATGATGATTTTGAAATTTTAGGTGCAGTAGGATGGGGAAGAGGTAGAGGCAGATATGGGGAATGAAAGAAGTGATGGACTGTGAGCAGTATCAGCTCCTCTGGCACCAGAAAGCCCTGATGAAAAATAGGTGACATGTTTTTTTTTCTGTAAGAAACTTGGATATTTCAAGCAAGAGTGTGCACATTATAAAAAATGGAAAAATAAACAGATAGAAAAGGGATGTATGCTAATGAACCAGAACATAAAGAAACTGGAAAAGGGAAACAAAAGCAAAAGTCACAGGATGATAGTATTGAGAATCAAACATTTTTCACACCAGAACAAACTCAGAAGGATAAACAACAAACAAATAATCCAAAACAGGAATCCAGGTGTTTTTCAATAAGGCTAGGGGAGATTAAAAAAAAAAACATGATAGTGAGGGAAATGAATACACAGTGGAATATAGGGGAAATCCTCCTTATAATTCTGACCACAAGAAAAGGCAGGCTGTGTCTCACGAATTACAACATCCTGCAGAATACTTAACAATGTTTTCACGGTCATAATACAAACTCCACATCAGACAATAAAAACACTGATATATGCATAAGACCTGCAGATAAAGGTGGAGCGGTGGTCTTGATGAATAGGACTGATTATGTCAAGGCTATGAGTGATTTGTTGAATGATGGTGAAATATTTAAAAGTGAATAAGGCCCATATTAGAATGATCAGTAACAAGATCTATGACTAGATGAATTACTTACAGGGAAATACATTGATGAAGCCTTATATGTTTTTTGTATGTCTCACATCCTGTGAGATCAATTATCAAGGGTCTACCTAAAATACACAAATAGACCCCAGCACCACCTATGAGACCTATTGTCTCGGGTGGTGGCTGGATGACGGAACCCTTTTCTATTTATGTGGAAGGGAAGTTGAAAGAGATAGCCCCCACAATAAATACTATATTAAGAGATATGATACATTTTCTGACTGACTTAAATTAATGTGTTGGTAATAATGATGTATCTACTTTTTTGATGGTGACTATGGATGTTAGAAACTTGTTTACCTCTCTACCAAATTATTATGGTATAGAGGCGGTAAGGGAGACACTAACCATGGTACTTTTTCTGGAGCTACCATCGATATAATATGCATGTTTATGGACCTAATTTTAAAGAACATTCCCCGAGATTCATGAAGCTTATGCCAGGTGCCAGAGTAGCATCGGCGATCTAGCACCAAATATGGCCACCGAGCGATTTCAGGTACAAGCTGTTTTCATTGCACTACCAGCGTATGCTAGAGCTGCGCAGCTCCCAGAGCATGTATGCTAATTACCCCATGCAAAGCAGTGTAGCATGCAAATGAAGGTATATAGCAATTCATGAAGTGATGCAGGTGTAGCATAAGCATGAAGAAATTTAAACCAAAAAAAAAAAAAACGGTTTACATTTTGTCAAACATAAAATTGGAGCCATGAAAATGGACCAAACGTACGTATTATAATGTTAATATATGCCAATGGCTAAATATGTAGCAAATAGCATAAAAAAATGTACAAAACATAAAAAATAACATTTAATGTCATGGTCACACTAACGCAAAGTAAAACCGCAGTGCATCTGTGCGCAAATGGGATCACAAGGAAAATATATTTAGATGTCATAAAACTGCAATGTAACACAATTCATGAATTCCCCATAATAGTCAATGGCATGCATGCTACACCACAACCATGGCGCAAGGGTTGCTAAGGGTCTGTGACAGTGTTCTGTGTGGTAACTAGGAATTAGTAGTCAATGCCATGCAAATGACTCAAGTAATACTTAACACAAATGCCTCGCTGGTATAAGGATGTACCACACGGTTTAGCGGTACAACACCGAGGAGTGGCCTGGAGGTAAACATGACATCAAGAGAGGGGTGCGCCACCATAGCTGTAAGCACATTGGATCATTGATAATCCAGGTTGCCTGTTGCAAAGCAAAGCCGCAGGATAGGGGTGTGGAAGTAGCCATAGCTTTGCTTAGCGGAGAGCACAAAAGGTAACAAAGTGCATGTGAATATGGATGAAAACATGCTTGAAACTCGGTAAACGGCTGTGCACGGCGCACACTACAGCTGAAACAGGAAGGATACGGGAAGACAATAAAGAAATGCTGCAGCATGGTAATTGGAGTACAAATGAGTAATTAACACCTAGGAACTCAGAGTGGGCCATTGACAGCAGCTAACAAGGCTGCTAACAGCTACCTGCAGAACAGGAAAGGGGAGGTGCCATACAGTAAAGAAAAGAGAACTGTCACAGCAGAACAAAGCAAACTTGTAGTAGATCAGCTACATAACACATTTCCCAATACAATCCTGGGTTATGAAAGTACAAAACAAGAAAGCCGGCAGCTGGATGCATGCTTGACAATGGGAGGGGAATCAGGTTGAAAATTGAAGTAAAGGGCAATAGATGAATCATGGCAGCCAAGCGTAAGTCAACACCAAAGGCCCCACAATACCAGTACCTGCTGTAAAACCAATAATTTAGATACCCCACAGCTGGAATTGCACAAACACACCCAATTACACCAGCATCATCCATTGCACAATAGTATAAGGTGTGAAAGCCCCACACACACACTTGTGTATTCCCAGACACTCTGCACCATTGGTGTATACAGACAGGGAACTTTTAATATGTACATGTTAGGGGCTGCCATAGCTTTGATTCACCAGCATGTGTTGGAGACTGACAGTAGTGTGGAGGATGATGCTGACAACCATCTCAGGCACTGGAGGAGGAGAAGAGTGTTCAGACTCAGGGTAACCTACCAGGGGCTACATGAGCTGGAGACAGTAGAGAGTTACAGGGTGGACAGGGACATCATACAGCAACTTGTTGAGCTGTGCCAGCCATGCCTCAGAGTCAGAAGTAACAGAGGGGCACCCATCCCAGTGGACACGAAGGTATGTGTAAGCTTGAGAATACTAGCCACAGGTACCTTCCAAAGGCCAACTGGGGATATCATGGGGATCTCACAGGCATCAGCATCCAGGGTACTCCACCAGTTCCTGGATGCCATGTTACCACATGCCAATGAGCACATATACTTCCCCTGAATGCAGGAGGAGTTGGCCAGCAATATGCGTCTCTTCCATCATGTGGCAGACTACCTGGAAGTACTGTTTGCAATAGACTGCGTGCACATACATATCAAGTCACCACCCGGTGAGCAGGGTAGGCGCTACATAAACCGCAAGGGATACCCCTCCATCATCAGGTTGTGTGCAATGCCCAGGGCATTATCATGGATGTGTGTGCTGGCAGCCATGGAAGCTATCATGACTCCCACATCTGGCATGCCTCACAGCTGTATCAGGTATTTTCCAGGGGGGACATCCCATATGGCCACCTGGTGGGGGATGCTGGTTATGCACTGGAACTGTGGATGATGACTCCCATCAGAAATGCACACACAGCCATGCAAGAATGCCATAATGAGGCACACGCAGAAACTAGAATCATCACAGAGTGCATGCTTGGGATGCTGAAATCATGGTTCCGTTGCTTGGACATATCTGGTGGAGGATTGCAGTACTCTCCAGGCACATGTGCCCACATCTTCATAGTATGTGCCATGCTACACAACATGATCCTGTGGAAACAGCTGCAGCAGGGACAGAATTGTGAAGGCCCTCACAGCCCACCACCATTGCCAAGGGACCCACAGGCACAGAGGGACTCAGACCATGAACACCCTGTGCTAGCCCCAGTAGGCAGAAGGAGGCATGCCCAGTATGCCCATGCCTTAGCAAAGAGGGAACATATAGCACACACACCGACAGTGTAGGCACTCATGGACTGGCACCCTTCTCCACCTGCACACACAGCAAACATGGATGGCACACACACATGACCACCTGTAAATTGTCATGTATAGGAGGTTTACTGTATGCATCCTACATAGGTAGCCCTCAACTATTGTACACACAGCCACCATTGGCACAAGGTAAGTCAATACCTGAACAGTAAATTAAGCTATCAGCATGTGCCCATACTGTATGTAGAGGTTCATAGATACATAGGTAGGTACATGCCTAACTGCCGAGGCCACTCATAAGCATAGGCAAAAAGTGTCTGCTGTTGCCACCCATCAATTAACTAACTGTCCCTCTGTGGAGCAGAGACAATTGCGGGATCCCTGGGGTGTATCCACTGTTCCCCACCCACTCTGCAAGGATTCCCTAGAGTGTTAGTGAGGGGTTTGGTATAATGTAATCAGGGATGTAGTTCCAAATAATGGGGAGTATCCCTGATAGGAATCTTCTCAGATGTTTACATGTTACATAGTATACCTTAAACACTGCTTGCATATATAGATAGTTTTCCACAGAATAATAACCATGCGGAACACACAACTACTGAAATGTGCATTAATCACCCTTGCACTACCAGTGCCTGCTCTGAGAGGTAAAATAACACTGCCAGGATTAGAACACACAACCATGTACACAATCTTCACAATAACATACCACTAAGCTACCTGAGATGTACCAATGGCAGTTGTGTATACTGACAGGATAAAACACAAAAGGTAGGAATGTGTGGAAATAGGACAAACCGGCATATACCCAATGAAAGGTGTATGTTTTTATATAAATATATATATATATATATATATATATATATATATATATATATATATACACAACATCATATATAGAGAGAGAGAGAGAAATATATATATATATATATATATATATATACATATATATATATATATATATATATATATATATATATATAGATGTAGATATATAGATAGGTTACCAACATCTACATAACCATGGAGGTACATATAAATGGGATACCTACCACATACCGACTGCTTTACATACTGACACGCGTAATCCTGAGGCTTAAGGTCCGAAAAAACAAAATACCGAAACACCAGATGCACAAGGTTTAAAATCACGATTTAAGGGACAGTTAGTCAGTGCTTCTGTTGTTGCAGTTCAGGTAGGTTACTGTATGTAAGTGTGTTTCTGAGGGCTGTAATGTGTGTACATGTGTATTCTGAGTGTGGTGTATGTTCTTGGGGGACTGTAATGTGTGGGTGTGGGTTAGTTTTGTGCGTTTGCCTGATCTAGGAGGGAGAATATTAAAGTAGGGGGAGTGTGGGGGTTCAGACACCTACATGGGGGGTGTAGGAGGGCTTACAAACCTGCTCATATGTAGTATAGGATGGTTTGTTTGCATGTGGTGGGTAGCATTGTGTCTGTGTGTGCATGCGTGTGTTCCATGTTCGTGTTACTGTCGTGAGTTACTGTCGCTGTCGGTAATGTGAGGTATGGGAGTCTGGGCCCAGTACTGTGTGCATCGGAACTGTGTCATTTCGGGATTCTGTAGGTATCCTGTATACAGCGGTTGAAGTGTTCATATATGTGTATAACATGGACCATAGCAATCACACATTCCGCGATGACCAACTTTTATGAACAAAGGATGTGGAGAGTATATGCCTATACACTATTACAAATATGTGCTATGGACATGAGCTAATGATAGTGTTACCACCTGTCCCACTTTGAAAGGGACAGTCCCTCTTTGGGCAGTTGTGTCCTGACCAAATATATTAAATGTGGCAAATGTCCTGGGATTGTAGGACATAATTATGTCCCATAAGTAATGTAATAGTTGCATACAATAGTTCTTTCTGTGTCTAAAATGCCTACATGTTATAAGAAACAGGATAAGCAACTAAATTGCTTCAAGAATAAGCTTATATTTAGGCAAGAAAGGAAAGTTGTATCCCTTGTACTGACCATGGGTTTGTGTTGGCCTGTAAATTCTGATGTTTGTCCTGAAAATGTCCCACTATGGCCATACAAAAAGGTGGCAACCCTATCCAAAGATGGTCAATCACCAACACAAATAGAATGACTGCAAATACCTATGACAGAAATACACAGCTTTCATGTAGCAACACATTATTACATTCTGATATATTTCCGAAAGGATTCAAGGACTAACATCACCTGCATGCTATACAGGAACCACATAACAGTGCCTTAATGAATCAGCCTGCAGTTACCATAGTATTGTCCACTAAAGGATAGGTGTTGAAATAGGGAAGGAACCCTCACGCACATATCGATTATGTATAAAAGCAGTTAGTACACACCTGCATCTGCTATGCACACCCACCAACATCACCCCAACACCCAAACAAATTACAATACAAACTGTAATAACATCACAAATCATTCACTCACTGTACGACATCTGCAGAAGCCTTAACATACCTTATCAGAAACACACTGACATGGCCCTATGTGAAATAGTTGCTGCCCGTTTCAGAGGGATGTGTTACCAATTACTAAGTAACAGCACAGTATGCTACACTTGCACACCAAATCAAGGATGTCTGGTGAGCACACTGTAAGCCACATAACAGTTCATGCATAGCCATTGAGCTGCCTAAACATCCTTGCCAGACTTAAACATCTGCAGAAGTATCAGGTACAAACAAACCCTGCATAAGTAGCAATGTTCTGAAATATAACAGCTGTACTCACATGTAGAACAAAATTGTCTAGCCATTACACACAATCCATGGGAGTCATTAAGCTAATATATCTCTGTCTCCATGTAGCTGTTGAAATACATCACAAACAATGCATCCAGGCCATCTTCCTCGAAAGTAAGGCAAACGAACAACGCCCAAAAGGAGTACACAGTTATACACCACTGTTCCATGGTATCGGCTAATGTAGTAGCTGCAGAGCTGATGTGCATCTAATCAACTACTTTGGAACACCAATTGGTGGTCAGGATACCACATATTACTGATATTTAACTAGAAAAGGATGGCTTATCACACATTCAAACCATCTGTATATACCAGCAGGATGTTACAAAGAAGATTTAAACACAAACTAAAAAGGATTGAATCAACAGTTAATGACACCTCAGGTTACTAATAAGGTATGCAGAACAGTCAGTATGTCTGTGTATTTAGTACCTGTTCTGTAGTATTTAAAGTGCACGCAATCCATATAGTTGAAACAGTTATCTTGTAGTGATGTATTGTTGAACATAGTAACGCTTGTAGTATTTGTGTGTACTGCTGTAGGTCACAAGGCAAACACCACATACACCACAAGGGATGCTATGTAAGGGCTTTGAACACAAATATTCCTCACCAGCCGCTGTCAGTGGCAGGGGTGGTCCAACAAGTATGTGCTATAACAGGGGATAGTATATGCTGATATATTGTAACAGTAGCCATATGTATGGGTGTATTACTGAGAATAACATATCGAAGGTTGTCCCACTGGGCAATTATGATTTGCATTATGGGATATTGTGCCAATAACTGTGTAATGTACAGTATTGTAGGCAGATATGTATTACAAGTTACATAGCATTACTGTTATGTTAGGCAAACATTAGTTATGTCTATTGGCATTTACAATACACAATAACAGCATACATATGACTTTTAGTCACCCGACAGTTTATCAGCATGATAGCAAAGTAAAATGGAAGAGCTAGTTAACTATCCATACACATAAGACATGTAATAAGTGCAAAGGTAGGTACTAGGCTGTCTTACCAAGGGTATTTATAAGCCTAGCTAGAGTGTGTTGGCTTTCACCACCCCCATAGGTTAGTTCCCTGTGCCTCTGAACAGCAGAGCCATTAGTTCCCTGTGCCTCTGTCCAGTAGAGCCACTGCAGTGATCCCCGGGGAACATGTCTGTCTCCCATCCACACATCAAGGTTTCCCTTGAAGAGTGCTAGTGAGGGGCCCTGCCTGATGTACATTGGAATCATGTTCCAAAGCATGGGGAGTGTCTGGGTCAGGAATCTATCCTTCCAGCACGTCCTACTCATCATTGTGGTTAGGTGTATATCCCTAGAGCATGTGGCTCTCAGGGGCTTCTGTTTAAGTGGAGCATATCCAGCAATACAGGGTTGGACATGGGCCTTGTATGTCAAGCAGAGATCACCTGTGAGTATGTGGTATGCAACCGAGTACAGCTGGAGTTTCTTAGGTTGGGCTGCATAGGTCATCTGTTTGAGGTCAGTAATCCTCTTGGTGTGGT
This sequence comes from Protopterus annectens, assembly GCF_019279795.1. Lineage (NCBI taxonomy): Eukaryota > Metazoa > Chordata > Ceratodontiformes > Protopteridae > Protopterus > Protopterus annectens. The sequence goes on along the minus strand of NC_056729.1, from coordinate 1,762,206,634 downwards.
ACTGTTGTGGTCTTCCAAGCTGTTGCAGTTGTCTTGTAAGGTATATCCCAAATGGGATGTTGTATCCTTTAATGGGTCTAATAAGTCATGAGTAGAGAGGCACAATGGCCTCCTTTGATCTGGATGTGAACCCATTAGAGATTAGGGGGGCCATGTAGAAGGATATTCTAACCACCTTGTCATTATGGGTATCGAAGGAGAGATTGCTATCTACTGGGGTTCTCAGATCCCTTATTACCTTTTCTGTATGTAGGGGACTAGCACTGATGTGGTAGTCCATGGGTAATTAGTTATATCCAAAGGGGATGACTATGCCCTTTTTGGCATTCGGCTTGAGGCCATGATATTGACACCAGGTATCCATCTCAGTGCGACCCTTCCAGAGGGTGTCTGTAACAGCTGGGGAAACAATTATGTTCCCTAGTTTGCAGTCGTCTGCAAACCTTTTCAGCAAAGCCCTCCTGTGCTTGCCTGTATGTCAAAGAATTATATACCGAACATGAGGGGTCCTAGGACTGAGCCCTGGGGGATGCCACTTGTAACTGGTATACAGTTGGACCTAGGGAATGCAACTCCCACTGTGTGGGTTCTGTCCATGAGCTACTTTGCAAATCATCACATGATGTAGGGGTTAATGTTCAGGTGGATGGGTATGTTGATAATACCAGGATGAAGAATGGTGTTGAAAGTCTTTGAGAGGTCTAGGTAGGCTGCGTGGACCTCCTTACCCTCACCTAATTCCTTGGTAACTGTCTCTAAGAAGTCCACCAGGTTTAGGAGGCATGGTCTATCCTTAACAAAGCCAAACTGGGAGGGTGGGTCAAAGATTTGGAGGTACCCAATGTCTCTGTGACTTAGATCCATGATGTGCTCCATAGCCTTGCAGACTAGGCTAGTCAGACCTATAGGGCAATAGGTCCCATGGTCCATTGTGATGCCACCTTTGTGGAGTGGGATAACTGTTGCTGTGTGCCATTCAGGGGGCACTAAGCCCAATGCAAGGCTATTATTGAACATGGTGCATAGATGGGGAGCCAGTACATTCTGAAGTTCATGTAAAATGCAGCCTGGGATGCTGTCCGGTCCCATGGATGCTGTGATATTGGCTTTACAGTGTGCAGCTTTGAGATGGAGGGGGGAAAGGTAGCACTGAAACTATCTGCCAGGATGTTGGCAATATCAGTTGGTTCTGTAATGTTCGTGCCTTTGTGCTGTAACTCAAAGTGGATCTGGGTGCTGACATCAAGATATGTGACATAGCTATAGATTGCTTTGTGGTTGTTGTTGGAATTAGTGGCCATTTTGTTTTTGAAGCTAGCTTTGGAGGATCTTATAAGGGATCTCACCTTCCTACTGAGGCTGACTAGGGAGCTCCTCCACGCATGGGATTGTACTCTCATTTGCGACAGTGTCTTCCTCCTGTAGTACAGTTTGTTTATGGCAGGGGACCACCAGATTGGTTTCCTTAATTAGGAGTATAGTGTCTTGGTTCTGTTTGGGATAGCACAATCCATGTACTTGTGTAAGTGCTTATAGTGTGCATTTGTGTAGGATTCAGCAGTTGTAACAGTACTGACCATCTGCACAGATGTCATGATGTTCACCACATCTGTCTTAAGAAGCATGAAGTTGGCTTTGTAGACATATTATACTGTGGTTCCCTTAATGGGAGGTGGGGGTGGGATGTGGATATCAATGGTGTTCAGCTCATGGTCGGATCGGACCAACGAGGAGTTGAGTTCAGGTGTGGAGCACTGGTCACTCATGTTGGTAATGCCTAGGTCTAAGATATTGTTGCCCCTGGTGGGTGTGTGGATATGTTGATCCAGGGCATTGATGTTTATGAATTCCAGAAAGCGTTGAGCAAATGAGTTGGTACACAAGTAGTTTTCTCAGTTAATGGTGGGGTAGATTCAGTGAGACTATGTGATGAGTGGGTGTGGTGTGAATGTTTACCTTCTCCACATAACTGTCAGGGTCAGGCTTGGTTGGAGAGAGCTTTACCTCCAGTTTGGCTAGATAAGTGCATCTGTCACAGGTTGTAGTGTTGGACATGCCTGAATATAGAACTACTTTTACCTAGATAAGTGAGGAAAGTGAGTACAAGATAAAAGTATGTACAAAACCTGTTTACCTCTAGGTATTGAGGAAGATTGAGTGCTATAGTAATTAGTAGCTTACATAGTGCTTACAAGTTCTGAACAAGTGCTGAGCATGAATAAGCAATCCAGATAGGGTCTTGGATAACATAAACACACTGCCCCCCAACAGGTACACAATCATATATCCATGTACACCACAGGTCCCCTGTACCCACAGCTATGCAGGTACAAGCTGCACTCAGGCTGCATGGGACCTGTCCACATCACAGGTTGTATCATACACATATGGCAAAACAAGATGCTCTCCATGTACACATCATGTAAAACATAGCTCCATGTCAGGCTGTGTACACACTGAATGGTGCACACCAACAGGTATCACAACCCACAAAGGGGAAGACACCACTGATAATGGGATGTACTGCACTACTACCCTGCTGAGTCTGGTCTGGAAGGCCATGGACCTTGATCAAATAAGTGATGTCAGCAGTACAGATGTAGATGACAGTAAGGTTGATTTCACACTGCATATCATAACCTTGCCAGGTCATAGGACATCATCACCCATACTGTGTACCACCTACACTCGGTATACTAGATATACATTCCTATGTCACAGGAGTGTTTTGCAAACACAAATACATGCGAGAGATGCAACTATCAACATAGGACTGGCAAGACCAGTCAGGAGAAGGTTACCACACACTATAGACCCAGTCTCACATAGTACCATTACAACCTCAAATCATACACATAAACACACAAAGACATACTAAAAATCTACCAAAACAGCAGAGGCCACCAAAGCAGACACCCAAACAACCACCACCTCAACACAACACAACACATAGACCTCACAGTCAGAGTGTCAAACAGTCACAGCCCAAACACAATGCCAGACACACTAGTCATTGGTGACTCATAGTCAGACACACTGATGTCAGAGGCACAAAAAAATAATGGTAAGATTTCCCCATGCACTAAAGGTGGCGTAGCCACAAACAATGGGCTAGGCTTATAAATGCCCTCGGGCAGATAGCCTAGTATGAACCTATGAACCTATGAACCTATGGGACTGCTGGCAGAACCAACACTACAGAAGGTGTCTGAATAAGATTCATAGATTCATAGATTCATAGATTAGTACTAAGCTAACTGCCCTTGCAAGCCATTTTAAGCCTAGCCAATTATCCTTTGTGAGACTCAAACCCTGCACCTTGTGTTTGTAAGGCAAACACCTTAACCATTAGGCCACCCTCCCAACAATACTACATGCAAGCAATAATACATGCTCATCACACCAGTGGTAGCTACAGTAAATCAGGATTAATGAATTGTTATCCTCCTCATTGTAGTCCATACCTCACAGACAAACAGAAGACATCTGCCTATTGAAGTATGCGAATGACTATGACCTAGGAGCAATAGCTGACTCAGGAGTGTTGTGGACATCATACAGAAGGGGCTTTGTGGGTGAGGTGTGTGTGACATATGGCCACAATCTGACAGCTACATATTGCTTTGTCACCCCTATGTTAATAAACTTGTACCCATGAACTACCACCTAGGCAGTGGTCAACATAATGGACACTTGTGTGTAAGGGATGCAGCTGGACAGTTGTCTTTCCTGTAATAGCTATGTCACCACACCTGTTAGGTAGTCATATGTGGCAACCCTAATAATGACAGGGAGCCATCCATGAATATAGAGATCATTGTCCAGCCATACACAACACTCAAGTGACCCATAAAAGATCACATATTTCCTTTAAGGGGTATTGGCCATGTGCAGATGGCCTACATCAGCCTTCCCATTCCTCATCTCCACTATGTAGCATGATGCATACCCTGAATAAATCCATGTCCAACCCAGTGATGTTGGACATACTACACATAAACATCCCAATCTCAAACACATACTTCATGGACATCCACCTTCCACATGCTGGACAGATCCTTGTCCCATACACTTTACATAGTCCTGCCATACTATGCATTCCTGTCTGTCAAAGCTGCACATTGCTCCCCTCTCAGACATGGTGTGATGACCGCATGGTAAATGTATCATTAAACCTGTGGATATGTAATGTGGCACTGCTCCACCTGGCCCCAGAGACCCACCTGTTAGCTACTGCCAGGTAACCTTTTATCCTAGATTCATACATGGCCCATGGCATATAGCCTACTAGTTGATTTTGACTGCACATGCTATAGTTGATATCCATCCCTGCAAATACCATCTGGCTAGCCAGTGTCCCATGTGTATCACATGTGCAACACAGGTGATACATGGCAGGATGTTGAATTGCTGTACAGTGCCATGTAGATGTATATGGCAGAACACATACATGTAAAACCTTATGTGAGCAGGTATGCAGGGTCACAGGTCATGTCTGGTAAGGCAGTGTAAGTCTTTATATGTGACATATACACAGCATTAAGGTTAACTGCATTAATGTGGACACATCCAGCTATGTGATGATAGGTAGGAACACCAGTACAGGCAAACAGACATGCCCACATCAAGACAGCATCCACATGGAGATGAGCAATGTAATCAGATGACACACACACATATATGGTGATAATATCCACTCACCATTGAGTGTCACATGTGTGTGAAACAAACACATCAGTGTCATGTAGGTTTGCAAATATAACTATTTAAACGTAATAAATGTGATACACATGTATGTTCAGCTGTAGCTCTGTATGTCTCTGTGACTTACTGTAACCTGTCTCCATCATTATGTCTTCCAGGTATGCTGCATACAAGGCTATCCCCTTTTACCCACTTGGAAGATGAGGCCCTCATCCCATACCCACTTGACAATCATGATATCCTGTTCAGCCATGTGCCACAGGATGCACAGCAGCGGGATGCCCTGTGGATGGAACTTTGCAGGAGGGTTAATGATGTGGGTGGCCACAACCGCACATACCAGCAGGTGTGCAGACACTGTACAGACCTCATTAGACAGGCAAAACAGCGTGCAAATGCAATCATCAGGGAACAAGGTGCAACAGGTGGTGGACCACCAACCCAGCCCTCACTCACACGTACCAAGGAGCTACTGGCCAACCTGGGGACACCTGCAGAATCACATCCACAAACCTTAGCTGATATCGTGGAGGTGGGTGTCTCTCTACCACTAAATCTGGAGTTGCCTGGTAAGTCAGTACTGCACCTATAACAACTATATTCCATATAGTTACATGTGTCACTGTACAATATGTAATGTAACATCCTATGCAAGGCATGTATACACACATGCCACATGCTATAGTATGCTACTCTGTGTATGCACACATGTGCATACACCATAGTATAGTCTAATGTACTTGTGTATGTGTTCCCATGCACAGTGCACCCTGTAGCCATCATAAAGGTGTGGATAATGCTCATACTGCTGTGTTACTCCTATTTAGGTACCTCTAGTGTTCCGCTGTGACAGCAGCCCATTACAGGTGAGACTGTTATTAGTTATCAGGAATCTTAATGCACAGATCTATCTGCCATGTGGCCATTTACACCATGTACACATAATGTATGGTCCTGTCACAATATACAGGTCAGACCTGCAGTGCATCACAATGCCTACCCATGTGCAACACTTACAAACTATGTGAATCATCTCACCGACATGAATCCTCACAAACTGCCATTGCCAGATGTGTGGACAGCTATGCATACAATGGTGGAGGTGCTGTTCACTGTAGGGACATGTACTACAAATCAGAACTACACATGTGGGGAATACAAACAGTACTACACAGTGGGCTGGAGTATGGCCAGCCCACATGACTCACTGGTGTGGATGATAGCCCTGCTATGAATGTCACACAAAGTGATGTGCTATCTTGACATGTCCATGACATCTAGTGGCCTGGCTGTAGCACTGCCTATCTAACCTGAAAACATATCCCACATACCACCCTTTGTCTGCATAACCCTATCGTCAGTGGAGCATATGACATCTATGGGTGTATGCCATATGGGACAACGCAGACATGTGAAATAGATGCCTGTCACAATCATTTGGCCAACACATGGCCATGGAGGATGGCCAGAAACATGGAGCAATACACACAGTAGACATGATGTGCTTGTGTGTACACCCTGCCGTACAATGGCTACACATGGTCCAACTATGGCCTTTGTGTAATGGTATATTGTAGATGTGGAACACTAGACATCCTACAGGCCTGTGCACATGTTGTGTAGGTGTAACATCAATTCACCACATAAGATGTGTTGAACATCTTGAGGATGTCACAACATGACAGCAGTCATCTGTACAGTATCCACATCAGCTCACAGATACAGTACATTCCCCTAGCAGGTGTTGGACATCAATGTCATACTTGATCCTCGTGTGTGTGTGTGTGTGTGTGTGTGTGTGTGTGTGGTACACAGATGTCATGTGGGACATGGTATACTAACGTGTTTGTCATGTCTGGCCATAGTTGCCAGGCAGCAGCAATATGGTTGCAGATGTGCAGGGGTGTCATCCGTATAGTCTTCAGTGACCTGTGTCACAACTTCCACATCATGGTTTAGTGTGCATACACCTCAGTGACGTGGGCCACATTCCACAGTATATATGTATTGTATCTGAACACAGTCATGACTATGAACTGTGTCTGTAACTCACACTGTATAGCAATAGAGACGCCTCATGATTCCCTGCAATGGCCATGCACATCAGCTAAATGTGCAGTATATCTGTAGGACAGACAGACAACACTGCATTGGGACACCATTACCCCACTGTATATTTGACAGGACACCACTGTGTGCAACATGTATGCATGTCTTTGCATACGTTGGCAGATGACATGTCATGCTACATGTGATTACCAAGGTCATATGCCACACATCAGGCAGGTGTACTGTTAACCTGTGCTGGTCTACATGGTGTAACACAGGGATGTATGCTAGCTACTACTATGATTGTGTAATTTGCATGTCATCTGCTATGGTACATGCATGCTGTTGTGTGCAACCCAGGGATCTATGATAACTACCACTATTATTGTCTGCGCTGCATGCCGTCCGCCGTATCACATGCATGTTGCATGCCTTCTGTCATATCACATGCATGTGTGTGTGTGTCTATTGCATAGATTGTAATGTACAGTTCTTGTCTGCCCTCACAGGTGATGTAGGTGCATTTTCCCTCCTGCGGTACATCTGATGTTAATGTCCCCACAGACTCTAGCAGTGATAATGAACATATGATTAAGGCACAGGTAGAGCTGTCAGGGGCTGAAATTGTGCCATTGGTTTCCATTCCAGCTATATCCCCCTCATCCCCGCACACAGATCCCATGCCTGCTCATACCCCATCATCAGTGGCCATAGAAGAAGGACAGTTGGCACGTGGTAACTTTGAACAGGAAAGTGTGGGGGTTATGGAAGGTGTGCCTGCACACCATGGTGTCAGCCAACTGACTGGTGGTGCCCCACACAGGCACGTGGCCAGTGCTGCTTTTAGGAGGACCTCTGGCCAACATGCTCCTGCAAGACAGAGCGCAGCAGCTGGTGTCACCAGACGCAAGTTTCAGGCTGTAATGGAGGCACAGGCACATGCTGAATGGCACAACAGAGAAGATCAGAGGCTTCAGAGGGCTGCTGTCCATTCTTTAAACAACATCCAGGCAATGGTAAATGCTCAACAGCAGATTGCTGAAGCTTTGGATAGATGGTTGGGTGACATGGTTGGAGTCCTTGACCATGGCATGACAATTCGCAAGCATGAGCTGTCTGTGTTGGAACGTCTGGTAGGAGTGAGGCATCGGGCATGTGGACGTAGGCCTGCTACATCACCTGTTTCAGGTCTACGTGTATGAGCTACCTCACATGTCCGCTCCCATAGTGGCAGTAGCAGCAGCAGTGCATCTGGTGCTGTGCTGTCCACACCATGACACAGCAGGCCACATGCACGTGGCCCAGGATGGTCCCAACAGGGACATGGTTCCAGTGGACAAGTGACATCAGACAGTACCCAGTATGCACCTCTGTCTGGTAGTGCCCATGCAACTCCTGGCAGGCACAGGTCAGATGTCCGTGGCCAGACACCGTGAACCGTAAAACCTCACCTGTACAGTCTGCAGTTGTCAATAATACCCCTGTGTAGGCCAAGACACATGGCAGAACTGTGTGCATACATACACGCACACACTGGAAACATATGTAGGGCACCGCAACACACACACATGCATAACATTCACACACACCCAATTAGATCAAAGGCCCTAACCAACACACATGATGTCATCCAATGGTGCAACCTAGGCCTCTGGCAAACATTATCACCCTGTGCATATGATGATGCCTGTGCCGCATCCCTGACATCCACACCATTGGTGCAGGGACATGCTCATATGGTCTGATGCACAGGGTGAACAGACTAGGAAGATAAGTGTAGTTTACAATTGTTGAGTATTGTTGACAGGCAGCAGACATACCATGTACTACAGGTGTACAATGCATTTCGTACTGTTAACAGTATGTGTCTTGTGTAACAACAGTAACTGCATGTTGGTCATGACGATCTGCTGTCCTCCTACAGGTCTAATTGCACAAGCGGTGGATGCCAGTGTTTGCAGTTTGTGTCCCATATGTCAATGTGGACTACTCACAGGTATGTATGAATATACCACCATGCACCATCTAGCTGCCACATACCAGTGAGAATGTCCCATGTTCCAAACACGTCTACTGATCCAAGAGCATGATAGCTGTGTATTAAGCTACTGTGGCTACAGACGTGACATCCATAAAGGGTGACATCACAGGTATAGTTACATGGAGTGGTGAGGTAAGAGAGTGGTCTATCTGAATACAAGGATAGAGGTCAGTGGGAAGTGTGATGCCACATTGGGAAGCAGTAATATACGTTCTCATGACAGGATGCCAACACACAACTGCACCCACACACTCAGGTATTGACCCACATGTATTCAGTGACACAGTAACACACCCACACACTCATGTATTCACTGGCACAGTAACACACACTCACACACAGTTGCTACTGGTGGGATGAGGACCCCTGCCTATGTGCAAATCATCATTACAGTACTGTGCACCTACATGATGCGCCACAGAGAATACACATGTACAGGTAGTCAGTACGGCCTAAGATTGGGGACATCAACATGGATAGTAGAATTCATCGCCTGGATGGGGGGAGGGGTCTTATCCATTCACTATGGTAACATACATCCTCACTCCAGGGACCAGACAGCCCTACATACACACACATACACACACTGTGGAATTAAGTATTGAATACACCTATGTCACGCACATACAGATACCTCACATGTGTGAGATACACGCCCGTGCCTATGTCCTGCTTTCTACATTGCAGTCTGTACAGATATGTACACTAGTGTACAGGAGAGTGAGTAACAATTGAGATGTATTCCCCACCATATGTGACATATATGGACACACACGCAACCACACATGCCTGTACTGTGAATCACAGCCCTGCCTAGCTCATGATATGTATGGCAGATGTACAGCAGTATTGCACATGTTACAAACGAACTGATGCTTCCTGTGGCAACAGTGCTGATATATGCACATGGGATGTCTTAACTGTTAACAGGTGTCAAGTGATTTACCATCACTGTGACCCTGACCACCATCTAAGGTGTGTGTTATGTCCTTCAATTAATGAAACAATTACTTACCGGTTACACAGGTTATTGCAGGACCAGTTGTGACACACCTGTGAGCTGTCCACAGCAAACATCCATCTGCAAAGATGCCCCACTACTTAATTATTTCCACACATCTGTCCATACCTGAGGTACTTCTTTCTGTACATTCAGCATATCACCATATACAGTTGGCAGTGTTGAGGCTGCATTGCAACTGCATGATGTACTAGGAAACACGTCACCTGCATACATCAGCAACTGCACACACATGTTATCTGAATGCACACCACTACATGTACATGTGTGTAGGTCCTATAATCCTGTCATTTGGGCATGTGTGTAGGCATTGCAATTGGTGAACATGTATAATGACATACATGACACATAGACTGTTGTATGATATGATGGTTGTAATGAGTGACCGGTACAGAGGGAATGTTACCTCTGTCAACATTGATATCACACCTTATGTACTGTTAGCATTCAGCAGCCATGGACCTACATTCCATGTGCATGTGTGTAATGGCTGTAGCTACCTGTTTGCACAAAGGACAACAACAGGTATGATATTTACATGTATGTTTTGTGTGTGTGTTTGTGTGTGTGTGTGTGGCATGTACATATCCAGGGCGGGTACATGTACGTCTTATCCATATATGAAGATGTGTACTGATGTACAGCAACAGTCATCTGCTAATGGTGGAAAGTACTGAGGGCCCCTGGTATGTGTACAGCTGACTTGGTTTCAGACAGTGGTATAATTGCATTGCATAACACATGATGCAACTATGTCAGTACATGGATACTCTCTACAGTTGATGTAGAGCTTGGTATAGTCCAATGGTCAAGGGTCACATGGTGGTGTACTCTTATATGTCCTACAACATGTATGGATGGGTGTTGGTGGTCCGAGGGCATGGCGGTGTCTGAGGTTTACATCCTAGAATGCAGGATGTGACACTGTGTCCTGCACATGACTCATCTGTGATGCCTTTTGTGGGGAAACCGGTAAGAACATGTGAGTGGTCTTTATGTATGTGGGGACACCACCACCTGGAGTGGTCCATACCTGTGTTATGGCCCACATGTCTGATTCTGAGGTATATGGTGGTAGTGCTAGGTTCTGAGATATATGGTGATAGTGCTATTGTGCACTACAGAGCCATCAGCCAAGTGTTCCTCACTGTACAGATGTCAGTACTCCCCATTGTTGGATCTACAGTGACCAGCTGAGATTATGAACACTACACATCTAGCACTGGTTAGCATAAGAAAACAATGCATTTGTCCTGTAGGTGTTAGGGAGTTATCCTGTGTTTAGAACATTTGCCTTGGAATGGCACTGTATGGGCGGATGTGACTTGGGTATTATCCCCACTCCCTTGAATTATGGATGCATTGTGATATGTGTCAAAAGCCTGTCTGCTGTCAGCCATGTCATCCCAGAATGACAGCAGACATTGTGTAAAAGACCAGTGTCAAATATATGTAGAGCAGCGTTTCTGCTAACAATGACAACTATTAACACCAAAGCGCATTACAATGTGTTCTTTACTTCTACCTGTAATAGCGTGGCCACTGTGGCCTTCTGCGTTTAGAATCAGAATGCATCCCAGTCAGCCCTGTGCTACTAAGTGTATGACCATGCCTAGCATAACCTTGTGTAGATGGACACATAGTGCATTCCAAACATCCCTGTGCTACTAAGTATGTGAGCATGCCCAGTGACACCTTGTGTTGGTTATGTGCCTCTGTGTATGGGCATGGCCATTGTAACCCTGTATAGTGGTAGTAGTCATCCATTCCACAAATGGGCATACTCCAGGTCAGGATGGATTCCTACTTTAAACACACAGGTTCACAGGTATGTACATCTTAACTGCCAGCATCCCTGTTGATGTCTATATTCCTAGAATGTCATAATAATAGCCTTGAAATGTGTAGTCTGTGTGGCGAGACTCGTAAGTAAGTAGTATTGTAATAGTGATCTGTAAATAGGCAGGTGTTCCCTTCCCACCACTGTCGTGTGTGTGTGTGTGTGTGTGTGTGTGTGTGTGTGTGTGTGTGTGTGTGTGTGTGTGTGTGTGTGTGTGTGTGTATGTGTGTGTGTATGAGTGTGTGTGTGTGTGTGTGTGTGTGTGTGTGTGTGTGTGTGTGTGTCTGTCCCTGTTTGCCAGAAGACTGTAAATTGCTTTTAGACTGCTCACACTCCATACAATTCATATACCCACCTTTGGCAGGGCTGATGATGACACCCACCTACAAATACAGCTCTGGGAGAACTGTGTCCCAGTAATCTTGGTAGCGCATTCCGTAACTGCGTAATGCTGCAGTGTAAAAAAGTAGTTAGGTCAGTGTTCTAATCCCAGACTTGGTGTGTGTGTGTGTGTGTGTGTGTGTGTGTGTGTGTGTGTGTGTGTGTGTGTGTGTGTGTGTGTGTGTGTGTGTGTGTGTGTGTGTGTCTGTGTCTGTGTGGTCCATCTGCCTGAGGACTGAGTAATGCTTTTAGACTGCTCACACTCCATAGATTTCTTATACCCACCTTTTGCAAGGCTGACGATGTCACCCACCTACAAATATACCCCTGGGAGTGCTGTGTCCCAGTAATCTTGGTAGCACATTCTGTAACTGCATAATGCTGTAGTGTAGTAAAGTAGTTAGGTCAGTGTTCTAATCCCAGACATGCCAAGTGTGTGTGTGTCTGCCTGCATGAGACAAGTACAGTGCTTTGTAGTATTTGCTGTAGCACATAACCTAAACATGTATTGCTGCAGTGTGATATGGTAGTGGTTTGTATACAGGACATGGCAAGTGTGTGTTTGTCTGTCAGAGCCTGTGAAGAGGTGACCATGATTGTCTTACCATTGGACATGTTTGGGAGTGAGTTTTCCTATATGGTATCCCTTTTATGACACATTGGCCACCTCATGAGGAGTACAGCTGTCAGTCAGCCACGGGACTGTGTTGGCAAGCCATACCCATACATCTGGCAAAAAGCCTAGTGAACAAAGTATGCAGCTCTACTAGTACCCGGTATATGTCCTGCACCCATGTGCCATGCACAAACAAACTTTCCTAGGATAGCCCACTATGTTGCTAGTACCATGCACATTGATGACAGATAGTAGTCATGGTGTGAATGCAGTGGCCTGCAGAGGACATGGCACCCTGTACAGCGGTACAATAGGCACATATATGCGGACATTGTGCCTTCACTATGTTCCACACTGAATGCCTGCAACATATGTGGTGCCATCAAATGTTATCCACAAAGGCCAGACAATGCTGTACACATGTGCCCTGTATGGACCAATGCCACTGACACCATGGAATACCTGTATCATACTATCCATGCAGGTGCAGGACTGACCTGCTCACTATAAGCAGGTTTCACCACACCAGGCCAGTATTGGCATATCGGGGTATAACAGGCTGTGTACACAACATGTGTCTGTCAAACCAGGTACACCTGTACATGTCACTGTACAGTATTGTGGGACATGCACATTCCAGGCAATGTCCATGTGAAGGACTATCAAACACAGACATGGCATGCATTGCAAAGCTATGGCCATACACAATGGTAACCAGGATGTCAGGCTAGATAATGCAGTACCCAACTGTGTGGGACATTACAGACACTACACCCCTGCACTGTACACCATTGTCAGGTGACGTGATGCAAGGATTACCCCTCACTCAGCCTTGTACAGCCATCTTGCACAGCCAACCAGTACACACCCATGAAGCAATGCATACCTGCATGCCAGTACTGGCACCCTGTGTCTGCGTATGGGTTGTGATGCTCCCAACCACAGTCACTCCCAGTATAACCCTCATTGGCATACCAACAGATGTCAGGCACTTTCACATGCCCTAGCCCATAGAACCTCCAGATATCCCCTGTGGTGCATGTGGTCCTGTGCATTACTGCAGTGTGGCAAACTAAGTAATTACGTTATGTATTTGTGGCCCTGGCAAAGGTGTCAGTGCATGTCCATTAGAGAGTGTGGTTGTGGTGACAATGGCATCCGTTCACATGGACAGCCATGTGTGCCACACTTAATGTATGTCTACTATATCTATTGCAGATGTCACTCTCCTACACATATATGCTCTTACAGCACAGCAGCATATCGTCTTTGTGGCACATGCAGTAACATCATGCACATGTAATAGTAATGAGTAGTCAGGGGTTTGACCCCTGTACTGTTCGGCGTGTGGCAGATGATGCTTATGGTTAAGTCTCCAAGCCCTTCCCTGGTGTACTTTGCCTGTCCCACCCACACACTCTCTGATGGATGTGAAGGAGTACACCTGTACAGCAGCAGCATGTGTATTGTAAGTGATGGACATGATCAGGTGATGGCCTCTGCACCTGTTGCAGTCCTCCTCTAGCTGATTGCACATGGTACAGCTGTGATGGTGTTCCCATAGCCATCCGAATGATAAACACAGTACACTATCTAGGGAAACATGTTGTTATCTGGCCATGACAGTCGCTGTGAGTGGTACCTGGATGTGATGTTCTGACAAAGCATCACAGATGATATCTGGATGTACCTCAATAATTTTCCACAGTGGGAAATAGCCTAAAGACAGGGGGGTGATGCACCACACATGACTACAGCATGTAAGTGTAGCTATGCTGCATTGAGACCACTGCCTATTTAACATGTGTGTGGTAATGGCTATTTTGCATGTTATAATACAAACATGACAGTACTCTGTTCATGAGGGACCCCTATCTGTAGGGCCATCTGTGAACTGGTCAGTGTGTGCAACCATTTGTTCCTTGTGATATACACTGAACACACATCTGTGCACAGCAGAAGCATGGTGTGAGGATTGTAGACAGTACATGATGATAGGGATGTGTTAACTCCATCGTATCCCTGACTGGACATGTGTCACATGAGACAGTGGTATGACAGACACTGTGTGGGGTTCCCAGTGACAAGCCAACTGTTCATAGCTGTGGTCACATGTCTACTACATATTGTACAGATGGCATGCAGTATATATGCATGTGCTGTGCTCCCTCTGCAAATGTATACCATCTGTTGCATTGGGCTGCTGGTGATATCTATGCATACTGTTGTAGGTAATCCTGTATGCTGTTGTCTATCACTAAGCCATATGTGGGTTTAAAATGCACCACCATAGGCTGAATGAGTTAGGAGGTCCCGGCAGAACCTCCTGTCCCACTTCAGCTGACCTTGGCACCGGGCACTAGCACATCTGAGGCCCAGCCATAGACATCAACTTCTGTTGGCTCTACACCACCTTCTGGTGGTACCACCAGTAAGGATGGAACATGTCCCCCTTGGGAGTGGGACCAGACAGTTACATATCTTCTGTCATGCAGTCCCAGACATGTTGCGTTGGTGGCTCCCTAAGGAGTTCTGAAGCCAGATACACCAGTTCAAGGGCAGAGTGTCACATTTACAGGATGATGCTGCACCTCCTGGACAGCCCCCAGCACTGCCTCCTTTGCAGCTGTATAGGTGCAGTGGCAGTTGCCCATGGCTAGGGACCTCCGTCCCACTGTTCCCATGGGCTTGTGAATGCCGAACACCCATCCCCATCTGGGGTGCATCCCCCCACATGTGTCATATACCAACCCTGTATGCTGTCTTTCCTGTGATCCCACCTATCCTCCACGGACATACCTACACTCCTTCCTCAACATGTGACCCTCACCTACGGACACATAAAGCCAATTGGCTCCTGGGACAACATCTGCCCTACACATAGCTGTCCATTACACACATGTGCCCACTGGACACATGAAACCCTTGTAATATGCATCACAACATACTCCTGTTTTCCTCACCCCTGTCCCTCAGGCGCACGATCCTGGTATGCACACCACTCCTACATTGTCCAGGTACAAGTGATGCGGATGACCCCATTGTACACACAACACTACCAGTCCCTCTATGGTTACCCCATTTACCTTTATCACGATGATGATGTTGCACACAGCACCTTGCAAGAGTACTGTTCACACATAATGATTGGACAGGTACTGTTGTGTTAATGTACATTACATACACAGAGTGATGTATACAGCCAATGTACAACTATCTGCATGTATGACTGACACATGTCTGTCTGAGGGAGTCTTGTGATCACATAAAGCAACACCACTACGTAATATAGGTGTCACTGGTGTTTCCCATTTCATTCATTTGTAATGCTTTATTGCCACATGGTATGTTCCTGATATATCTCTATATATGTATGTACCTATATGCTGGACATGAACACACACATATACATCTACATGATGGGATACATTCCTATATTGTTGAATGACTGCGCTGTATGATATTTTTGTGGTACTGTCCGTTGTCTGTATATCTGCCATGGCGTATTGGTAATACACATTAGCTGTGTTTGCAGGGTCCTGGTTCCGACCCTTGCAAAGGACATTTATTTGGTTGCAGGGCAGAACAAGACCATTGGATACGGAGGGAGTAAGGCATATTAAAGCAGTTGGGAGTGGGTGTGCGTGGGTTTGTGTGGTGTTAAGCACTGCTGACCTCTGGTTACAGCCTATTACACTCGGTTAGCCTCTAAATTGCTTTATCGGTGCAATACTCACATACTGGTAGCCAAACACACTTACACCTGCTCGCTCCCACACTTGCAAATACACCAACATTGATGCTTGCATTTGTCACTCACACCCCTGGGTGGGAGCGAAGACCACAATATTACCTTGTGATGCCTATTACATCAGACTACATGACTAAAGTATCAGGATTGGCTGCCCTTTAGGTGACGGCATTGCATTCGACTGTACAGAATCAGCGGCCTACCCAGTGAATCAATTATATTTGTGTGTACCTCATAAAATCTGCTCCCACCTTGTGATGCCTATTACATTGGGCTACATGACTACAGTATTGGGAATGGCTGCCTATTAGGCGACAGCATGGCGTTTGACTGTATGGAATCAGCGGCCTGTCCGGTGAATCAATCATATTTGTGTGTTCCTCATACAATCTGCTCCCATCTGGCTGATACATGGGAACCAAGACTCTTCAATAAAGACAAGTAGTTGGGTTGTGGGAGCCACATCCGTCGGGCAAGTTATGCTACCACATACCTATTATAGGTCTACCACCTTTTCAATTGGCCAAGGTGGGACTTTAGGGTTACCACCTGTCAAACTTTGCGAGGGGCACTGCAAAAATAATCAAGACATAGCAAATGTCCTGATTACAGGACATTATTATATTCTACATTTCATTAATAGTTGTATAAAACAATTATTTTATATATGACACTTCTATATGTTATGTGAAGTAGCATAAGCAATTCCAGTGTTACTAGATTAAGCTTTTATTTGTGCAAATAAGTATAATTCTGTACTATGCACAGCTGTAGGTATGTTTTGTCCTTGAAAGTCTGACATTTCTACAGAACATGTTCCACTTTGGCCATTTGGAAAGATGGCAACCCTATAGGACCTGTATGTAAAGACGTCAGACTTTTCAGGGCAACACATACCCACAGCCAGTAGAAAGGAGAGTACGTCACAGTTTTGCCTAAATAAAAGGTTATTCTTGTAGCATTATAGTTGCTTATACTGTTACTTATAACATTTAGGTGTTTCAGGTACAAAATAATTGTTTTATGCAACTACTACAAACAACATAGGAAATATTTGCCCTCAATCACAGGGCATTTGCCATAATTACATTTATTTTTCAGGACACAACTGCCCAAAGGGGAGTGTCCCTCACAAAGGTGGACAGGTAGTAACCCCAACCCTATTATTCTATCAACTTTCTAAGGTAGTCAGTGGAACATGCACTTTATCTCACTAGCAGACTTCTCATATGAATGGGGAAGAACGAACACTGAATCAGGGACACTGCATAACAACCTCAGGGACACATTTAGAAGGTTGGTGCTAATAACCTGAAACATTGATGGACCCAGAGCACATATGTATTCATACAAATTGTCTGAGGTACATGCTGTTTAGGACTGTTACATGTTGTCATTATTCATTATGTGTATTCCACCACCTTTCCTCCTAATATCACTAATTCTAGGAGGGTTTAGTTGGGACAGTGTTAGATTCTGATTCGTAATCACAGACGTCCCTGGTAATCGGGGACAGTTCAATGATACCGTCCCTATGTGTTCTCCCAATGGTTTATGGACTGTCCAGTAGATGTGCTAAGTACTAACCAACTAACTAGGCCCAACCCTGCTTAGCTTCCGAGATCACACGAGATCGGGCACATTCAGGGTGGTATGGCCGTAAGGTTTGGGAAGTATGGGCTTCTGCTATACCCACATCGGAATATTACTTACACCCACGGGGCGGTCCTAATATGTGTCTGCCAGCCAACACCTGCATGCCTAGGCCCATAATCGCATGCCCATAGTTCCCCTACCTGCCACTACTCTACAGCACTCATCCTTACTGTGGGCGCAGGTGGACACAGGTGGAATATGAACGCACCCCTACACACTGCCACTCTCCCCGTGTCGGGACACATGTCGTACATTGTGTCAATCCATATATTATCAGGCTTGCACAACCTACTGTTCCGTGTACAGCTACATCCTGGTCGCAGTAGTCTTTACTGGCATTGCCTGAAAGAACAACATTTTTGGTATCCCACAAGGGATATCGCTGTCCGTGTTTAAAGTGTAGACCTTGTAGATCTCTCCCACTGGTAGTTTCCTGCTGGTGGTCTGGGAAGCAGTGTTGTATTTACCTTTATTGAGTGTCTGTATGTCTCACTGGCCTAGCTGGGGGGCTGGGAGGTAGACGTTTGTTGATTGGACCTCCCACCAACATATGCCCGGTCTGAACATATGTTACCCATAACTGCTGTAACATAACCTAGGTATATACATGTGTATATTTACTGTAACACATATATATCTATTTACATTAATATATACAGATATATCTGCATATGTATTCATACATGTATATTCACATCTTGCTAATTATATATATATATATATATATATATATATATATTTGTGTGTGTGTGTGTGTGTATATATATATATATATATATATATATATATATATATATATATATATATATACACATATACATCTGTGTCCATACATTCCCGCTCATATGCACTTACACATGCGTAATGGTGTTTATATATGCTTCACCAGCATACTAGTGTTTTATTCATTATAACACCGACACTTCACTCCAGTTATCTTGTAATCGGTATGTAGCACGTTATACAGCGGACAGATGTCGCAATATGTTCATGTATGGATAACCGATGGTAATTGGAATGTGATAGCGTGATTTGACCTGCCCCTCTTCTGCACAGCCTGTTATTCCATGTACTGTCGATGTTTGTATGGGCACATTCCTATTATTTATGTCAACAAATGGAATGCACGTGTTACAGAATTTGTACTTCAACATATTGTTGTCTGCATGTGAGTATGCATATATACCTATTATGAACTAGCTGAACTCCACTGGGTGGTCCATTATAACTGACCCATCCAACCCTGACGCGCCTGGATCCATAATTGCATACCCATAGTTCCTCCACCCCACCCGTGTTGAATTAACATGCATAACATCCATTATCCACTTATTATCACAGCCATGACACACCTTTACACATTGCCCTCTCCAGAGCTTTTGGGGCCCTACACACATTTTGTCCTGTCTCGTGTATTCACAGGGTCTCCTGCCATGTATATTTGCACATACGTGCGTTTCCTGGGGTTATGGAATCTGGCCATTTGTGCTTTCCAATTTTTGGAGGTCCCAGCATGGGACTACATTCCATCTGTGTGTAAAGTA
Organism: Protopterus annectens; assembly: GCF_019279795.1. NCBI lineage: Eukaryota > Metazoa > Chordata > Ceratodontiformes > Protopteridae > Protopterus > Protopterus annectens. The sequence continues at coordinate 1,762,187,031 of NC_056729.1, read as the reverse complement.
GACTTAGCAATTCAACAGTGTTACTCCCACTGGTAAAACCCTGCCTGTGGTGTGAGTAGTGATGCTCTGCTGACTCCCGGGCAGCTTTTTATGACATACTCTGAAAGCACTATTTGTTTGTGTGTTTCTGCTATTCCCAGTGAGGGGTTGTCACAGCGGAACTCCGGTCTGCTAACAATTGGCAGTAGATTTTTACGTGCCAAGTTGCCGGCCCTGACACACAACCTTCAATGAAGGTACGCCCATTCACGCATGTGTCCACACAGAAGACGCTGTAGCTGAGAATCGAACAGGACAACGACTCTGAAAGCACTGTATAATACCAACATTGCTCTTGATTCCCTTCACATCCCTTGTGTATGCTTTACTGTTACAACGTCCATTCTTTATTATATATATATATATATATATATATATATATATATATATATATATATATATTTCATGTTTGTAGCTATATATCTATACACACATATATATGTGTGTGTGTGTGTTTGTGTGTGTGTGTGTGTATATATATATATATATATATATATATATATATATATATATATATATATATATATATATATATATATATATATATATATATTATGAAGTTACTATGTCATGCTAGCATTTTTTCTGCACCAAGTTATTTTTAGTATAATAGTATGGTCTATTTGCATAGCTGCACCTTGTTCACTAATGTTATTCATGTAATTGTGTTGTGTGAGACAGCTCATACTGGTGTTTAAATATTTCTATATAATTGTATTGTTACTGGTGGATAGAATCACATTTGACAACCTCAACAGAGTGCTGCTCGCTATATTTTTATCTGTGATGGCATAACTGTCTTGAGGTTTCTTCAAACAGATATTTTTCCAATTGGCTCAGTATCTGCATATACTTGTAGTTGGTTCAAGACATATTTTGCTGCACAAAGTAGCTTATTTGCTCAGTTTGCTTTTTGTAATCTTTATAATATATCTTTACCATCTCAAAGTGTTTACTCCTCTCTGTACACTTCTTTTCTTGACCTAACACCACTCTTAAGTATTCAACTGCGGTGCCACCTTTATCATTCTTATAAGAAAAGCGCAGTCCGGGTCTGAATTGTCTGCAAACAGCTAAAGCTAACTTTGAGTATGTGTCTACCTGTTTGAGCCAATATTCATTTTCTCCTGGAGAGCACTCTGCTTTGGCTTGTAAGCAGCAGCCCCTCCCCACACACACACACACTCACTCATCTTCCACTTTATCTCTTATTCCCTTCTATTAGCAAATAGTATCCATAACTGATCAATACTGTGTGTTTGCTAATTTAAACTGAGACCACAGTAGCCTACTGATACAAGGTTATCCTGTTTTTCCACCTGGCAAATGGTTAAGAAATGACTTACTGTTTCAGAGCAGTCCTTGGGCAGTTGTGATTTGTTTCTTAAACACAAACTCGTCTTTGCTTTGGCTTATTAGCAGCAGTACAAAGAACTGCCTGCTCACACCCTTGTTCTCCCCTCCCCTTTCCCTGTTCATTACCTTAAGACAATCCCAAAGTTAATAAATATTACCAGTGGCAGGCACCATTTTTAAAACTACAACCACCCTTGTCACTATCATATGTTCATTTATCAGTTAACTCTGTTACCTGATTGTTTCCAGCCCCCTCATAAGAGCAACTAACAGGGTCTCCACCCGCTTCACTCCCCACCCTGCTCCCTATTCCCTCCCACCCCCAGTGGTCTCACCTTTATTACACTCTCAAACCCCTCCCATCTTTCCAATAGCCAACCACAGCGCTAACCCAAGACTACCTCCTCCCTCTTCCCACTACTATCACACCTCCTCAACTAACATGTACAGGCATACCTTACCTATGCTCACTGCATGCACTCTCCTTGCATATCTTACATCCTACCAAAGCTCCCTCATTCCCCCACTCAACCACTACCACTGTACTACTACTCACACCACCACTCATGTCTCACCCTCACTCAGCTCCCCTCACACCAACTCAAGAACCATCCCTATGCACCCCCCACATATTCTACCAACTATAGTACTCAAACATAAAGCATCCCTTCATCTTAACATAGTAACCCTCCCACCATACCTATTACCCACAGAGCACAATCATAAAGTTTCCCTTATAAACAAACACATTCAAAAACTGAAAAAAACTAATAACCTCATGCATATCAAAACTAGCCCTAAATGGAGACATCCACCCCAACCCAGGCCCTACCATCTCCAGCCCCAATACTCATAATCAGACTAGAAACCACAACTTCTCCCATATTACAGCCAATAGAAAGCCAAGTGACTTCCTTCTACTAAGCCTAAATATTAGAAGTATATCCAACAAAGTCGATGAACTCCATGCCACCATAGACTTGTACTCCCCAGATATAGTAATTCTGAAAGAAACCTGGCTAAAACCTCACATTACCAATGAGCAAATACTCCCTACAGGTTATGGCATACTAAGAGCAGACCGGCTAAACAAGAAAGGAGGCAGTGTAGCTATAATATTTAAACAGCATCTAAACATCCAGATCTTAAAATCATCACCTCCACAAATAGGCAATGAAGAAATAATATATACCAATCTCAAAATAAACCAAAACAAAACCATCAACATAATTGGATGCTACTTCCCACCTGGCCAAAACATCCCTCCACTAGAAAACCTCCTCAGCTGGACTACTCACCATCTCCCCCAAGAAATAAACTATCATTTTAGGTGATTTCAATATTGACTGGCAATCCTGTTCTGGCAACCATCCAACCCATCATGTAAACCTTCATGGCTTCACCCAACTAGTCCAGTCGCCGACCAGGATAAATAAAAACTCCAGCAAGCACACTACTCTGGATTGGATACTAGTCAGTAAGAGCCCCCAATCATATATAACAGGCTGCTTATCAGATAGCCTCAGTGATCACTCCCCAACATTCCTACCCAAGAAACACCTATACCAAGTTAAACCTGTTATCTACCGTCAAATACGTAAAAAACTAACTTTAAGCCACTCACATTCATCTCATCCCTCAAATAATGTAACTGGCATCCTCTAAAGTACCTCAGTCATGATGACGCAGTTGAATTTTTTAATACTACCTTCCTGAGCATGCTTAATTACCATGCCCCCATAAGACTTTACAGAATCAAAGCACTATCCTCCCCATGGCTACAGAAAACCACTAAGTCAGAAATGAAAAACAGGGATAAAGCCTGGGAGCACTGGCACAAAACCAAAACCCCCTCAACTAGACAGAAATTCCTAGAACTGCGCAATAGAGTCAAAAAGCTAATAAAACAGGACACATTCCAATACTACCAGTCTGGCCTAGACTCCTCCCAACACAGCCCCAAACAATTCTGGTCCTCCATAAACTCCATCCTCCACCCAGGTAAAGTCAGTATCCCTCCTCCTAACATCCCTCACTCCTCAGAAAATATTGCTACCTCATTCAACACACACTTCACACAAACCATACTATCACTAGCTAAACAACACAACCCCCTCCCCTCCAACCCACACATTCAACTAGTAATCTCCCCACTGCCTTCTATTTTTCTCCTGTACCTACCTCCAGCATAAAAAAACTCTTAACTAAACTTAAGCCCACCAAATTAGCAGCAGACAACCTCCCAAGTGAATACCTACAAATCGCAGCTGATGCTCTGGCCTACCCAGTATCCATCTTGATTAACCGATCTCTGTCAGAAAGTTACGTTCCCACACTGTGGAAAGTATCACATATAATTCCCCTCTACAAAGGTGGACCCTCCACAGAACTAAACAATTACCGCCCCATAGCTATTCTCTATCCACTCTCCAAAATACTAGAGAGATGCATACACTCTCAAGTCTCAGACTACCTCCTTACTAACAACCTCCTTTCCAATACTCAGCATGGTTTCCGACTAAACCATAACACCACCACTGCCTTACTCTCCTTTACTAACACTATCCTTCAGCATAAAAACTATGGCTATCTCTCCTCTGCTACTTTCCTAGACCTTTCTAAAGCATTTGACATGGACCCACACAAACAACTCATCTCTGTCCTCAGTAACCTATCCTTCTCACAATCAGTCACCAACTGGTTTCAGAGTTACCTTTCTGACCGCCAACAATCCGTTGCATGGCAGAATGACATATTTCCCCAACTACCTGTCTCCATAGGGGTTCCCCAAGGATCCATCCTTGGACCCCTACTCTTCTCTGTTTTCACCAATAATCTAG
>NC_056729.1:1762000296-1762177796 GCF_019279795.1 Protopterus annectens | reverse complement strand
GGATATGTGCCAGTAATGTTTCTGTACATGTGTATTGCACTTTTTAATGTTCATATGTTTGTGGGATTGTATTGCGGATGTGAATATTTGTTCTTTGGGTATCTTCCTGATTCACCCACTGCTCCCTCGTACACCTCCAGTTCACCTATTGTACATCCATCCCAGTCTCCCCTTGGTGAATTATTACATTACCCATCAACCCCCACCCCCATATTCCACAGACACCATACATCCCTTCTCTGGTTGATGGCCCATGGCACAGTCAACAGAACACATTCCGTATACTACATATCTCTGGTACCAATATAGTTGTGAGGACTACCCTAGCATTTCTGACCGTCCACATGCTGTACTTCACACACATAGGTACACACAAATACGTATCTTTCATGACATGGTAGGTGGACCTGGGTAATACCCGTTCATCTTTGGGCTGTCCTGACAAGGATGACTTGGATCGCAAATGGGCAGATATTGGGTGAATGCTCTGACCATTGGTAGGGTTACCACCTTTTCATATGACCAGGATGGGACATTTTCAGGACACACATCAAAGTTTACAGGCCAACACATACCCACGGTCAATACAAAGGATAGTACTTTAGTTTTATGCCTAAATGTAAGCTTTTATTGTTGTAGCGGTTTAGTTGCTTATTCTGTTTTGTTTACTTGCTTATTCTATTTCTTGTAACATTTAGATATTTTATATACGGAAATAAGTATTGTATGGGACTATTACATAAAATATGGGACATAATTATATCCTACAATCGCAGGACATTTGACATTTATAATGGTTTTGGTATGGACACAACTGCCTACAGGGAGACTGTCCCTCACAAAGTGGGACAGGTGATAACCCTAACCATTGGGCTAGGCTTAGCAATTGGTAGCATGCTAACACGATGCATTTCGCTTCCACTTGGTATAACTGTCGACACTACAATGGAATACGGGCATGGGTTTTTAAATATCATTTGTTCGAGGGACGGGGACTCAATATTCAGCTATGTGCCTTTGTGTTTACTTTTTATTTTGGTGTTTGCAAAACTGTCATGTATGCTTTGCATATATTTCAGTATCTATGGACACTGACAGGAGTGATTACTATCAGAGGCAGTTTGTACTAGTCAGCATTTTAGGTTGCGCGTATGCAGCAGACATGTTCACGCCTCCGTGCAGTGCTTGGACACACCCCTGCACTCGCGCACGTTTCCTATGCACGCCATTATGGCAGCGTGACTTCGTTAATATGCATGTGTTGCTGCTGTGCCATCTCTATGCTGCACGGTCGGTGCAAGGTTAACGCTGTCCTTGCGCCGAGCTTCATGAATCCCGTGGAATGTGTTTTTGTTTGATGAACAACTTTATTGGTAGAAATGGGGTGTCACTATGAGCATCCCATGCACAAATTCTTACGCTAACCTTGTAATGCATTTTTGGGAATCTAGACACCTACATAATAATGAAGATAGTGAAAGAGTGAAACTGTATAGATGTTTTGTTGATGATGTCTTTATGTTGTGGGATGGGGATGAACATTCCTTGTCTGAATTTGCTAATCTGTTGGAATCCACTGCAGGTTTCCTTAGGTTTACTACAGTCAGTTCTCATGTTCAAATTGATTTTCTGGATATATCTCTTCATAAAAGTAAAGCCTGGGATGTGTCCACTACATTGTTCAGGAAACCCTGTTGGCGCAATGGTCTATTAAGCTATGGCAGTATGCACCCCCAACACGTTTCATAACATTGTAAAGAGCCAGTTTTTGAGAGTGTAGAGGGTTTGTGAAGGGGGTGATACATTAGTTAGTGAAATGGACATAATGAGATGACTTTTTGAAGACAGGGGATATAAGAAAGATGTTATACAGGAGATAGGGGAAGGAATATCCCATAACCATTATAATATGGGTCCCACTCAAGAAGTGAATGTTGGACAATGCGGTACATTTCAATTGAATAAGATTAAAAAACATAATTTCTCTTTTATTACAAATTATACCAGTAGGACTAATGTGGTGAGGGATGTCATTTGCAAGCACTGGTCTTTACAGACCACTGATAGCCCTACAGTGAGAGTCTTAGGTTAAATTCCTCATTTCACATTTAGGAACAATAAGAGCTTGAAAAAGCTTTTATGCAATGATACAAAGAGAATACAGCCCCTAGGAAGGAGATTAGGTACATAGCCATGTAGGAATTGCAGTTTCAGCAAAGTTATAAGTAAAAATCAAGTGTTTGATTGTCCTAATACACTCTTTGTTTTTGAACCACAATTCTATGCAGACTGCAATATCATCAATTTAATTTATTTAGCAACATGTGATTTTTGTACTTGTTTCTACATAGGTAAGACCACACAGAAATTAAAGTAGCGCATTAGCAAGCATCTTTATGAGATATGGAATAAAAATGCGAAAAATGCTTCAGCTAAGCACATTGTTGCATGTCCAGGACACCATTTTTCTTTTAGACTTCTACAACCTGTCCATATCAGTGCAGGGGGGGGGGGTGATACTAATAACCACCTAGAACGCATAGAATTAAGGTGGATTTTGAGATTACAAGCACACAGGTATCCAGGAGTTAACAGTAATGTTAGCATCAAGTCTGCTTTAAAAGAACGCAGATTAATGAAGCCTTAGGCATAGTAAAACTGTGTCTTTAGTATAGATTGCCACTTGATGGTTCCATTAAGTTGCATAATTTGTTGATTGGTTACTGATTTGTATTTAAATGTTAATGCATTTCAGTTTTTATAAGACCTGAAGAAGTGTACTGCATATGATAAAGCACTTTTATTTGTTTTTATGGTTTATGTTTTTATTAAAAGTGAGTTTTACTGCCGTGGTTGTCCTGCCGGTATTTTTCTACATACAATAAAAACACTGTTGATGAACAAAATCACTGAGGGGGTTAGTTAGACTGTTTTTTTGAAATAGCTGGCTACATTCAGTACAAGAGATGTGCACAGAGTGACAGGGGATGAGCATAATGCCTATCAGGAGCAAAAACACAATATTTGTGTCATTAGAGAAGTCCCGAAAAACATAGGCGACAATGAAGATTCACAATAGGGGTGTGCCGCACCTGCTCAGATAGTTCATTCAGCATCTTTTAAGCAAGGGAACAATGATCAGCCTTTGATCATTGTTTAGGTTGAAGGGATGCTGTGGACAAATGTCCTAACAGATACAGAAGGAGAGACCTGTGTTACAAACAGAAGGTTAAGGATGGATCTGAGAAAGAAAACTTTAATTTCAGGTTTTAACAAAAGTGCATGTATTGCAGTAGGCAGTGAGCCTGTACAAATAAGATTTTATCAAGATGGGGATCCCATAACAGGAACATTTTTGATGCATCCCAGTTGTGGGAATGCCATAATATGAATGGATATTAAGAACAACTTGAGCATAGTAATAGAGTCCACTAAATACATTTTGTGGAAGACAAAAGGTGAAAATGAAGCTGGCAATGACCATAAGTGTCTGACAGTACAAGTTACCTTGATAGAAAGTGAACAAAACAAGGCAGTGCCCTGGGCAGATGAACAGAAGGATATACGGGACACCATAGAACAAGAATTTCAGACCCTATGGGCAAAAAATCAAAACCAGATTGTGGAAAATTAGAAGTACCAGTCACGGTAGAAAGCTCAAGGGACTTCATCCCTCCTTCCCAAACGCAGTATCCAATTCCAGCTGAAGCATCAGCTGATATGAAAAAAATTCATTTTAGAATGGGCACAGACAGGCAATAATCCAAAAGGGACATAGTCCAACAAATTTGCCAGTTTGGCTAGTTAAAAACAAAGTTTGTAAGCTACCATTTGCTTCTAGATCTCCGAAAGGTGAATCAGTACACAGAACAAAGAGCTCATCTAATACTGGGAGTTGGAGATTTAGCAGCTTGGATAAAACCAGAGACTCACTGCTATATTGTGATAGACCTGGCCAATGGACTTTTTGCAGTACCACTTCAGAAAAAGGATTGGATATGGTTTGCTTTTACCTTTGAAAATCAGCAATTTGTTATGACTAGAGTACCACAGGGTTTTTAAAATATTCCTGTCATTTTCCATCAGATAGTGGGGACAATCTTACAGGACGTGAGCAAGGACGACAGAGTTATATATTATACTGATGACATTTTGATTCAATCATAGATGGTAGAACTGCACAGAAAACAGCTAAAAAGGTTCTACAGGTACTGCAAAAGGCAGGGTTTAAAGTAAACAAAGATAAAATCCAGTTCATGTCACAATAAGTTAAATTTCTAGGGACTATTATCAGACCAACAGGGAGGACTCCCTGTAAAGAAAGGGTGTGAGGAATTCTGGAACTGCCAAAACCTTTGACAATTCCAGACTTACACAAATTTATGAAAATTATGAACTACAACAGGGAATGTATAAAGGATTATGCAGTGCAGTCACTGCAGCTCCCCTCTATAAAATGCTGTCAGAACAGAAAGATGAAGTGACTCTAAAGTGGAGTCGCATTGAAGAAGAGGCACTAAAGAAGTTAAAGCATAAGTTAGCACAGACAGCAGAACTAATAGCTCCTACCAATAAACTATGTTTTATTTTACAAGTAGCAGCAGGAAAAGAGACACTTTCAGTAATATTATTGCAATAATGGCCTCACGATATCTCCAGGAATGAAGAGACCATTGAGACCAACTATCTTTTGCAGTCAAAAAATGACTGATTAAGAATGGCTTTCATCCTTGCATTCAGCAGCTTTTGGTCAATTATTGGGGAATAAAACAAACAAAATACTTAACAATGTTTTCAGGGTCATAATACAAACTTCACATCAGCCAATAAAAACACTGTTGATGAACAAAATCACTGAGGGGGTTAGTCAGACTGTTTTTTTAAATGGCTGGCTACATTCAGTACAAGAGATGTACACACAGAGAGGTAGGGGACAAGCATTACCTATGCAGTTTTATTGGATATGAAGGAAAGACACATGATTGCAGATCTGCCAATCTGGAAAAGCCAGATATGTCACCAGTAAAAGGAGATCACGACCACCACATTCCGACTGTATATGTGGATGGTGCCCAGTTCTGGAAAGACTGGAAATATGACACTGGATTTGCAATAGTGACACTAAAAAAGGGAGGCAAACCAATTCTGGTCAGACTAACAGGATACATGTCAGCACAGTGGGCAGAATTGGAATCTGTAAAATATGTTTTGCAGCTTTTCCATCCAGTAAACATTTACAGTGACAGTGCCAATGTGGTAAATTCATTAAAACTACATATGGTGACATGGGCACAGAGTGGATTTATTGATAGTACAGGAAAATGTTTAAAGCATGCTCACGTCTTATAGGATATATGTAAATTTATACAAATGTATCAGATGTAGGGACAATTTAGCATTTTAAAACTAAGAGCCCAGCAAAGTCAAGCAACAAAGATGCAAAATGAAATGCTTCAGCTGATGGCAAAGCAAAGGAACCCTCTGAAAAGGAAGACCCTTTATACCTTGAAGAAACTGAAGAGGAACTCCAGTTCTCTGAAGTATGGCCCCTAGGGGAGGGGGAACAAATAGACATAGATTTGGAAAAGCTCCAAAAGGAGAAGGGAATAACCAGAAGAATTGGAACAATATGAGTTAGAGAGCAATGGGTAGACAGGTGTTTTCATACAGAAAATGGGCTATGCTTACCATATATTCCATATCAACTGGAAAAACAGCTAGTGAGATTTAACCACCACATTTTGGGACATATATAGTAGTATGGAAAAGTATTGGAATTCAAGTCTAAAAACAATTGTGAAAAATAGTAAAGGGTGAATGTCTGATATGTCTTCAGACAAATGCAAAATGTAAAACGCCACAGCTGCACAGGGTACCCATGGCAGATAGACCATGGCATGCTATACAAATTGGCTGCACAGGGCCACACCCTTTGGCAAAAGGTTGATATCATTGTTTGCTGGTAGCAGTAGATGTATTTTCAAAATGGGTGAAAGCAATTCTGGCCAAAGGGATGACAGCCAAACTAACAGCAGAAGCACTTTGAAAAAAAACATTTTTTTCTCACTGGGGGTGTCTCAGGGTTATAGAATCAGACATCAGACCACAGTTTTTCAGGAAAATATAAATAATTATGAAACATGTTAGGAATTCAACAAATATGTTATGTACCATACCATCCACAGTCAAATGGGATAGTGGAAAGAATGCACATAACTTTAAAGGACAGGCTAAAAAGATGTGCATTGAAAATGGAAATGATTGGGTAAAACATTTGTTAACATTCTGATGGAAATCAGATCAACACTCAGTAGTAAAATGGGCATATCATCATTTGAAGTGATGACATTCAGGAAGATGCCCCTACAGTTCCCTTCTAATCTGGAGATCTGGAGTGAGAGGCTAGCGTTGGAGGCAGCAAAACATCAACAATGGATGAAAGACCTGCAAGAAATATACCAAGGCACATCTAGAGAGAAAGCATTCCATTTATGGAAAAAGGTTCCAATATTGTCAGGAAAAAAAACATTCAAATTGGCATTAAACTTATGGTAAAAATCTTCAATAAAACTGGTGCACGGTACAGTAACTGGCAAGGACTTTTCGAAGTAAAGAAAATAATTGGGCCTTTGGTCCTAAAAGTAAAATAAATGTAAAGAAAAAACTAAGAAAATCATGCTTGTACATAAAGATCAGTGCATTGTAATAAAACAGGAAAAGAAGGGAAAGACAGAAAAATGAGTTCTTATCTGTGTTTTAGATGTGGAACACAGGGAAGATGGATCACAAAAAGAGAGAAGAAATGTTTAAAAATCTGAGTTTTCTGCTTTTGATGTTAATAATATATATATATATATATATAAATATACAAATGGGTTATGCATGTCAGTATACATAAAGGGACATCAGACTTTAATGTATGCAACTTCTTTTAATAAAATAAAATGTTGGGTCTGTGCAAAAATACCTACAGCAAGTGATAAGACAGGATTCAGTGTAGAACCATCATTGGTCAGCAAGACAATAGAAGGTTTGATAAACCGCAGTAAAACTGTAATGCTCAAGCCTAGATTTGGAAAAATACAGTTAAGGATGCATTCAGCTAAAAATGGATTATTGTGTTTAAATCAAACATGGGGATTAAACTAGGTAGAACTAATTGTAATTTAATTTGAACAGTGTGCTGAGATCAAATGCAAATTATATGCAATGTTTAAACAATCATGGTACACTGTATAGTAATCACAGTATGAAAAATGTTCGCTACTAAATATGTTATAATGGACTGATGGAAAATTGAATTATAGGGTGGGAACTACCCTGAGACAATTGAACAGAAGAAGACACGTGTTATTATGAAAAGATGTCCACAGGAGACTATATAGATATGACTTAACTTAGAGAATGGTACAACTCCTTTAAAACCAGTTTGACTATACTATGACCAAAACAAGTAAATGTTGCCATGTTAGAGGAGGGGTACTATTTTGTTTGTGGGAGAAATGCATACAAGTGGTTACCACAGAAATGGACAGGAACATGTTATGCAGGGTATGTACTACCATTAATGAGGATAGCTAAGGCATTACTAAAAGGTCTAGTAAGAAATTATAGGAAGAAATTAAATTTTGAGGGATTAGATCTAGGGGATGGACTGATATCAGAGGCAGTTGTTTTCCCTTGGAATGGAACACCTAAAGCACTATCGGAATTCAGAAAAGAAGCTAAGCTGCTAGAAAATCTGGCTAATGCCACTTATGGGGCAATAACTGACATTACAGAACAGATGATGGCAATGCAAAGAGTTGTGTTGCAGAATCGAATGGCATTTGATTTTCCACTGGCATCATGGGGGGTATGTACCCTGGCAGAAGTTGAATGCTGTACATATATTCAATATAAGTCAGAAGCCATATGGGAACATTTAAATAGACTAGCCGAAGCATACCTCTCAACCTGCAAACATCAAAAATCTGGACAAAGGCCCATGAAAAGTAGGTACCAGTGGCCAAAAGTCTGAATGCTGATTAACATAAATTTTGTATATATAATTATGCAACCCCACCCACTCCAATTGAATTGTGGGATACCACCATTCAAACCCAAAAGTGTGTTTTCTGGCAAATCACTGAGAACTGAAGTCTCTAAATAACACGTTTGAGTTTCAGAGTTAATATATTTTATAAAATGTATACTAAGACAAAAACTGTTACTGTAACAACTTTCTCAGTTTACTATTTATAATCTGTCCCTATTTCTGGGCCTTTGTAAACCCATTACTTTTGGCTTTGTCTAGATTTCTTGCTCTAAGAGGTCGAAATGTATGTATGTAGCCAAATCTTGGGGGGGAGGGGTCAAGAAGGCAGATATACTGGTTAAAAATGAACTTTAACCTGCCTAATAAAGATTAAAAGGGATTCTATCCAATGAAATTCACAATGAACTGCTAAATGATCTCTTCACATCACTGCCTGAAATTGAATTAGGATTAGTTTTTCAAAGCTGAATTCATATCCCAGCGCAGGACAAACAGAATAACATTTGATAATCTGTGAATCAAAAACAGCCTTCAGACATCACCTTGGACTATCTCCAGATGAAATACTAGATGACCTAACACTGGCATACAGATGGCAGAGGTGTCAGACATGAACATAAAATAAGAAATTTTATCATAGCCAGAGTCATAGTGCACACAGAATAATTCAAGTACAGAAATGTATAATTCCACTTCATCAAACATACCTCTCAACTGTCCCTGATTTTCAGGGACGTTTCTGATTTTGACTCAAATTTTAGCTCTATCCCTCTTAATCCCTCCTAAAACTAGTGACTTTTGGAGGAAAGGTGGTGAATTACAGTTAATGAATAATGACAATAATTAAGAGTTATAGACTTCTTTTACTTCAGAAAATGTGTATTGATTCATATGCTCTGATTCTATCAATGTTTCAAGTTAATAGCACTAGTATTTTAAAAGTGTTCCTGATTTTTTTCTTGACTTGTCCCTGATTCTGTTGAAATTTGTGCCCGATTGGTTGAGAGGTCTGGCTCTGATAGAAATGTTCCATATGTCACCACTACATGGAATAAAATGCAGTGGTGGTTTACATAATGTGCCAATGTCTTAAAGTAAACAAATGTTAAGTGTTTAATATAAGGATGGCCATGTTCTACTGCTATAGTCAGCTCTTATATTCATAAAACCTTTCTCATTCTTTGTTTACAACCAATCTAAGAAATCATAAGGTATTAGCTAATTTTAATTCATTCTGAAATTCTGGTAATGAATGTCTTCATGGACAATACAAAAATTCAGGAGCATGTCAGTGGTTAGCATTCCATCCCTCACTCGGAAACCCTTTGTCCTACAACTGTTTTTATGTCTTTGTCACACTCAGTATCAAGCACATAGGTTTGCTATATGAGAGGCTCTAATATAAGAGTAACAAAAGCCTTATTGTTGTTTTTAAACACAAATGTCTTTTAAGTGTAACTTTTTATCAACCATTACAGTAATGTGACCAAACCAAAATATTCATTAACCTTATTTAGTTTGGCTACCTTGATTTAACCACACGGCTTTTGAACTTGCCTCCTACATTACAATGATGTTTTAGAATGACAGACTAATCCACATAGTGTCTGAGGTCCAAGATCAACATTCAAAAACAGATTTAGATTCTGGCCCAAACAAAGGGGATTATTAATCAGTAGCTGAGACGTGCAAAGACAGTGATACAAAGTTGCTTACCAGATTCACATTAAAACACAGCAACCGTCCTTGCAGGCTGTTCATTGTTTGCCTGTTTTGTCTGTGACAAACCAGGAAGTCTGTCTATCATTTCTTATGCATTTGAACAAATGAAAGACAAGAAGTTGGAGTTCTTTGAGGTCACATCACAGCATCAGGCAAATAGAGATTTACACGTTAAATTGGAACACTCTGCCACATGTGGTGATATTGAGAGCTATTTATTCTTTATTTTTTTGTATTACCTAGGTCATCCCTATTATACTTATCAACTGTCCAGAGTTTTGCCTAATATTTTGGTCTGTTCCTTTATTTAAAAAATCATGATTACATTTTGTAGACAACATAAAGAATTGTTATTTTTTCCTAATATAGTTATTGTAAAAGTAGATTCTTCTGATTTTACTCACAATATTTCATTGGAAAGTGTGGCAGAAACCAGTAGTATAATGTAATAGATAAACCACAGACGTTTATGGTTTGGAAGACCTTTTTTCCCAGGTTCTGAAAGCATTTGGGGCAACTACCGTTTTTTTGTACCAACATACTACCTTATAGAATCAAGATAAAGAACTCAACTAACTTTGACAGCGTAGACGTTGCACTGTCTATTCTCTTTTCTTCATGCTGCGGCTCTGTATTTTTCCATTTTCATCCTCTAAGACCTCCACTGAAGGCCAGCACCTTAAACATTTAAAAATTGACTAGTCAGCAACATAAGTGTATGCTGGAGTGCTTAGCCTTTTTAGAGAGAAAGAATTTAGTTAAAAAAGAGAGCACATAAAAAATGAAAGTTCTTTGAGGCTGCATTTTTGTAATGCAGTGGGTGTAGTGGGACAGAAGGCCGGTACAAACAGGAGTTAATGGCCTTTGTACAAAATTCTGTTTTGGACAACTGTGCTTGTGACACTGAAACAACCTTATGAACCTGTTTATGGTATTCTGGTAAATCATTAAGGATTGAAGTTTTTAAATAATGATGTCCATTTGAGTTTCAGACTTAATGTCCTTTAGAAAAGGTATGCTAACACAAACCTCTTATTCTAGCAATTTTCTAAGATTATAATATATTATTATAACATTTGAAATCTATCTTCTATTTGTGACCTGTGTCCCTCCATTATTTTAGGCTTTGTCAAGAGTTTTTTCAATAAGAGGTTGAGAGGAGGAATTTATTCAACATCCTAGAGGTGCTGTTATCCTGTCCATAAAAGTGCAGATTGCAGTTTGCTCACTTAACAAAGTAGCATTTTTTTTTTTATTTCATTTTATAAGCTGATTCACCTTCCATAAGAAACAAAAGTACAGATATGGACCATGCATATCTATGTGTATTGTGTAAGATAATTCACTTCACCTCATGGAGATCCCTCAATTTGATGGATACAGGGCAGAGGAACTTTAATGGAATGAGGTACCAGCCATATATATATATATATATATATATATATATATATATATATATATATATATGGGTCTACTTTAAAAGACCGAACTATCCATTCCCCGACACAAAAATCACCAACACACGAAACCGACAACGTAAAACACCGAACACCATAACACCGACACACCGAATATAAACAACACACCACACTACATAACATACCCACTAGCCCTAACCCAAACCCTAACCCTAAGGTCCGACACTATCGCACACTTCACCTACCTGCACCCTAACCCTAACTCACTTAACCCAACCCTAACCCCAAGGTCCGACACTATCGCACACTTCACCTACCTGCACCCTAACCCTAACTCACTTAACCCACCCCTAACCCCAAGGTCCGACACTATCGCACACTTCACCTACCTGCACCCTAACCCTAACTCACTTAACCCGTCCCTAAACTACAGTCCCTCACTATCACACACTTACCTTACACGAACCCTAACTCCGACACTAACACACACTCACCTTTCCCACAGCCTAACCCGAAATCCCACAATATCGCACACTTACCTCACCGCTCCTAACGCCGTCACTGTCACACACTTACCGAGTCGCGATCGCACATTACCCTTGTCGGTCTTCCCGCTGTCGGCAAATCACCCTGTCGGTAAACTTACCTGTCGGTCGTTTCATCTTCGTTTTCCGCGTGTCGGGGAATCGACAGTTCGGTCATTTAAAGTAGACCCATATATATATACATACACACACACACACACACACACACACACACACACACACACACACACACACACACACACACACACACACACAAGCAATGACATATTTGGAATGAGAAAGAAAACAGGTTTACCTCTCAAGAAAACCAAGCAACTGTAAGCATCTGGTTGAAAATATTTGTTTTAATCACCACAAGCTCCAAAATAAAAGACATCCCAGCTGATTTAAAAAATGCACTGATACAAACAGCAATTCAAAGTTATCACCTAATGACAAAGAAACACCATCATAACTGCTATTTTTATGTCAGTTTCAATTGTTTGTTTGTGTCTTTTGGCTTATCCCGGTTAGGGGTCACCACAGCGGAACTCCGGTCTGCTAATGATTGGTAGTGGATTTTTACGTGCCAAGTTACTAGCCCTGCCGCACAACCTTCAACAAAGGTACGCCCCTTTATGCATGCCTCCACACAGAAGACTCTCTAGCTGAGAATCGAACAGGACAACGTCTTGCTATGAGGCGACAATGCTACCGCAGCATTCAATGCTGGTAGAAAAATCAACTTTTCAAAAAAATCTTGAGAAATAACACAACATACAATTTCAGAAGTAAAAAAGGAATGTGACATATTGACTATCATTTCCTGACTGTATATCATTCCCATGACTGGAAAATATCAAAAATTTTAGGAGGGACAGATAAAAATATTGTCCGTCTTTACGGGATAAACCAAAATGTAACTTAAAAAATGGTATTTTAAGGGGCCAGTTAGGAATTCGTGCCACCCTATTATTTTTCACCCTAAAATGGGACATTCCAAGGGATTTAATATGGTTAAGAGGTATGAGCCAAAGTATCTGTAAAATCGGACAAGTGACTGGTATGATTGGTTAAATGGATTATGTTCTGTATGGTGGGGAACCATCAGCACAGCCTTAGTAGGATTTATAGCTATTAGTTTTCTGTTTATTATAACATGGATGTACATTAAAATTTGTATCAATAAAACTATAAATCATGTTTCTTTTGGAAATGGCGTAACTAGTGATGAAAACCACATATTCAATGAAGAAATGCTTTTGTTGTAAGAAATGTTTTGAATGCTTTTGTTGTAAAAATTCAAAATTTTGATTTTTAAAATAAAAAAGGGGAACTGATAGCTGTTATATACAAATAAAGTTGTCTTCCCTCATAGTAACAGTGTGATATTGTTAGAAATAGTATGTGCTACAAAGCCTGCAAAGTATGCAGAAAGAAATATGTAGCAAATAAGTGTGATTAGCCTAGAAAAATGTCTTTGAATGATATCAAAGACATGCTGTAGGCTTAGAAAATAAGTTACAGATGGGTATGATAATAGATGCTTGCTGAAATAGCAGGTGAAACTAAATACATACAAACACTCACGTGTGAGAACTTATATACAAAGAGAAATGGCTGTCATGTAACAAGATTTCACCCTGGTTTTCTCAGAAACTGATAAGGAAACAGAAAACTGTTGAGAACCATAACATTCTCAACTGATGTGGTCCACAGTAAAGCCACAGATATGCCAATAATGTTTCAGGGGGATTTATCAGAAGAAACCATCCATAAATATAGACTGTATAAAAACAATTACTTAACTGGACACTTGACCATGAACTGAGACATTTGGGGAAATGCAGTGAATCTTTCAGTAATCCATGTTATGAAAAATGTTACTATCTTTCCAATAGTATTTGGTTGGTTGTATTAATAAATACCACATTAAGTATGAATATAGTTGTACAGTGTTATAGTGTGTTGTTTGCTATTTTAATAGGAATGAAAAAGGATTTGCATAATCTTACTTCCAATTTGCTTTTGCCTGAATGTGCTGAGTGGTTTGTTGTTTTTTTTCTACATTGGAAGGCCAAAAATTATTGTAATATCGTGGCTATCTGCAGTAACCATTTTCAGCAGGCGCTCACCTTTTCTGCACAAAGTTCTGTAATTTAGTGCTAAACAGGCTGCACCTGTATACCTCTCAATTACTGTTCTCCCTCCCAGCCAGGTGACACTCAAGAGCCTTATACTTTTGTCAACTAAAAGAAGGTTCTCTACGACAGTGCTCAACAGGCTGCAGATATACATTTTTCAATTGCTATTTACCCACCTAGTAAGTGAAGTTCAAAGCCTTACAGAACTTCAAACAGCTGAAATAAGGTACCAAACAAGCTTCACCTACACACCTCTCAGTTACCATCCCCCACCAAGTCAAGTGAAGCTAAGGAGCCTTTCAGAACTTCTGCTAGATGATATAAGGCATTTAATGTGGAAAGACTTAACTTTTTTGATGATTTGATCTCAGTTATTGTATTTATAAAAAGGACTGCTCAGTTGGTATTTGGGCTGCTGTCACCATAGCTGATGTTAGCAGGGACAATAAGCTGATAACTTCCAGATGTGGTCAAAAGGGCCTACTCCCCTGAAGTTCTAATACTTTTGCTTCCATCTACAATAGGTATACAATCTCTTCCTGCACTACTCAATGTTTCAACTGATGTTATATTTTAACTTGGGGTATTATTTCACTTTTTCATACTTAATCTTTGTAGTAGCGAGATTAGTAAATCCATGAGCATGAAACTGTGCTTGTGTAGTTTTACAGTTTAAGATTTCTACATATTTGCCAATAAGTCCATTTATAAAACAGATTCCAGATGAGTAGAATAGGCTAGATCTCCATCCATGTATCTAAAGATTTTTTTGAAAACTTTAACTGAATTACTTCTCCTAATCAATAGTGGCAATTTATTCCAATGCATCACCATGCACTGTGTAATACATTTTAATCTAGCTGAAGTTTGACAGTTATCCAATGAGCGGTACAGCCTGTACCTCTGGAGTTGTGATTATTATGCAAAACGTAAATATTCAGCAGCTTCCTACATTAGTTATCATACATAGCTTTATAAATTACGCAAGATTTCCTCATGCTAGTTCCTGTAACTTACTGGAAAAGTGCCAAACATTTAAATATTCAGCAACTTCCTAAGTTACTTATCTTACATAGCTTGATAAGCTAAGCACAATTTCCCCATGCTAGTTCCTGTAACTTACTGAAAAAGTGACAAACAGACTGCTGTACCTCTACATCTTCATAGGTTCATAGGTCATTACTAGGCTAATGACACAAGGGCCTTCACAAGCCTAGCCAATAATACCCATGAGATGACAATATTGCATCTTAATTCCCTAGATATGAGCTGGGGTAGTATCAGGGTAATGGGTCTTTGGGTGTTGGAGCCCTGAGTCATTTTACAGGCTGCCTCTGTCCATAAGAGACATAGGCAGTACCACAGGAGTAAATTTACAGTTCCTTATCCATTTATCCAAATTCTTTCTGAAGAGAATGAGATGCAGGCTTTGTTTTATGAAGATGAGAAGTTTATTCCATAGATGAGGTAGCCTTTGGGATATGTGTCTGTCTCTGCAGCAAGTTCTGTTAGAGGTTATAAATAAGGTTCAGGTGCATTGAATGAGTAACCCTCATATAATATTTCTTGTGAATATGTAACACTTTCATCAGGGCTGGATCAGAGAATGCCTTGTAAGTCAGACATAAGTCCTCTCTCAATAAACAATAAAGAGACGGGGCCTTTATTCTGTCTGCTTAAGATGTGTGTTTCATGCCTTGTATATTTCTGTTGAGAAACCTCTGGGGTCACTCCAATTGGTGTAAGTGCCTGGTTAGGTATATGCAGAAGGGAGCATTGTACTCAACTATGGGCCTGATGAGGGCCACGTACAATGGCACTATGACCTTCCTTGATCTTGATGCCGTGCCTTTACTTATAGGTTGAGCCACACTGAAGTTGGTCAAACTTTAAGTTACTATCTATCTGTGTTACTAGGTCCCTCACCACTGTTTCTAGTTTTAGGGTTGGGCTATCAATATTATAATTTGCAGGGATATTTGACTGACAGAAGGGTATGATTATGCATTTTTTAGCATTTAGTCTCAGAATATGGTTTTAGCATCAGTCATTTGTCATTTTTAGGCATGTTTGTAGGATGTCATCACTGTTTGGGGATTCAGTGATTGCTCCCAGCTTACAGTCATTGGTGAACTTGGTGAGCCCAAGGACCCCTACATTGGCCTTCACTTCAGAGAAGTATATACCAAACATAAGGGGTCCCAACACTGAGCCCTGTGAGGCACCACTAGTAAATGTTTTCTTATCAGAAGTGGATTCACCTGTCTGGACGTGTTCTGTCAGTGAGCCAGTTCGCTATCTATCTGACAATGTAAGGGCCCAGTATGTTTATCTATGATCCCTGTGTGGAGGATTCTGTCAAAAGCTTTGTCCAGGTCTAGATAAGTGGGGCACACCATTTTCCTCTCATTCATGTCCTTGGTGACTTTCTCGAAGAAGCCCACCAGACTGAGCAGGCAAAACCTCCCTTTGACAAAGCCAAATTGGGTCTGGTCCAGTGTTTGGAGAGTTCTTATGTCATTATTGATCAGGTCCACAATAATTCTCTCCATGCTTGCTTTTAAGACTGGTCAACTTACAGGTCTGTAGGTCAGTTGATGGGCCCCCTTGTGCAGAGGAACTACTGTTGCAGTCTACATTCCTCTAGGACAAAGCAGCTCATCCAGAGGCTGTGGTTAAAGAGGGTTTGTAGTAGCCCTGATAGATTATGTTTTAAGCTATTTAAGAAGCATTCTGAAATGTTGCTGGGACCCATTTTGGCATTAGTGTGTGCTATAAGGACCTTTCCCTTATACTGACCAGTAGGGGCATGGTTGTGGGTTCTCTTTCTGTGTGGTAGGAGGTTATGGGGGAGAAGCTTAAGCTGAACTTGCTAGCTAGCAGATATAATTTCAGGCTGGGTGTAAATGTTACCATTCATAATTAATTCAACACATTGATGACTGTTTCCCCCTGAGGTTATAGATTCATAAGTTCATAGGAGGTTACTAGACTTAAAGCCATAGGACACTTACAATCCCAGCCAAGTTCAACCCTTGTTCTCTTAAGGGTCTAAAGATATGGTCTATCTTCTAAACAGATCTAAATCAGCACTGATTACCCCTATGCAAGAGGGACACGTGAATCCTCTGGGGAGAATTTGTGGTTTCCCATCCAGTCATCCAAGTTACACTGAAAAAGGATTAATGAGGGGCTCTGTTTAACCTGTAGTACAAGTTTATTTTAGCATAAAGGCAACTTCTGGAAGACATATTTGTCTCTCCAGCAAGTCCTGTTGCTGTCATGAGCTAGGATAAGGTCCCCAGAGTCAGTGAATTATATACCATTTGACTTACAAATGTAAAGCATTTCCATTAAGGCAGGATGAGAGATCACTCTGTATGCAAGACGCAGGTCTCCTCTGAGTGGTCAAGTCAAGTCAAAGAAAAAGTAACTTTATTGTCATTTAGAACTACACACATGTGGCCTAAATTAAATTTCATGCATCAGCTCAGTTCTTGAGATTATAAAGGAAAGTGAAACAACACAAACAAGTAGAGTAATAAACATAATTAACAAATACAATACTACTCCATATACACATAAGAAAGAGCAGAGACATATGAAAAGAATACCCTCCCCTGAGTTAAATTAACTACCCTATTTAAAGTAATACAGAACACACTACAAATAGAACATTGCCTAAGTTATTTGTCTAATATTGCACTTTAGTGGGTTACATAATACTGTCTATGGATATAATAAATAAATATTGCACTCACTTGGAATATATGCAAGTATATATTGCACAAATAAATAAAAATTGACTTAGTATGTGTTCAGACTCCTGGAACTAGTGCCCACATTCAGAAGTCTAATCACTGTAGGGTAAAAACTGTTACTAAATCTTTTCGTTCTGCAGTAGATGCTGCAATATCTCCTGCATGATGCCAGATGCTTAAACATTCCCTGTGCAGGATACATGCTGTCCTTTATTATTTTGTTGGCCTTTCAGATGCTTCTTGCAGAATAAAGATGTTGTATCAATGGAAGTCTGGAACCTGTTACCTTCTCTGCAACCTTCACCACTCTTTGTAGCGCCTTCCTTTCTGTAACTGTGCAGATTCCAAACCACCCTGTGAAGTTGCAGGTGAGGATGCTCTCTATTGCACCTCTACAGAAGGTGCAGAGAATATGAGGAGGAACCTTATCTTTTTTCAGCCTCTTAAAAAGTAGAGGCATTGGTGCACTTTCTTAACCAGTTGGCTGGTGTTTCTTGACGATGAGAGATCCTCTGATATGTGTACACCCAGGAATTTCATACTCTTAACCCTCTCCACACTCTCACCATTGATCCTGAGCACTGGGTGCTTTGTTCTCCTTTTCCTGAAGTCGATGATAATCTCTTTTGTCTTGCTTGCATTCAGGTCAAGATTGTTCACCTCGCACCAACTGATCAGAGATGCCAGCTTCACTCTGTGCTTCCTTTCATTTTGCTTTGTGATGAGTCCCATGACTGTGGTGTTATCAGCAACAGTAAACACTAACCAAATCTAATAAATGTATGTAGCCGTTTTAGTGCAGGACACTAAACTAGAAAATGTTATGGTGTAGGTGTCAGTGGCACAACAGGTAGTATACCCCCTTTGGTTCAGAAGGCTGTGGGTTCTATTCCCATACCAGACAGATGGATTAATGACAATGTGTGGTAGCATAAGGAGAGTGCTCCACTCCTGAGTGTGTTTTCCTTCATATGAGGTGCTAAACAGAGGCCCCATGTTCCTGAGTTGCTGGTAGCACAAGTGAATGTAAAAGATTACCAGACACCTATCAAAAAGAGTAATTAACAAAACATAATTTACATATTTACAAAATACACATATTTACAGGTACATCTCTCTCTCTCTCTCTCTCTCTCTCTATATATATATATATATATATATATGGATCACCTTCATTTGCCTGAAAGCTCATTTGCCCGACACTCATTTCTCCCAGACCAAATGACTGAAAGCTCATTTGCCTGAAAGCTCATTTGACCGACAAGTAGTATTAGCAAGAAAATGGAATATGCCCCCCTCCCCACTGTACTGCGACCCTGGAGTTAGAATATATAGGTGGCGGGGGTGTGGGGGGCACAGCCCCCCACAACGGGGGGTGTGGGGGGCGAAGCCCCCCACTTCATTTCATATGATATTGTTACCTTTTGATGTAATATTGCTTAGTAACAGAAAAGTAAGTGGGGGGCTTCGCCCCCACACCCCCCATTGTGGGGGGCTGTGCCCCCCACACACCCCCTACCTATATATTCTAACTCCAGGGTCGCACTACAGTGGGGAGGGGGGCATATTCCATTTTCTTGCTAATACTACTTGTCGGTCAAATGAGCTTTCGGGCAAATGAGCTTTCAGGCAAATGAGCTTTCAGTCATTTGGTCTGGGAAAAATGAGTGTCGGGCAAATGAGCTTTCAGGCAAATGAAGGTGATCCATATATATATATATATATATATATATATATATATATATATCAACATCATCATTGTTATTCTTCCATGACTGACCCCCAGTCCTTTCTCCAGCAACCTAATCTAAATTTTCACAATAAATCAGCCCAAATTCATTTCCCATTAAACAATATTTCATTTCAAATAATCCATAACACATAAAATAAATTCTTACTGACCATTCTCAAATATTCTTTCTTCTTGATTTTACACCTAATCATATTCATATAATGTTGTTTGCACCATTAACATTTCCAAGAGCCAGCAAGAAGAAAAACAAATCCAAATGAGACAACCACTTTATTCAAGTTGAGCGCTTTCCTCTCCACTAAAGAGACTTCATCAGAACAATGTGCACACAACACCCAGCCTTTTATATACCCATCCCAATTAATCAATCAAAACTTTAATGAGAACCAATTAAAACCAATGTACTGTGTAGAATTTAATGTTTATATATTTTTTGTACAATTTTAAGATTGTTTTAATGTTATTTTTAACAAGGAATTTTAAGTCTGTACATGAAATTCGGTTATGGTAATTAATTGTAACAGTGTTGAAGGGGTTTTTATTACTAATGTGTTTTTTTGCTTTTAATTGATTCTCATTAAAGTTCTGATTGATTAATTGGGGAGGGTATATAAAAGGCTGGGTGTTGTGTGCACATTGTTCTGATGAAGTCTCTTTAGTGGAGAGGAAAGCGCTCAACTCGATTAAAGTGGTTGTCTCATTTGGATTTGTTTTTCTTCCTGCTGGCTCTTGAATTCATTGTTTTTTTCTCTACCTTTGGAGTTTTGCTGCATTAATATTCTCAAAACTTTTTCTTCAACAACTTTTTCCAGAATTTAACCCTGTTTTACATTTAAAAAAATACTCTATTGTTTCTTCCTCCCAACAAAATAAACACTTTTTAATTTTATTTTTTATATGGCATATTCCCATTTACTGGCAACCTATTTCTTACCACTCTCCATGGCTATCTTGACACTTTACTACCTTGGTTACCACTTTTTCCTTTACTTTAATGGCTTTTATCACTTCTTCTTGTACATTTCCCATGGGTTTACATACTAATATTGTTTCATCACATTACTAATTACATCCTTCTGCTTTTCTCTAGATTGGTATTCTTTCTTCATAATTTTATTTTTTTCATTTATATATTCTTCATTTCTCTTTTTTATTCTCATCATTTCCCCAGTTTTTGGATTTATATTTAAACATTTTCACTATTAACTTTCTAATTCTCTTCATTCAACCACATTAATGCTCCATACAAGTTTAAGGAGGCAGAATAAACACTGGATTTAATAACCTCAATCACCCTTCATCTTCACAGCACACCATTTTTCACCAGATTTAATTTTGAATGCCATATGAAAGAAACTGTTATTGCACAATTTCTTGTTCATATTTTCTGGGATCATATAAACATTTGCCATATATACTATTGTTTCTATTAAAACAGAATTCATCAGATAAACATTTTTTCTTGAATGCTTATGTACAAGCCCTTCACATTTCTTTAATTTTCCTCAAACTCTCCAGTGCCTCATAACTACACAATTTTCTGCAAATGTTATTCTTAAAAAAGATACCTTATTCATGGAAAAATACAGTCATAGGTTCATAGGTGGTTACTAGACCTCCCAACCGCCCTGAATTACTCAGTTTTTACCGAGTTTTGGGGTCCAAATGATGGGGTGTCACGATTCCCGAATGACACCCCATCATTTCTGATTTTTTCCACTTTATTTTTAGATTTCACACTATATTGGCTGACGTCATCCCGTGCGCGATGACGTCAGCACCATCGGTGCTATCAGCCTATCGGAATTAAGCTCTACGCACATTTCTGAATTCCGTCTGGGCTGTTCAAATGCTGCAAGCGGGCGGGCTTCTGTTCAAATGCTGGCTGGGCTGAAATTTCGTATGCTGAACGGATGTTATGTGGATTGTGGAATGAGCCTGTCAGTTTGGGATTAATGCTGCTGCTTTTGTTCAAGTGCGCTGCTGCTTTCATTCAATTGCGCAGGATGTTATGTGGAATGAGCCTGTCAGTTTGGGATTAATGCTGCTGCTTTTGTTCAAGTGCGCTGCTGCTTTCATTCAATTGCGCAGGATGTTATGTGGAATGAGCCTGTCAGTTTGGGATTAATGCTGCTGCTTTTGTTCAAGTGCGCTGCTGCTTTCATTCAATTGTGCAGGATGTTATGTGGAATTTGTGCCTATCAGTTTGGGATTAATGCTGGTGCTTACGGTTATGGGTGGAAACTTCAAATGTTGCTTGCTGGTGCTTTCATTTGTATTTTAAGGTAACGGGCAGAATGCTGCTTCTTGCTTTCAGTTAGAAAGACAGTGCGTGCATGTACGCTTGTGTGTTAGTGTGTGTGTTGGGACATGCCTGTGGGTAAATGAGTGTTTGCCTGAGTGTATCTGTCTTTGTGTGTCATACATCGGTGAATTAGAAGATGTTGCTTTACTGCATATTACTGTATACCAGACACGTTGTTTTTACTCTCTCTGCTATGAAATGTTGAATGCTGTGAAACAACTCTACCTGCTACAAAATAAGTCTAAACTGAAGCTACCACATTGTCAGATTTGTTTTGGGCCCCAACAGTTAATGGCTAATTCTCTTGTACTGCTTTACATTTTCTAGCAAAGCTTTTTGTGCAACATATTTTGGTAAACATTTAAATGTTATCCTTAATGTCTGCTTTTTCTTACAAAGGCAAGGAAAACAATGAATGAAAGATAGTGGGCCCACTTCATCCTGCTCTTTATAAGTTTCTGTAATTTTTTTTCTTGTTCAAATATTTCAGTTGTTTGAAAATATCAGTGTTACAGACAGCAAGGAATAGCTTCTTCTGATACAGCACTCCTCATCTGAGTGTGAACATTTCACAGACATTACTTGCAAATAAAAGGTATGAGGATTTTTATTTGGGGGGGGGGGTCGCTGAAATATTTCAGACTTCATACATAGTATGGCCTAACCTACTTTGTGAGTGGAAACACCTGTGGCCATTCAGGTCAAAGAAAGTAAAGTCAATGCAAATAATTGTGTGTGCCATAGTATTTAATCCTTATTCTCTCTCTCTCTCTCTCAGAAAATACTTGTTGGAGTCAGTTTTATTTTAAAAAATCTAGTCGCCTTCGCATGAAAGCAGTCCCCGTCACCCCACCTCTACCCATAAGTGATAAAAATCTCAATTAATAAATATGTCCTTTTACTTCCAGACTTCCTAAAACATTTTTGTTAGTTCCAGATCTCCCAACAGTCCAGCCTATCGGAATTAATTTCCAGCTGGGCTGAAACTTCATATGCTGCTTTCGAACGGACATTGTGTTAATTGTGGAATGAGCCTGTCAGTTTGGGATTGATGCTGCTGCAGAAACTTCAAATGCTGCTTGCTGGTGCGTTCGTTTCGATTTTAAGGTAACAGGCAGAATGCTGCTGCGTGCTTTCAAATGGAGTGTGTGTGTGTGTGTGTGTGTGTGTGTGTGTGTGTGTGTGTGTGTGTGTGTGTGTGTGTGTGTGTGTGTGTGTGTTGGGACATGCATGTGGGTAAATGGGTGTTTGCCTGAGTGGGTGGGGTGTGTGTGTGTGTGTGTGTGTGAAAGTGCCCCCATTATAATTCACCTGGTGGCTAGAGGTACTTGGGCTCAAACCCTGTACCCTGGGTATAGGGTAAAAAGAGCCTAATGTCCCTAGCCACCACCTCTCATGAATTTTGTTTTGTTCTGTTCCTCATAAACTCTGTGGTTTCAAGATGTTTGTGACAAATCACTGAAGGTTGAATTGATTGAATGATGATAGGCATTTGAATTTCAGACTTCATATTCTTCAGAAAATAAATGTTAACAAAAACCTTTTATTCTAGCAATTTTCTAAGTTTATAAGATCAGTATTTGAAATGTGTCCCTATTTTGGGGCTGTATTCCCCCATTATTGGCTTGTCCATCTTTTTTGTGCTAAGAGGTTGAGAACTATGGTGAGAAGATAACTGGATTCACTAAATTATATAGCCATTTAAGTTTCAGTCTTCCTATCTTTTGGGAAACAAACTGCTGATTTGGCATAGTGGTATGTTGCTATGACTGTAGTGCACAGTGCCCTCTGTTCAAGACTTGCCAGTGAAATGCATGGTGGTAACACAACATTTTATTCTAGAAACTTTACAAAATTATACAAGCAGTGTTTAAAATGTGTCCCTGATTTTTGGCCTTTTGCCCCCCCCCCAAAAAAAAAAACTTAAATTGAAAATAAGTGTAAGAAGCTGTGCAAGATGCCTATGCCTTACACTGTCATTCTATTTTTATATGTATATTGTGTGTGTGTGGAAGTAGACTTTTATGATGGAAATGTTCTGAATTAGGTCAGTGCTGTTTCATGCATTTCATTTCATTGCCTACTGAAAAAATGTTCAAACAAATTTAAAATATGCTCTAACAAGTGTGCTGTATAAGAAATATAATTTACTAAAGTCAGGAAGGTGTATCAAAGAACACATGTATGTTTCTTGTTTTGTGTGCAAGGGGCCAGTGATTTGAAAACAACTCAAATGTAATTTTTATCCACCACTGGCCAGATGCATTTTCTTTGGATGTAGTGTAGGTTTCAATGCTATTTTAATGAATGCGAGTTTCAAGGACAGAGAAGTTTTAATGCCAAGTCTATTTTCATTGTGAGACAGTATTGCTTTGTTTAACAGATGTCTATTGGTGTTTGTGTATTGTGCTATAAAGTGTAAAAATAAAATCCAAATAATCATTGTAGAAGTAAAGCAGTATGCAGTATTGCACACATTAGTGTTTATGGTAAATGGGGCAAAATAGCCAGGTAATGGGACATTGGAGTGGCTGCAGAGGGACACTGGTGCCATATTTTGGTTGTTTGTTCTTCAGTTGCATGAAAGTTGGTATCCCACAATTCCACTGGAGTGGGTGGGGTTACATAATTATGTATGCAAATTACATGTTAAACAGCGTACAGATTTGTACCTATTTTTCATGGACCTTGTCCAGATTTTTGATGTTTCAAGGTTGAGCGGTATGTATGAAAGTCTTTATAAGCCAGTAATGTGTACCCAATATAATACTGGTGGAACCTAATATAAAGGATGTTGCCTTAACTCAAGACCTTAGTTAGTAATGACTGCCCATATGTAGGAGGGTCACAGGTGAACTCCCATACAGGAATTTATGGTTTCCCATCCAGGCTATGATTAAACAGGGTCATAGAGGGTCTCTGATGTGAACTGGTAGCCTATTTCAAAGGAGCAGCAAACTGTGAAACATATGTGCCTGTCCTGCAGGTCGTATTTATGTTGCAGGCCGGGTTAAAGTCCTTCCTTCAGTTTTCACAGCATCACACAAACCGTTAATTTTATCTATTCAATGTCATTCTCATTTCCTTTAACATTCATTTGGACAAATCGACATTATCTTGCAACCACAATTATATCATCTGCATAGTCAGATCTACTGGAGTCACCACTTCCTTTTGCATCACATATCTGACACCTTTCATTTTATAAACTACTCCACTTACTAACACATTCATTGCTAATGCAAACAGTGTCTTACTCATGGAACATCCATGTCTTTTACCACAATTCATGCATATTTCTCTACTCAGTCAACCACTCACTAACACTCTCACTGTATTATTTTGATATGCAGGCAAACACAATCTCCTAATTCTTTTACCTAATCCATACTTTTCCATAACATATCATAAAGCATCATGTCATGCTGTATCAAATTCCTTACTTATATTACTTACCATAAGCTTCATGTCTCCCCTTTTACTTATCCACAATTTCTCCAACCACCAGTAATAATTTCAGGCATCTCTTCCCTTTTCTACCATATATAATTGCTCCTATAATGTCCTTTAGCCTTCCTTCCATTCTTCTCTGTGTTATTCTCATAAAAAATGTAATGTGTATTATTCAATGTGATAGGTATCTAAGTATCAAATTTTTATTTAATTATTTTCTTTCTTTATTCTCCCGTATAAATTTTAATATCCCACTACGTCACTCTTCATAAACAAATGATTCTGTCAACCCTTCATTCAACATGGTTACAAAACACTCTTCTTGCCAGTCCTTTATTTTATTTTCTTGTTTACTTCATACTCTGTACCATCTTGACCTGATATTGAATAAATATTTTTTTCTTCAGTACTTCAAACAATTCACTAACAGTAATTTATTTTCAAAATTCTTCATTAAATTGTTCATGATTTTTTTTTACTTTCCATTCTCTCGTATTCTCTTTCTTTCTTTCTTTGTACTCTTATCCATATTTCTACATGCTCTACTACAATACTCATAATTTTCTCATGTTCTTTTTACCTCTCCTCTTAAATTGTTCGTTTCCTTCATTAAAACTAATATCCTCCTTTACTATTTTACTCAAATATGTAGAAACCTCCTAAAAATGCTCCTCAACTTCTTAGCACAAGAAATCTGGACAAATCTTAAAATAATGGGGGGACAAAGACTGAAAAATAGAGACCAGATTTAAAGATTGCTCTCTTAAACTTAGAAAGTTGCCAGAATAATAGGATTTGTATTAGCATGCATTTTGGAAGAATATGAAGTGTGACTCTCAAGTGTATGCCGTTATTTAGTTATTTCAATCTTCAATGATTTGCCAGAAAACACAATTTTTATGAGGACCAGCCCACAAATATGAGACAAAAATCAGGACGTTCTGTGAA
Source organism: Protopterus annectens (assembly GCF_019279795.1). Classification (NCBI taxonomy): domain Eukaryota; kingdom Metazoa; phylum Chordata; order Ceratodontiformes; family Protopteridae; genus Protopterus; species Protopterus annectens. The sequence continues at coordinate 1,762,151,730 of NC_056729.1, read as the reverse complement.
AATCTTGACAGTTGAGAGCTATGACCCCTTTCTCCCTTGTAAATAATGTCTCTGCTGAAACAGTAATGTTTTATTTTTCTGAATTTCTTTTATGTATTTCCTTTTCCATATCACAGTCCTGTCTTGTATTAATTTCCGAATTCCCAGTACATTTCTATACATCGTTCCATGCTTCACTTTCTCTTCCTGTCCTACATCATCCTGACATTGAAAAACATTTTATACATCTTTTTAAATTCAGTCCACCATTCAAACCAAAATTTATAAAGGCCTTTCAAGGTTATGTGATCCACACATAACTGCAATGCTTCCTATAAGAATTCCTATAAGATCCCCCCAGGGATCACGTCAGTTGCTCTGCTTTACAGGAGTCCAGAGAAGTAAATATTGTGGGAAGAAATAGCCAGGGAATTGTTATGGCTAGGCTTGTACAGGCCCCAGGGGTGATAACCTAGTACCAACCTATAAACCTAATCAAAATTGCTAATACTGTACTGTACTGTAATTAGCTGGAAACACTGTATGCAATGAGACTGAGAAACAAAAGTCTTGATTAACCAAGCTTGTGCTGAACAGGTGCCAGGCTCTCCTTTATGGACCAAGTCTTGTGCACTTTTCAGAATTAATTCTCCAAGCAATGTAGTTCATTTAATAAGGTTTTATTATATGTTTACAATTTCCAAACACTGTCTTCATTAACAGTACTGATAAACAATTCAAGTTGCTGCATGTCATATTTTGATTGTCCTGAACAACGTAAACTGACATAGTTTCTAGATGACCTGTTTTCTGTACTCAGGCTCGAGCGTTTGACATCTTCTCTAAAGTAACAGGTCAAATGAACTTACTAACCTTAACTGAATTGCTATCCTGAACACAACATAGTAATATTGCTTCAGTCCAGTAAATTTCCTTAATTACTTTTTTAACTTTGGTCTTAGGCTTTGTTTGTGCTTTATTTAACCATTTCATTAGGAACATTCTGTAGTTGACAAAATTGTATCTTTTCCTTGAGAAAAGAACATTCTGTCTCAATGCTTTATACTTATCTTTCCTTTTTAATAAACTGTCTTCCATGCTTGGCCAGCAAGGTTACTTTCCATTCTGCTTATGTAATTTATGCATAAATGAAACACAATTTATTTTACACTTTAGCTTGTCTAATGAATAATAACTACTTTAAAATGTAGGTCCCTAATCTAACAGTTGCCCCTGAGGTCCCTGACAAATGTCTACTGGGATCTACCTCTGTAGTTACCTTACATTTATATTGTTAACTAGTGTATTTAGCTTTATGCTACTTGACTTATAATCAGAAAAAAAATATTTGGTAAACCTGCGATTTTAACTTTGACCACTAGGTATTACTTGAGCATTTATGGCTTGTTTGGATTAAAGTGTTTTAACTTTATGATTTGAATAAATTTGCACTTTTAAATTTGACCACTAGGTGTCACTTGAGCATTTATGGCCTGTTTTGATGAAGATTTTTAAACTTGCAATTTTAATTTTGACCACTAGGTGTCACCTGAGCATTTATGGCCTGTTTGGATTGAAGTTTCTTAACTTTATGATTTGATTTTATGTTACCTACATTTATAGTGTTTAGAGTGTTATAGTCTAAGTTTTGATGTATGAGTGATATATTTAAAACTTGTACATTATTTAATCCCCTTTTGCTGGAGGAAGATGTCCTACAAAATGTATTTGTATATTGTACCATACTTTTTCTGAAACTGGCACTCTCTGCAACTGAGGGTTTTTTTTTACATAAGGTTAGTCTGCAGACATAATATACGCTTCTGAAAATTTTTACATATTTTTTTGGCTGAGGATTTCAAAACATACTTTATGACAGGCCAAAATTCCTGAAAATCTACATAGCTTAGTAGCTGATGGATATACTTTATCAGCTGCTTACAACCTTAATTCCGGGCCTGGACTGGTAACTTTGCATTGTGTCCTCTTATCGGCATCCCCTTGCATGTCTTAGATCGTTGCCAGATTTGCCTCAACCATTGAACCCACTTGGCTCACCTCTGTTATACCTTTTACCTTAATTTTCTTTTATTGCATTGGATATAGAGGAAATCCCCTTCTTGGCAGCTTTTTCTACCACATATTGTATAGCCTATCAAGCATGATGCCTGTTTTCTGAAGACTAATTGAAAGATGCACTAAAAAGATAACTTTATAAGTGGTCTTGAAGCATAATTAATATATTCTGTGTTAACTTGTGTCTATACATTTTATTTAAATTTATTTCGTAATGCTACTTACCTTTTTTCACTTTTATGAATATTTATGAGCTATAATAGTTTACTAAAACCTATTCCTTCTGTATTTTAAGTCTATACCTTTGCATTGTCTGTTAGTGTTCTTATTTTTGACTAATGTACAATAATTATGCAAGCAAAAACACTGCAAGATTCAGCACCCGGAGAAATAAAAAGACTCTTCCATTAATTCACAAACGAACTCCTTTATTCATAAATAGAAAAGTGCTTTCACGCACCAAAGTGCGCTTCATCAGATCTTAACATATAATGGCAGTTCACTGAAAGTATATATAGTCAGTCAAGTGTATTCAATCAAACAATTAAAACTCAAACAATCAATTAAACAATCAATTAATCAATCATTTAAAAACTTCTTTAAAGGAACATAGAGTTCAATATAAAACTCTGAACCAGAAGAGGTAGTAAATACATTCTAAAACCCTCTAAGGCAAACTTATTATATGGCACATATATATATTGTCAAAATTATATATAGTCAAATTGCATTTAAACTGTATCTAAAATTATATAAATGTATATATATTTAATTATTTATTTATTAACCCATTCTCAACATATAGAACTAAATATATAGAAAATATGAATAAATATTATTATTACAAAACATATATAGATTAAAACAATTATTAATGTAGAAAATATGTCATACAAATAAATATAAATATAAATATATTGTTACATATGTGAATAAGTAAATAAGTGAATGAATAAATAAATAAATAAATAAATGGATGAATAAGTAAGTCAATGGACACATGATATGTTAATTCCTTATCTATACAACCTGCCATCCAAAACAGGTTTAATACAGATACTTTGGTTTAATCCTGGATATAAATGTGCTCCTAGTCTAAAAATCCATGTCAACTCAATATTAGCTAAAATATTCATATTATCACCCCATCTTTTATTTAAATCCACCAACTGAAGTACCCTAAACTTAAAGCCATGTTCTCTATATTCATTAACATGTCTGGCCAAGGCATTAAGTTCATTATTTTTCTTTATGTCATAGACATGATTATAGATTCTCTGTTTAAATTTTCTTTTGGTCATCCCAACATAAAAAGCATCACATTTTGTACACGTTGCTAAATATATTAAATTCATAGAATCATATGTTGCATAGAATCTAGGTGTAAAAACAATATTTAATTTAGGATGTCTATATATCTGTATATCACTAATATGCTGACACATCTTACACTTCCTACAAGGAAAGCTGCCCACGTTCTTAATATATTCTTGTCCATGAGATATGGCTTTATTTTCTTTAAAACACAGCAGCTGCTTAAGATTTGGGGAGTTCCTATAAGTAAATTTTGGTCTCTCACCCACAATATTTCTGACTGCCTCATCCATAATTAAGACTTTCCAGTTATGTATTATGATGTTTTTCAGGTCAAAATTATCATTTGTGAACTGCATAGTGTAAGAAACTCTGATATCTTTCTTGAATGGTTTGTAGCTGTTAATATTATGATAATCAATTTCTGTTTTATGATGTTCATATAAATCTTCTGTATAATCTTTCCCATTCAAGACATCCTTCTTAATGCTACATACCAATTTCTTATTATATCCTCTAGCTAAAAATAAATTTTCCATAGCCTCTGCTTCCCTATCTAATACATCCTTATTTTCACATAACCTTTTTAGCCTGATGTATTGGCTCTTTATGATGCCCGGGAAGACATGCCTGGGGTGCATACTATTGTAGCACAGTAATGTACTTTTCCAACAGGATTTTCTGTACAACGTAGATTCTAGACAATTCTCATTAGTGATAGTAAGATTAATGTCCAAAAAAATAATAGTAGTATATGACCATTCCATAGTGAATCTTAAAAATTCAGTTGTGGATTCTATAAATATTAAAAAATCTTTAAATTCATCATGAGTCCCTTCCCAGAGAATTAGAACGTCATCTACAAACCTTTTATACATTTTAACCTTCTTCTGATAAATATTGTTATTAAATAGATTATTTTTTCTCCCAATTAAAAACTACAAGGTTTGCATAAGTATTGGCAACGGGGGTGCCCATGGCAACACCCCATTGCTGTAAATAATAATTGTGAGCAAACATAAATACATTATTTTCAAGAACCATCTCTAACAGATGGCATAATAAAATCTGTTCATCTATACTAAAATCAGTATCATTATTCAGTACTTCCCTCATGGCTTGCATACCATATCCATTGGGTATACTGGTGAAGAGATTCTTGACATCAAGGGTTACCAGTATGCATTGCCCTGCTCTAAGATCATAATTTAATTGCTTAACGTCATTCAATAAATGGTAGGTATCCTTAAGAATAGTCGGAATAGAGTCAACTATAGGTCTTAACATTGACTCTAAATACACAGATATATTTGAGGTAACCCAACCCCTACCTGAAACTATGGGTCGCATTGGAAGTGGAAATACTTTCTTGTGTACCTTTGGTAATCCTTTCATACAAGGAATCAATGGTAATTCAATATTCAAAAAATCATAAGTTTCTTTGTCAATTTGTCTGCACATTAAAAGATCATAAATGTTGTCATGTACATTATGTATAATCTGTGTCACATCAGTAGTCGTCAGAACATGATATGTACTGGTATCTCTCAATAACATATTCATACTCTTGTTGTAATCAGGCATATCCATAAGTACTACACCCCCCCCCCTTTATCAGCTGGTTTTATAGTGAGTGTGGTATCTTCTCTCAATTTTGTTAGTGAAGCAACTTCCAAACATGTCATATTATAAAACCTATTTTCTTTCTATCACCCACTGAATAATATCTGTAAAAGTCACATTCACATAATTTAATGAAGCAATCGACACTATTCGGTAAGGGAGGGATGAAGCTACCTTTCTTTTTTAATCTTTGTGAATATCCACTATCTAGCGACATTACATTATTGTTAAAATATATCTTCAGTGCAACCAAGTGACCAAACAGCCGCAAATCAGTTAGCGTATCACCAATTTTACTGGGTTTTGATGGTATAAAACCCAGTCCCTAGTTTAAAACAGCTATGTCAGTTTCATTAACAATATGACTAGAAAAATTAAATACTAAAAAGTTCAATTCCTTGTATTTTTCCTCTGTATATACCTCTCTTCCGAAAATTTTCTTTTCCTCGGACCTTTGCTCAACGAACGACCTCTCACATAGTTCGTTTGTTTTATAGGGTATGGTAAAAAATGTTTTTCTTCTGGATTAGCAACCTTAGGACGAACAGCAGGTTCCATATCTTTAAAAGCCCCTCCAGGTGCCTGTTGATTTGGCAGTGGTGTATAGATATCTGCATTAACATTTAATGCTCTGGAACCACTAGAAGAAGATTTATCAGTGGAAACAATGCCAGAATTACTTTCAGCTTCACAACGCTCATTGTTCCGATTAGGCCGTTCCAACACAGGATTACTTGGCGTGATGACATCATGCGCCCCTAGTTCCGTAGTCATGGTTACGCTGGAATGTGTACCATATTGCGTCCTCGGCCAAACGAAGATGTTACCCAAAGCAAAGTCATTGTGATCCCTACACAATTTCCGTTGCTTAATCAGTTTCAGTTTTTCGCTATAAATATTTATCTGTGACTGAACGCTTTCAAGCTTCCTTATATGAAAGTTGGAAGTAAAGCGCTCATATAAGTCTACACGAAGTGCCTCTACCTTTTTCTGTAGTTCCAGCTCAATTGGAGAAAAATACTCAAGTAGCAAATGAATGTAACTGAAACCAAGATTAATGTTCAGATCCTGCCATTTCTTAAGTAATGTAGGGTGCTGTTCACCATACGTGGGCATACATAACACTTGCATACCTCTCGGTATGATCTTAAAGTGTATGCAAGCCTCTAAGTGTCTCCGTTGCCAGGAGTACCGTTGCAGTCTGAACATATCATTTTCTAATTGCTTCAGTAAAGTATTAAATTCAGTCAAGTTGTCAGTACTACTAGAAGATAATGGTACATCAGTTTGTACCTGTAAGTCCAAGGTTAGAAGGGGGTTGTCTCGATGAAAAATGAGATTCTCCCAGATACGCTGGTTATCCCTTACCACAGGGTTGTAGTCAAGCTCTATCGATATTCCCTCCATGGTGTGGAACCTCTGGTAAACCAAAAAAGCAAGAAGATATGTACAAAGTATACCGAAAAGTCCCAATAGAATCTTCCAGTCAAACAATGAGGCAATGCAAGCAAAAACACTGCAAGATTCAGCACCCGGAGAAATAAAAAGTCTCTTCCATTAATTCACAAACAAACTCCTTTATTCATAAATAGACAAGCGCTTTCATGCACCAAAGTGCGCTTCATCAGATCTTAACATATAATGGCAGTTCACTGAAAGTATATATAGTCAGTCAAGTGTATTCAATCAAACAATTAAAACTCAAACAATCAGTTAAACAATCAATTAATCAATCATTTAAAAACTTCTTTAAAGGAACATAGAGTACAATAATTATGTAAAGTGCACTATAATCTGTAAATGTGTACTGTGATCTGTAAACTAATTAACAAATTAAGTCTGCCCTGATATGCCTTGAGTGCATTGAATAACTATTACTTCCTATTATTTAAATAACTTATTTTAATAAGCCTGTAAAAATAATTCTGTCACTTTACCCTTAACTAATGACTGAATAATGTAATAAGCTTGCTACAAATAAATCCGTCACTTTACCCTAAACTAATAATGTAATAAGCTTGTTACAAATAGGTCTGTCACTTTACCCTAAACTAATAATGTAATAAGCTTGTTACAAATAGGTCTGTCACTTTACCCTAAACTAATAATGTAATAAGCTTGCTACAAATAAATCTGTCACTTTACCCTAAACTAATAATGTAATAAGCTTGTTACAAATAGGTCTGTCACTTTACCCTTAACTAATGACTGAATAATCTGAAATACTTTGAGATTTGACTGAAATGTACTGTACTGAACACATAACTGAATATGAATGTCATATTCTGAACCTTGACTGATAGTTACATTAGCATATACTGAAGATTTAAAAATAGTTGTGTATATTGTGGAACTAACGAAACTAATACTAAAAGAATATTTTTTGCCACTGTTAACTAAGCACAGATAAAATTATAACTGAGACTGGTGCATGTTATATTCTGAGAACCAAACCATTATTGTTTGAAAATAGATATGCTGAAACTAATACCATTGTACAGTTGTTAGAAAACATGAGAACATTTTGACAGTGTTACCTGAACACAAATAAACAGAAATCTGTCTGAACACAGACTGAAAACTACCATGAACCTAAAAACATGAGAACATTGCCTGTACATAGATAAACTGAAACCTAGTACTATTGTTATATAATTGTTTGAAAACATACATACTTGCTTTAACTTATGCATTTTAACTTTAAACAAACTTTGAAGAAATAACTGAAACACATAAGCAGTCAAATTTTGCTCTGCATTGTTCCAGTCGCTGATGAGATAAAGGAAGGCCTGCTTTAATTTTGGAGTGTCCTTTTTGTAGTTTTTGTAGGCCTTTTAAACCTCTTCTTTTGATTTATTGTACAAGGCTGGACAGGTAAAGTTCTTGATTATATTTAGTATCAGATCCTTACAATAACATCTGCATCTTTAAAATTATAAATTGATAGCAGTACTTATTGTCCTGATCTTATTTACATTTGTCTGCATGAAATAAACATTTGCTGCTAATAAACTCTTGAAGGTCTGTAGACAAACTGATTTTTTACAATATCATAGGTTCATAGGTTCATACTAGGCTATCTGCCCTAGGGCATTTATAAGCCTAGCCAGAGTGTGTGTGGCTTTCACCACCCCTTAGAATGAGAATACTATACCCATTAGTTTGCTGTGCCTCTGTCCAGCAGTGATACAGAGATGATTCCCGGGGTAAACCTACGATCTCCCATCCACTCGTCAAGATTTCTCTTGAACAGAGTCAGTGAGGGGCTCTGCCTCACATGGACTGGGATTCTGTTCCATAGTGTAGGGAGTCTCTGGGTGATGAATCTGTCCCTCCAGCACGTCCTATTTATATCCATGTTGAGGTTTAAGTCTCTTGCTCTCGTGGCTCTGGTGGATTTGGATTTTTTGAGGTGGAGCATGTCCATTAATTCCGGTTTGGACATGGCCTTGTATGTCAGGCACAGATCACCTCTGAGCAGACGGTATGCGACTGAATAGAGCTGGAGTTTCTTCAGTCGGGCATCGTATGACATATGTTTGAGCCCCTTTATCCTTTTGGTGAGGAACTTTTGGGGTCTTTCCAACTGCTGCAGGTGTCGGGTAAGGTACAGTCTGAATGGGGCATTGTACTCAATCATTGGTCTGATAAGTGAAGAGTACAGGGGTACAATGACCTCTCCTGATCTGGATGTGAATCCCTTCATGATCAGGTGGGCAATGTAGAAGGTCTTCCTAACCACTTTGGCAATGTGAGTGTCAAAAGAGAGGTTACTGTCAACTTGGGTCCCCAGGTCCCTGATAACTTCTTCCATGTTTAATGGATTACCACCTATGTGGTAATTAGGGGTTACCTTGTTTTTCCCAAAGGGTATGACTATACATTTTTTGGCATTTAGCTTAAGGCCATGGCTCTGGCACCAGTTATTCATTTCTATGAGACCTTTCTGGAGGATGTCTGTGTCTGATGGAGTGTCAATTATGGTGCCCAGTTTGCAGTCATCTGCAAATTTTGTCAGCCACAATCCCCTATGTTTGCCTGCACTTCAGAAAAATAAATGCCGAACAAGAGGGGCCCAGGACTGAGCCCTGTGGGACACTGCTCGTGACCGGCTTAGAGTCTGACATGGCACCAGCAACTCTAACCCTGTGTGTTCTGTCCTTGAGCCAGTTTGCAACCCATCTTGTGACATATGGGTTTACATCTAAGCTGGTGAGCTTTTCTATGATGCCCGAGTGGGGTATTGTGTCGAATGCTTTTGCTAGGTCAAGGTAGGCTGTGTGAACTGCCTTACCCTCATCAATGGCCTTAGTGACTGTTTGAAAAAGTCGACCAAGTTCAAGAGGCAGGATCTGCCCTTGACAAAGCCAAATTGGGTAGGATCCAGTGTCTGTAGGTCCCCAATGTCTTTATTTATGAGTTCCATTATGATCCTCTCCATAGCTTTGCAGACAAGGCTCGTCAAACTTATGGGCGGTAATTTCCAGGGTCCGTAGAAGCACCGCCTTTGTGGAGTGGGACCACAGTTGCCGTACACCATTCTTTGGGTGCGTATCCTGTAGTAAGGCTAAGATTAAACAGCAGCCTTATGTGTGGGTTTAGTTCCTCATTGAGTTCGTGTAGCACACAGCCGGGGACACCGTCCGGTCCCATTGATGCTGTGTTTTTTGCTTTAGAGAGAGCAGCTCTCACCTGGGCATCTGAGATGTTTGGGAGGCTAGACTCTGGTGGGATAGATATTTCTCCTTTTGGGGGGGGGGAGAAATTTGCACTGAACCTGTCTGCCAGTATGTTGGCAATGTCTGTGGGTTCAGTGATTTTTTATCATTTTGGACTAATTCTGAGCATATCTGGGAGTTTCCACCCAGGTTTCTAACATAGCTAAAGAAGGCTTTATGATTGTCTTTTGTGTCATTAGCGATTTTTCTCTCAAAGTTGGCCTTGGATGATTTTATGAGTGATCGTAGATTTTTGCTAGTATTGATCAGAGATGCCTTCCCATTTAGGGATTTTGCTCTGTCATGTAGTAGCTTTCTCCTCTTGTTGTAGAGTTTGTTTATGGCTGGAGTCCACCAGACCGGGCGCCTGCCTTTGGTGGAAAAGGTCTTGATTTTATTAGGGATTGCTTGATCCATACATTCCTGGAGGTGCTCGTAGAAGGCATTTGTAAGGGTTTCAGCAGCGTGGGTTGTGGTTTCCACTGGCTCAGGGGCCTTGAAGGATACCACTCCAGTCTTAAGAAGTGTGAAGTTTGCTTTTGAGAAGTTCTTCACTGTGGTCATTTTTGCTGGGGGTGGGGCGGGATGTGGATCTCCAGTGAGATTAATTTATGGTCTGATCTCACCAATGAGGGATATACTTCCGGTGTGGAGCATTTTGTCCCCATGTTTGTGATGATCAGGTCTAGTATATTTTCTCCTCTTGTGGGAATGGTGACTAGTTGTTCCATAGCATTTGAGTTTATGAACTCAAGGAACCTTTGGGCTAGGGTGTTGGGGCTTGAGTAATGTTCCCAGTCTATGTTTGGGTAGTTGAAGTCACCCAATATGATGGTGTTTGAGAGACATTTATACTCTCCAGTGTCTTCAGGAAGGCTGTGTGGGTTTCCTGAGTTTGAGAAGGTGGTCTGTAGCATGTTACAAACTGTAGGGCAGTTTTACCTATGGTTAATTGCACCTGGATGGTCTCCGATGCTTTGTGCATTGCCACTAACCTGGAGGTGTGGGTATCCTTTATGAATATGGATACTCCCCCTCCTTTTGTAGTTCGGTCCGGATTTTGGGGCCGGAACGCATGATATGAGGTATAAGTTGATAGTGCTGGGGTGCTCTCAGGAGCCTTGAACCAGGTTTCAGTCACAGCACAAACATCGATGTTCTCCATACTGAGGAGGGCTTCGAGGGCGTGCATCTTGAGGTTTAGACTTCTGGCATTGAGCAGTATTACCCTTAGTTTTTCTCCATTTTTGTTTTCTAGGGCGGTAGGTTTATCATTTGAGCCTTGCCTAAAAAGGCACTATGGGGTGGCAAGAGCCTTTGCCAATATCCGGAAGCCCAGGGGTGACAGGTGCAAGCCGTCCCTTGCGAAGCAGCATGGCTTGTCAAGCATGTCATCCCAGGCAGACAGACATTAGATCCCCTTAGAATGACACCAGTAATTAAGCCAATTATTAAAGCTGATCATTTTGTCTCTGTATTGTGGCATCATTCTTGGTGAGGGTAGGATACTGCTCAGGGTCAGGGTCATACCGGCCTGGGCTACATAATCTGAGAACTCCTCTATGTCTCTTTTCATGTAGTCCAGGGAGGTACGTCTCAGGTCGTTCACACCGGCATGGACAATGAATGAGTCATACTTGTACTTGCTGTGGAGTGACCTGAGTGCTTGTGTTATGTGGTGGATTCTAGCGCCTGACAGGCAGCTAACTGTGATCTTTTCCTTGTTCAGTCTGGTGAGTGGGACGTCAGTGTGTCTGACTATGGAGTCACCTATAACAAGTGTGTCTGGCATTGTGTTTGGCCTTAAGGGCTGTGACTGTTTAGCACACTGACTTTGAGAACTATGTGTTGCATGTCTTATGTCTTGAGGTGGCAGTTGCTTGGGTGTCTGCTTTGGAGGCCTCTGTAGTTTTGGTAGATTTTTGATCAGTGCCTCCGAGTATATCTTTGTGTGTTTATGTGTTTGTTTTGCAGTTGTGATAGTTCTATGTGAAACTGGGTTTGTGGTGTGCGTGGTTTCCTTCTCCTCCTGTCTGGTCTTGCCAGTCCTGAGTTGAGAGAGCTCAGCCTCCAGTTTGGCTATATAGTTGCATCTCTCACATGTATTTGTGTTTTGTGGGAGAAGGAGTGGGTTGTCTGTGTACATGAGGCAATTGTAACATTGCCTCAAGATGCCCAGATTCACCAGCTGAACAGGAGAGGACGCTAGCAACTGACCCTTGACATGCTAGAAAAAGTGAAAAAGTTTGCTGTGTAACTTAGTCAAGGGACCTATAGGAAATGGGTACTCAAGGGGATTCTAGGCTAATGTAGTACTTTGTTTAGTATACAAGTACTTTACCTATATAAAAATTCTTTAGGAGCAAGTGCTGAGCTATTGAGATAGAGAATAGACTGTTTAGATTGCAAGTAGAGAAGTTCTAAGGGAAAAATTGAAGAGCAGACTTTACGGAGCCAGAAATAGTTTAACCTTGTTTAACCGGCGCTGCCCGATGGTGCTCTATGGGCAACTCCGCTAAATCACGCCAAAGCGCTAAAGCGGGCTTTATAGCAGGGGGTTGAAAAGACCTAGGAATTTACCCAAAATGGCCAATAGACTACAAGTTTCTGGCTGGATCCACTGCTCTAGGGACAAATAGGCTGCTCAGTGCTCCCCACTCCCACTGGTGAACAAAGAAGCTTCCCTTTATCCAAATAAGGATATGGAATAGCACAGGAACCAAGCCAAAGCCCAGAGATCAGCAAACTCTGAAGACTGGACTATTCTAGTTCAGTAAGGTGGGAAAACAAGATTTTTTTTTTTTACAGAAAACAGAGGAAAAACAGACAGTAAATGCTATAAATGCTTTTAAACGGCTAGCGCACTTGAGTGTGTTAGCCTACAGGTAAAATTAAGCAACAAATAACTTTTTAAAAGTGCAAAACAGTTAATCAACACAAAAACAGTTTAAATAGAATGCAGAGCTGTATAAACAGGCGAAAATGCAGTCGCTAAGCAGTAAATAATCAAAAAGCCAGAAAAAATACTTAAATCAGGAAAAAGTCACTCTTTTGCTCTCTGCTGCTTGTAGAACTCTGCAGGACACCACGAGGAGCTGTGCTGAGTTGAATACAAGCGAAAAAGTGCGCTAAAGCGGGCTTTATTACAGGGGGCTGAAAAGAGCTAGGAATTGACCCAAAATGGCCAATAGACTACAAGTTTCTGGCTGGAACCACTCCTCTAGGGACAAACAGGCCGCTCAGTGATCCCCACTCCCACTGGTGAACAAAGACACTTCCTTTTATCCAAATAAGGATATGGAATAGCACAGGAACCAAGACAAAGCCCAGAGGTCAGCAAACTCTGAAGACTGGACTATTCTAGTTCAGTAAGGCGGGAAAACAAGATTTTTTTTTCTTTCTTTTTTGCAGAAAACAGAGGAAAAACAGACAGTAAATGCTATAAATGCTTTTAAGCAGCTAGCGCACTTGAGTGTGTTAGCCTACAGGTAAAATTAAGCAACAACTAACTTTTTAAAAGTGCAAAACAGTTAATCAACACAAAAACAGTTTAAATAGAATGCAGAGCTGTATAAACAGGTTAAAATGCAGTCGCTAAGCAGTAAATAATCAAAAAACCAGAAAAAAATACTTAAATCAGTTATAGCAAATACAGTTATAACAAATGCTCTGAAATATACTGTATATTTCCAAAATGTTTGAGAAGGACAGTCAGAACACAAGAAGGTTCAGGCAAAAAATATTTTTGTTATTAAAATCTAGCACAACATCTAATTTTGACATAATGTCCATTTTTTAAATGGTACTGTCACACTGTGAATGTAACCAGAATTTTGCTGTTATTTGCTTTTCAGGCTTCATGGCTTTAGTTAAAAAATCTACTCTCCAAAGGCTTGCTACTGACTGCAGGTACCTCTAACCCTGTAAACCCTGATAGCATAAAAACTGTACGCGAGTCCTCTGGAAGAGGTCTGTTTGTAACTGAAACTGAAACCCCTGTATCAAGTAACACATTGTGCTACAATTTGTTTCCCATGAGTAATGAAATGTATGGTTTGCTGTCCTTTCCAACCTGGAATGAAATCAAATACACCAACTGATTTGGTGCTGAACTGTTATAGCCTTTATACATATTCTGAAAATCTGCTATGTCACTGTCAACATTGACTTGAGCTACAGCATACTCTTGATTATTTCTTGGGCTCGAACTTTGTACATCACTTACGTCATTTGCCCAGTCATCAGCCATAGTGGGCTGCCTTGTATTTGAAAAGCTAACAATTTACATGCCCAAGTTTTTTTAATCTACTGTGACTGATGAAGTCTGTTTTAATGCTGCAATATCAGTTTATACAAAAAAAAATATTACTGGCATCTGTTGCTTGCATGATCTGTTTCTGTCTAACCACTAAATGGACAACTTTTTCTAAGGTCTTGGCTGTAGCAATTACATTTAACTTGATAATTGCATCAGGTTTCTGAACTTATCTTAAATGAAACTCAAAGTAGTAATGTAACTGTGCATTTCTGTACCTATATAAAAACAGTTTTAACTGTTGAACTTTTTACATTTTGTCTCGTGACCCTTAGATATTAACATACGGTTTAGTGAGTGAAACACCACCCACTGTCTCACCATAACCATTTCTTTATAGGTTCATAGGTAGGTACTAGGCTATTGGCCCTAGGGCCTATATAAGCCTACCCAAAAATGTACCCTGGCTTTCGCCACCCAAGAAAATTATTTTCCTGTGCCCCTGTCAAGCAGAGCCACAGACGTGATCCCTGGGGTGAATTTCTTATTTCCCATCCAATCATCAAGGTTTTTATTGAAGAGTGCTAATGAGGAGCTCTGTTTGACATAGATAGGTAGTCTGTTCCAGAGTATGGGAAGTCTCTGGGACAGGAATCTATCCCTCCAGTATGTTCTGTTTATTGTGGTGGCAAGGTTTAGGACCCTAGAACATGTAGCTTGGAGGGATTGGGATTTCTTTAAGTGGAACATGTCCAACAGCTCTGGGTTTGACATTGCTTTGTATGCTAGGCAGAGATCGCCTCTGAATAGGTGATAGGCAATGGAGTAAAGCTGGAGTTTTTTGAGACAGTCTGCGTAGAGCATTTATTTGAGGCCAGTAATCCTCTTTCTGAGGTGTTTCTGTGGCCTTTCTAGTTGTTGTAGATGTCTTATGAGGTACATACCAAAAGGGGCATTGTACTCTATAATGGGTCTAATGAGTGATGAGTAAAGGGGAACAATAACCTCTTTTTTTTCTGGATGAGAAACCTTTTGTGATGAGGTAAGCCATGTAGAAGGATTTCCTGATCATTGTGGTGATGTCATTATCAAAGGAAAGACTACTGTCTACCTGTGTCCAAAGGTCTCTTATCGCATTTTCGGTGTTAAGTAGACTACCAGCTATGTGGTAGTTCATGGGTACAGAGTTTTTACCAAAGGGGATGACAATACACTTTTGACCATGGCTTTGACAGTAGGCATCTGTCTCAGTGAGGCCCTTTTGTAGTATGTCCACATCATTAGAAGTTTTGATTGTGGCTCCTAGTTTGCAGTCATCTGCAAACTTTGTTAGCCAAAGACCTTCTGTGTTAGCCTGTACTTCAGGGAAGTAGATACCAAACAGGAGAGGATGCAGGACTGAAACCTGCGGTACTCCACTCGTCACTGGTCTGAAGTCAGATTTGGAGTCTGCTACTTTCACAGTGTGGGTTCTGTTCATGAGCCATTTGGCAACCCATCTTGTGACATAGGGATTTATACCTAGTTTAGTGAGCTTATCTATAATTCCAGAGTGGGGGATGGTATCGAAAGCCTTGGTGAGATCTATATAAGCTGTGTGAACCACCTTACCCTCATCTATGGCTTTGGTGACTGCTTCAAAGAAGTCAATCAGGTTTAGGAGACATGCTCTGCCTTTTACAAACCCAAACTGGGCAGGGTCCAGAGATGGGAGATTACCAATGTCTTTGTTTATGAGTTCCATGATGATACATTTCATGGCCTTGCAGGCCAGGCTCATTAGGGTAATGGGGGGGGGTAGTTCCCAGGGTCTGCCATGGCTCCCCCTTTGTGGAGTGGGATAACTGACATGGTGTGCCATTCAGTGGGCAAAAAGCCTGAGGTGAGGCTATGATTGACCATGGTACTTAGGTAGGGTGCCAGTTCATTTTGTAGTTCATGCAGAATGCAGCCTGAGATATTGTCATGTCCCACGGATGCTGAGTTCTTGGTTTTGGAGAGTGTGTTTTTTATCTGTGCAGCCATGATTACAGGAACTTTGCATTCTTCTGGTATAGAGATAGACCCTCCAGGGGGTGAGAGGGGGTAAAGTTAGCACTGAACCTATCTGCCAGGATGTTGGCAATATCAGCTGGTTCTGTATATTTAGTGCCATTGCACTGTAACTCAGAGCAGATCTGAGTGTTGCCATTGAGATTCTTGACATAGCTATAGAATGCTTTGTGGTTGCCTTTAGAGTCAGTGGCAATTTTGTTTTTGTAGCTAGCTTTGGAGGATTTTATGAGGGATCTCAGCTTCTTACTTAGGCTGACCAGGGAGTTCCTCCAGTCATGGGATTTTACTCTTTTTTGCAACAGTTTCTTTCTTCTGTTGTAGAGTTTGTTTATGGCAGAGGACCACCAGATTGGCTTCCTTTTTTGGAGGATAGCACCTTGGTTCTATTAGGGATAGCATGATCCATGCACGCGTGTAAGTTCTTATAGAGTGCATTTGTGTATGATTCAGCAGTCGTACCTCTATTGCCCATCTGCATGGGTGTCATGAAGTTTGCCACTTCTGTCTTAAGAAGTGTGAAGTTGACTTTGGAGATGTTTTTTATGGTGGTTTCCCTAATTGGGGGTGGGATGTGGATGTCTAGGGCGATTAGCTTGTGGTTGGATCTGACCAATGAAGAAATGACCTCTGGTGTGGAATACCAGTTGCCCATGTTGGTAATGACCAGGTCTAGGATATTGCTGCCCCTGGTGGGGGTGTGAATAAGTTGATCCAAGGTGTTGGAATTTATGAATTCTAGAAAATGTTGAGCAAAAGAATTGGTACATGAGTAGTTTTCCCAGTTAATGGTGGGGTAGTTGAAATCGCTCATTATTAGGGTGTTGGGTTGTACCCTAATACTTTCCAGTGTATCAAGAAATGAGGAGTGTGAATCCTGGGGCATGGTGGGGGGTCTGTAGCAAGCTACAGTTTGGATTGCGGTCTTGCCCAGAGTTAGTTGCACTTGGATAATCTTGGATGCATTATGCTGTGCAACTAACCTGGAGGTGTGGATATCCCTAATGAATATGGACATGCCTCCACCTTTAGTGCTTCATTCCGGGTTAGGTGCCCAAAAGGTGTGGTACAAAGTATAGCCTGGTAATGCAGGGGTGCTCTCTGGAGCTTTGAACCAGGTCTCTGTCACTGCACAGATGTCGATGTTCTCCATTTTAAGGAGTGCCTCGAGTGAGTGCATTTTGAGGTTTAGACTTCTAGCATTGAGTAGCAGTACCCTCAGATTTTGCTTGCTTGTACCTGTTACGGTGGTGAATTTGTCATTTGAACCTTGCCTAAAAAAGGCACTATAGGGGGTGGCAAGAGACTTGGCCAGTATCCAGAATCCCAAGGGTGACAGGTGCAGGCCATCTCTGGCAAAGCATCATGGTCTGTCGATCATGTCATCCCGGGCAGACAAATACTTTAGCTGATGTCATTTAACTTTTCATTAGAACTGAATGCTGCAAGAATGTGTTATTACTGTCTACACTTTTTTGGATAAATAGTAAACGGTTATGCATTAACTGGATAGCACTGACTTTAATTCAGCTTGTTTGGCTGGCTGCAATCTGAGCTGAGGTACTTAGCAAACTGCCATCTCCTTACAAACATATACATTCTTAAACTGATTACATAATGTACTCTTTTTATACATAGGATCTGAATTTTTTAACTGTGCTGTCACTTTTACAATGTAGCATTGACTTTAAATTTTACATTCTGTAAATTAGCAAACATTTTTTGTCTCTGTCTATATTATAATATTGTTTATGAACTTAACTAAACAAAAGAATAATACAAAATAATTCATTTGTCAAACTGTAACTGCAAACCCTTTATTCTACTAATTAATTTGACTGTTAGTTTTGATATACCTTACAAGACATACAGGTATATGGTTACCCTTTTTTCCTAACTGATCACACCCAATATGTCATTCTGAGCACTTCAGCTGTGTCAGCTGGACTGGAAAGTATTCCATCTTTAACCCATAAATCTGCATGTTTCTGTCATAACCAATTCTTTAAAATCTGTACAATTGCACAAATCTCTTTACTGAAATCTAAAACAATATATAAAGAACTATTACACTCTTAACTGTTAGCTGCTGTAATCTTTGACCTTTGAAATCCTGACAACATTGCATTATTGTCTTTTCTATGTATAACTGAAATTGATTTGTCTGTAAACAATGAAATAACCTTAAACAATGACAGATAAATGCTTTGATCTTTACAGATAGCTATGGAATGCATTTTTTTTACTTAACACTGAAGTATGTTTTTCAGTTATATTGCATTGTACTGTATTAATATTTGCACTCTGATTTTTCTTATTTTCCTTCAGTGCAAAAATTGCACTGGATTTTGAAATAAAGAAACTAGATGAAGTAATGTGAACTTGTGACATTGCTTGCATGTTATGTATGTAGACTGTGTTGACATTTGTAATACTGCAACATACTTCTGTATTTTGAATTGTACATATTATATTCTGAACATTTGTATGTGAAACTATACTACAACTGAAATTATTATGTTGATTTGCATGTGCTGAAGCAAGTTCATAGGTTCATAGGTAGGTACTAGGCTATCAGCCCGGTTATAAGCCTAGCCAGAGTGTGTCAGTTTTCGCCACCCCATTGATTAATTAACTGAGCCTCTGTCAAGAAGAGCCAATGAAGTGATCCCAGGGGTGTATTTTCTTTTACCCATCCACTCATCAAGGTTTCTCATGAAGAGTGTTAGTGAGGGGCTTTGCCTAATGTAGTTAAGAATTTTGTTCCAAAGCATGGGGAGTCTCTGTGACAGGAATCTATCCCTCCAGCATGTTCTATTTATTGTTGTGGTGAGGTTTAGCTCACTACAGTGAGTGGCTCACAGTGACTTGGATTTCTTTAGGCAGAGCATGCCCATCAATTCTGAGTTGGACATGGCTTTGTAAGTCAGGCAGTGATCACCTCTGATTAAGCGATATGCCACTGAGTACAGCCAGAGTTTTTCCAGTTGGGCTGCATAGGGCATATGTTTGAGGCCTGTAATCCTCTTGGTGAGGTACTTTTGTGGTCTTTCCCGATGTTGGAAGTGTCTTGTGACGTACATCCCAAATGGGGCATTGTACTCTATAATGGGTCTGATGATTGACGAGTAGAGGGGCACTATAACCTCTTTATTTCTAGATGCGAACCCTTTAGTAATTAGATAGGCTACATAGAAGGATTTCCGAACTACTTTGGCAATATGATTGTCAAAGGAGAGATTTCTATCTACCTGGGTCCCCAGATCTCTTATTACCTCTTCTGTATTAAGGGGGCTGCCACCTTTGTGGTAATTCATGTGTGTTTTGTTTTTCTCAAAGAGGATGACTATGCATTTTTTTGGCATTTGGCTTGAGACCATGACTTTGACACCAGGTGTCCATCTCAGTAAGGCCCTTTTGGAGAATGTTCATGTCAGCCAGAGAGTCAATTATGGCTCCTAGTTTGCAGTCATCAGTGAACTCGGTTAGCCATAGTCCTCCTGTGTTTGCCTGTACTTCTGAGAAGTATATGCTGAACAGTAGGGGTCCCAGGACCAAGCCTTGTGGGACACCACTTGTGAATGGTTTAGAGTTGGACCTGGAGCCTGCTTTTCTTACCATGTGAGTTGTCTGTAAGCCAGTTGGCAACCCATCTTGTGACGTAGTGGTCTATGTTCAGGCTAGTGAGTCTTTCTATAATTCCTGAGTGGGGAATGGTGTCAAAAGCCTTGGTGAGGTCAATTAGGCTGTGTGAACCACCTTCCCCTCATATATGGCCTTGGTGACTGTCTTGAAGAAGTCAATGAGGTTTAGTAGGCATGATCTGCCCTTAACAAAGCCAAACTGGGTCAGGTCAAGTGTTTGAGGTTCCCAATGTCTTTGTTAATGAGTCCCATGATGATACATGCTATAGCCTTGCAGACCAGGCTAGTCAGGCTTATGGGGTAATAGTTACTAGGGTCAGTTGTGGTGCCTCCTTTGTGGAGTAGAATAACTGTTGCTGTGTGCGATTCTATGGGCACATAGCCTGTGGAGAGGCTGAGGTTGAACAATGTGTTTAGGTGGGGGTTAGTTTGTTCTGTAGTTCGTGCAAGACACAGCCTGGGACACCATCTGGCCCCATTGATGCTGTGCTTTTGGCTTTTGAAAGGGCTGTTTTCACCTGTGTGTCTGTGATTTCCAGGACACTACACTTTTCCAGTATTGTTGTGGGCCCTTTTGGGGGTGAGAGGGGGGGGTGAAGTTGCACTGAATATGTTGACATTTGAGACTATACTGACTTCTGAGCTATTAGCTTGCTTCTGTGATTTAAACCTTCTGCATATAGACATATTTAACATCTTTGAACTAATAACCTTTAACTTTAAGAGAACATTTTTAAACTTAAACCAAAAATTTACTGACATTTTAACTGCAGCAGTATTACTTGACATATTTACATGCAAATTATTTTAATTGATTAGTTTACACTTTTTTGAACTGTTAACTAAAAGGTGTATATAAAGTTTTACATAACGTTATGGTCTTGGAAAAATGTGAGCCATCGTCTGTAGTTTAGTAACCTTTTCCTTGATTCTTGGCTATATGATGTCATGCTGGAAACATGAAGGTTTGTGGAGATAGCTGTTAACTGGATAATGTCTTTTATGTTATAAAGGAACACTGCTTTGATTTAATACTGGTCTACTGAAATTGTGTGAGGCTTTACTGAAGTAAACACTGGTGCTGTACACTTTGGTTATGCTGTGTCTATTCTGTACATGAAGTAATGCTGTCTTAATGAGAAACTTGTCATACCATAATTTTTAGCTTATTCTGTATAGAGTTCACAGCTTTATTTATTGAAAATACTGCTATGCTGCTGAAAAGTCTGTTATGAAACATTTTTTTGTCATTTAAACTGTTAATAAAACTTTGAAGTTAAGCTGGCTATTGTAGTAAAACCGTACTTGAAAAAATTACTTACTGCAGCTGTTTTTTTGAAGTTTGTTAAAACACATGTAGTTGAATGAAACACGAAGTGCTGCATTGGAATGAAAACACTGATAGAACACATGTAGTGTGACCAAGTCTGGAAATTAAGATACTTTTACTGTAAAGGTGGTCTGTAGCACTGTTGATTACTTTTACTGGGGCCTCTCAGTTGAAAAGCTTGCGGAATACTGTAGTACATCTGCTGTATAAACAGTCACTATGAACTGAAAATATGCTGCACTGGAAACTGGATGTGAAAGAGTTCAGCTGCTTGTTGAGTTGCAGTATGTTTCTCCATAGAGCAGACTTGTGTGGGTACCATTGTAAGAATTGATAATACTGTACTGTACCATAATTAGCTGGAAACACTGTATGCAATCAGACAGAGAAATGTAAGTCTTGATTACCCAAGCTCATGCTGAACAAGTGCCAGTCTCTCCTTTATGGACCAAGTCTTGTGGACTTTTCAGAATTAATTCTCCAAACACTGTAGTTCATTTAATAAGGTTTTATTAGATGTTTACAATATCTAAATGCTGTCTTCATTAACAGTACTGATAAACAATTAAAGTTGCTACATGTCATATTCTGATTGTCCTGAACAACATAAACTGACATAGTCTCTAGATTACCTGTTTTCTGTACTCAGGCTTGAGTGCTTGACATCTTCTCTGAAGTAACAGGTTGAATGAACCTACTAACCTTAACTGAACTGCTATCCTGAACACAACATATTAATATTGCTTCAGTCCAGTAAATTTCCTTATTTACTTTTTTTTAATCTTGGTCTCAGGCCTTGTGTGTGCTTTATTTAATCATTTCATTAGGAACATTCTGTAGCTGACAAAATTGTATCTTTTCCTTGAGAAAAGAACATTCTGTCTCAATGCTTTATACTTATCTTTCCTTTTTAATAAACTGTATTCCATGCTTGGACAGCACGGTTATTTTCCTTTCTGCTTAACTGTCTTTTATGCATAAATGAAACACAATTATTTTTCCCTTTAGCCTGCCTAATGTTTAATAACTACTTAAAATGTAGGACCCTACTCTATCACTTCCTAAACTCCAAATTCATGCCATAATTTCTCATTAATTCTTTGATTCCCTTTCCTATTTTAATATAGTCCCTTTCTTCCATCACCACCATCCATATTGCTAAATGATCCAAAAAACCTGTCTGTACTGCATTTCCATCTGCTGCATCCAAACTTTCTGAAAGTACACTATAATCAATTTCAGATCCAATTGCCAATCTTCTGTAAGCATATTAACTTTTATTCCACAAAGCTAAGTTACCATATTTTATCACTTTTAATATTTGTTTAACATCTTTACCTTTATTTTTATGTTTCCCCTTAAATCACAATTAATGTCCCCTATAATAATAGTTTTGATGTTAACCACCACATAAGGATCCCTATTGAAATGTCAGCACTCGAAATGATGAGTACTGACAAGCCAAAAAAAGACCAAAAGCACAGGAAAAGAGAAAATTTAGAAAATCCTTCTTCTCCTTTAAACTTCTTTTTGCTGGTGGCAAGCCCCGCAGACACATGCTGAACTTATATACCAACTCTGACATCATTATACCTTGAATAAAAGGAATATTCTAAGAAATGGCTTCTCAGTAAGTCAGTTCTTTTGGTCATTCAGTATCTTTATTTTGGGACTTGCTGTAGTGGGTCCCGACATTTCCAGTGGTTACCCCACATAATCTAATATTTGATGAAATGGATGCTCTCTTTCCTTGCCATTTGTATATGCATATAATACTAGAATTATGTGATGACTAGTAAGGGGTCATGACCCTTAACAAGACATCTATTATTAAGATTCTTGGAAGCCTCCTGAAATTGGCTAGGTTCTGAACTAATTATTTTAAGTCTGATGAATTGTGATTTAGGTATGTATCATTTGGTCTGATGACAGCTGTTTGTCCTTAAAACTGTATTCATAATATGGGGTTTTCAGTATAATCTAATGCTTGAAGTCGCATTCATGTTTTCATATTTTCAAACCTCAAAAATGAAACTTACTTCTAATGAAAGCTCATAGTGAACGCCAAACCCCATTTATTTTCATTCAGTTATGTATCCTACTCACTAAGCTCTGAAATATCTCACTTCCTGATTAAGCAGCACTCATCCAGATATTTTCTCCACATGTCCATGGAACAGAGGAAACAAATATATGTCTATGATAGTAGACTATTTGTTCCTCAACATGTCCCATAAATAAATGTGCATAAAGGGAGCAAGAGGTGCCCCACTGCAGTAACTTGAACCTGACAAACCTCCCATGTTTATAGAAAACACATTTTAGTAAGAACATGTTCCACAATAATTACAAGGAAGATATTAAACCCAGCAGGACATAACTGTTATTTGTGTAGCCAGTATTCCAGGGAAACCAGAGTCTCACTCCCAAATGTGGGAGGCACGTATACAGAGATTAAATATCTAAAGTGCACAAATACCCTGATTCTTTAATCTGGACAGCTTCAATCAAGTTAAGAAACTTAGCTGTTATCATGTAACCTGGATTTCCCCATTGTAGCAATTGTTTAAGGTAAAAAGTAAGAAAGACAGACAGGCATTCAGTAAGCAAAACATTTCCTGCAACAATTGGTCTCCCCAAAGACAAACTATCATCTTTGTGAACTTTAGGCAAAAGATAAAAGTAATCTATTCTGGTGACCTCAACAGTATGTTGCATCTTTGCTGTATCAGAAATAATTCTTTCTTTTAAAACCTTGTCTGGAAAGCTATTTATGTCCTTAAATGTAAAGTAGGCTCTAAAACTATTATCTGATAGTAATGCCCATCAACTAATTGGTTCTTAGCCTCAGCATGATATGTATCCATGTCCAATAGGACAGTTCTGCCCCTTTATCTGCCTGTGAAATAAATCAATAAGTATAGTTCTGTAAAGATTTTAAACTTGCACATTCCTGTATGTGAGATCATCCCTGTCTTTCTGATATAATGAGACAGATAGCTACCTTATACATTTTGTTCAGATATTACTGATGAAGATGTGGTCATCATAAAAAAACAGTTTAATTATCTTATTCCTGTGTTATGCAGTGGAATTGATAGATATTTAAGATGGCACAGTGGTGCAATGGTTAGAGTTGTCACCTCATTGCAAGAGGTTCGATTCTCGGCTGCATTGCCTTCAGTGCAGAGTTGGCAAATCCTCCATGCATTTTCATGGGTTTCCCCTGGGGTTCTCCAGTTTCCTCCCATATTCCATGTATCTGGAGAATTTCTCCTTGGTCCTCTGGTGAAAATGGGCTTTGTCCCAGCCTTTCCCAGTAAACAAATGTTAAATAAATAAATATTATAGAAAAATAAAGTAACACATAGTAACAGTGTGATATTGTTAGAAATAGTATGTCCTACAAATCCTGCAGAGTATGCAGAAAGAAATATGTAGCAAACAAGTGTAATTAACCTAGAAAAATGTGTTTGTATGAAAGCAAAGACGTTGTAGGATTAGAATATATTAGTTTCAGATGGCTATAATAAAAAAGGCTTGCTGAGATAGGGTCTATTTTATATATTTGAATGCTTAAATGTTAGAATCACTAAAGATCGAACTGTAGTGATTGAACATTTAAATGTTCGAATATATTAAAAAAATTTAAAAAAAATAAACAAAAAAAATATAAAACTAAAGGGTGTAAGCAGGGGACAAGCCCCGCTGCACTGCCCACACCCCCCACTACTTAAATATACCAACTTCAATATTGTGCTACAGTGTAGGAAATGGGAAATTTTCCATTTACCCACTGTAGCACACTGAAGTGCAATCTCAGATTTGGTATATTTAAGTAGCGGGGGGTGGGTGTGCAGGGGAGCTTGCCCCCCTGCTTACACCCTTCAGTTTGACTTTTTTTCTTTTAAATATTAATTTTAATATAGTCGAACATTTAAATGTTCGATCACTAAAGTTGGATCTTTAGTGAGTCAAACATTTAAGTGTTCGAATATATAAAATAGACCCCTGAAATTGCAGGAGTGGCTAAATACATACAAAGACTCAATTGTCAGAACTTATCTAACAAAGAGAAATGACTGACAGTGCGAAAACAAAAATGGCTATCATGTCACAAGACTTCACCCTGGTCTTTTCAGAAGCTGATAAGAAAACAGAAAACTGGTGAGGCCCATAACATTTACAACTGGTGTGATCCACATAAAGCCACAGCTATACCAAGAATGTTTCAGGTGGATTAATTAGATGAAACCATTCATAAACATAGACAGTATAAAAACAACTGTTTAATTGGACACTTGACCATGAACTGAGAGACGTTTGTGGAAATGCAGCGGATCTGTCAGTAATCCATGTTATGAAGAAAATGTTAATATCACATCAATACTGTTTAATCGGTTGTATTAATAAATATAACATTAAGTACAAATACAGTTGTACAGTGTTATAGTTTGTTGTTCATAGGTTCATAGGTATTTACTAGGTTAATGACTACAAGGGGCATTTTAAGCATAGGCATGCATTTCAAATCTCTGACAACTTCAGATACCCTTGATAAGTGTAAGCAGGGGCTTGGGAGATGAAACATTTACAGGTTGTCAGTGTCCATTAGAGACATAGGTGCCAAACCAGGAATGACTTTCCTATTCACCATCCAATTGTCCTAGGTGCACTCGAACTGGATTAGGGAGGAACTTTGGTTCACATGGATGGGGAGCCTGTTCCATAGACCGGATAGTCTCTAGGTATGTCTCCCAGAGACTATCCTGTTCCATAGACAGGATAGTCTCTGGGAGACATACCTATCTCTCCACCAGATCCTGTTTATGTCACTGACAATGTTTAAGTCTTTACAATAAGTAATTCTGGTGCTGTTTGTTTTGTGGATATGCAGGAGATCCATCAGAGTGGGGTCTGACACTGTCTTGTATGGCAGGCATAGATCTCCCCTCAAATGCCTGTAGGGCCTTGAGGCAGTCAGCATAGGACATTTTTCTTACAAGCTGTATTCTTTTAGTTAGAAACCTCTGTGGACATTTGAATTGTTGGATATGTCTAGTTAGGTACATACCAAAGTGGGCATTGTACTCAGTGGTGGGTCTGATGAATGCTCTATACAGTGGAAAAATGACTTCCTTGGACTATGATGCTATACCTTTGTTTATAAGTTGTGCAACATAGAATGATTTCCTCACTACTGTAAACACATGCTTGTTATAGGCTAGATTACTATCCATGTGTGTCCCTAAGTCCCAGACTACTAGGTCTGTTTTAATTGGTGCATTGTCAGTATGATAGTTACCAGGGATGAATGACTTTTGGAAGGATATTATTATGCATTTCTTGGTATTTAGTGTCAGCCTCTCCTAAGGAACATTTGTGTCAGTGTGGGATTCAATGACAGCTCCTAATTTGCAATCATCTGCAAATTTATTCAGCCAGTGACCATTGACATTGGCCCTGACGTCAGAGAAGCAAATGCCTTAAAGAAGCACCACAAGGACTGATCCCTGAGGGACAACACTTGTGACTAGCCTCTTTATAGAAATGAACTCCCCAATTCTAACTTCCTCTGTCTTGTCTATGAGCCAGTTGGCTATCCACTGGGTGACATATGAGTTTGTACCTAACCTCCTGACTTTATCAACAATGTCAGAGTGGGGTATTGTGTCAAATGCCTTGGCCAGGTCAAGGCAGGCAGTGTGAACCATTTTGCCCTCTTCCATTGCTTTAGTGACCTTTTCAAAGAAGGCCACCAGGTTGAGTAGACATGCTCTGCCCTTGATGAAACCAAATTATTTGAGTCCAGTGTTTGGAGGTTTACTATATCACTATTGATAATTTCCAAGATATTTTTTTCCATGGCTTTACATACAGGACTAGTGAGACTTATGGGTCTGTAGATGTCCCACTTTTGTGCAGAGGGATAACTATTGATGTTCTGCATTCATAAGGCATGAAGGCTACAGTTAAATAGTAATTCCAGATGCCCTGATAGGTCATGTTTCATACTACTTAGAAGGCATCCTGAGATATTGTCTGGGCCCATTGCTGCAGTGCTCTTGGCCTTAGAGAGACCATTAAGAACCTATTCTCTAGTGATAGCATGGGGAGTTATATTTGATGGTATTTCCTGAGCGAAGGTTGAAGGGGAGATCGGGGTAAAGTTGGAACTGAATTTATTGGCCAGTAGGTTTGATATATCTTCTGGCTCAGTATAGGTGGCTTAATTTACAATGAGCTCTGCACACAATTGTGTATTGCCTTTGAGATTTGCTATTTTAACAGTGGTGAGCCAGGTAAGAGTAATTATTCTATTGACAGTAACATTAATGCAGTCATTATTGACCAGCTCCACAGTTTCTAGTACTTCTAAGTTTTGGTGAAGCCAAGATTTCATCTTTGCATCTGCTCCAGAAACTTGATAATCTGTTAGCCATTTCTTAAATACGGTAAGACTTTTTCTGAAATAATATGGATGCCTTCAGGGACTTAAGCATACAATGCCCACATACTGTGGCAATAGACTTAAATCAAACACAAGATAAAGTTAGGACATTAAGAAAACACACAAACATAGTGGCTCTTCTAGTAGTTTAATATTCAGTATACTGGGAAAGCCCTTCCTTCAGAGAGGAGATGACATTGTAGTAAAATTATTGGAGCTTGAAACTAGAATGATTTTCAAGTTTCATACTTTAAAACCTAACGGTATGAATCAGGAATTAGGCAGTTAATGAATTATTTATACTTTGTATACATTCATATATTTATTTATTTATTTTATATTTATATATATAATAAGTTTGTAATAAGTTTATGATCACTTTAAAACATTTTTTCATTGTTCAATTAATTAATTAGGAGACTTAATTGTCCAATTGAGTATGTATATAAATGTGATGTTTGTACTCAATTAATTGTGATCCTTGAAGGTGAAGTGCCGAGGTACCAGATCGCTGGAATTAAAAGAAAGTAAGATACTGGTGAATTGCTGGCTGTTTGTGTGTTTTCTTAATTTTATATTGACTGTAAGGTGTTTTGAAAGTTAGGACATTATTCTGCCAATGGTATGAACATGGCAGCTGTGATGTTAAAAGCAACAAAGTATTTTGTGGTTCTAGTAAAATTGATATAGTTTATTTTTGTAAATGGATACAATGTTATGATCAATATTTGCAAAAGTATAGAACATGTCTTGAATGTATAAAACATAAGGATAAATATCCTGGATTCTGTGTAACATGTTGTAAAACTGTGTTGCAAAAGATAACAGCAACATTTACACAGGAGAGGTTAGATATGGTATATGAAACAAAAGGTCATTTTGTAATGACAATCTCCACCTTTTATAGAGAATTTCAGTTATTCACAGATAAAAACAAAAGTTTACTGTTTGAAGAGATGGCAGAAATATTTAAGACTTACTGTCAGCAGTGGCATGACATTACTAACAAAAAGGAACTTTCAGACAGAGCAGGTAGACAATTTAAAAAATATTAATGAAAAGCAAATGTAATTGTTAAAAAGCATGGCGTAGAAGACAGGAAACATGCACAAGATGTTAATGCAATTTTGGTAAGAGCTGAAGCAGCAATACATTCTGCCACTGATTCTCAACTGGGTGGGGGAGATGACACAGAAACACTCAGACAAGAGTTAGTCCAAAAAGAACAGGAAGTCCTACAGCACTAGTCTGGGCAGCAGAATTACACATAAAAGTAGGTTATTTACAAGACCAATTACAAGAATGTAAGGATTCAGAGGCAGAAGTACAAAAATAGTCACAGGAGCTTAGAGCTTCAGATATTATTAAACCTGGGGGTGTAGAAGTAGTGACAGGCACTTCAGTTGATGAACACCAGCAGTCTCATCTATTACAGATGATACCTCAGTAGAATAACAAAAAAGACATTTTGTGCAATATGTTAACATCTGAAGATTGGTTGCCATATACAATCATAGGAAGTTATTAGGCTATTGGCCCTGAGGCCCTTACAAGCCTAGCCAAGAATTTAGCTCATGTATCAACAAGTCAGCACCCAATGCCCAGGGTCCTGCAGGGAAACAAGTAGAATCCCAGGGGTGTATTTTCTGTTACCCATCCAGTTATCCAGGTTGTGGTTAACAATGGTTAATGAGGTACTCTGCTTGATGTGAATAGGGAGTCCACAGTAGGGGAGTCTCTGGGACACAAATCTGTCCCATCAACAAGTCCTATTGATGTCACAGACCACGTTGACATTACATGTGTGGGTTACTCGAGTGGAGCTTGATTTGCAGATATGCAGCAATCTCATCAATGCAGGGTCTGAGATTGCTTTGTATGCCAGAAAGAGGTCACTTCTGAGGAGTCTGTATGAGACTGAACATACAGCTGGTAATGCATGGAATGATTCTTTAAATCAATGTTTTTTTGTATTTATTTCAAAATGTTACAAAATGTTCAATGTTGCTAATAACAGTAATCTTGTTTCAAAATAAAACAGAATGTCAGCTATGCTCCTAGCATATTCACAGGGACTAGTTCTGGTGACTAAGTAGTTAAAATATTTTAACATTACAGATTCTGACAGAATGTTAGAACAGGTATAACATTTTAAGTTGTCTTTCCAAATTGCTTATAACATATATGACAGGGAAATGGAAAAAACAGAAATAAGGAAAAGATAAATACATGCTTTTTTGTAGCAAGTAAAGACAGTTCCAGGTGACATTAAATGTATTTATGAAAAAACTACTGACTCATTAGAACGATGTGTTCATGAGCTGATGACAGGAAGGGTCATGAGTGACGACGGAGACATTCTCAAATATCACATGTTCACCCTACTGTCTCATTAGAGTAATGTGTTCACGAGCTGATGACAGGAAGGGTCATGAGTGACAATGGAGACATTCTCAAATATCACATGTTCACCCTACTGACTCATTAGAGCAATGTGTTTACGAGCTGATGACAGGAAGGGTCATGAGTGACGACGGAGACATTCTCAAATATCACGTGTTCACCCTACTGACTCATTAGAGCAATGTGTTCATGAGCTGATGACAGGAAGGGTCATGAGTGACGACGGAGACATTCTCAAATATCATGTGTTCACCCTACTGACTCATTAGAGCAATGTGTTCACGAGCTGATGACAGGAAGGGTCATGAGTGACAATGGAGACATTCTCAAATATCACATGTTCACCCTACTGACTCATTAGAGCAATGTGTTTACGAGCTGATGACAGGAAGGGTCATGAGTGACGACGGAGACATTCTCAAATATCACGTGTTCACCCTACTGACTCATTAGAGCAATGTGTTCATGAGCTGATGACAGGAAGGGTCATGAGTGATGATGGAGACATTCTCAAATATCACATGTTCACCCTACTGACTCATTAGAGCAATGTGTTTACGAGCTGATGAGAGGAAGGCTCATGAGTGACAGCAGAGACATTTTTAAAGACTGCATTTTCTCCCTTGGCATTGATAATAATGGTTTTGAAATCTTACATGCTGTAGGATGGGGGCGAGGTAGAGGCAGATTGGGAATGAAAGAAGGGATGGACCACGAGTGGCATCAGCCTCTCTGGCACCAGAAAGCTCTGATGAAAAAAGGTGACATGTTTTTTCTGTAAGAAATTTGGACTTGTCAATCAAGAGTGTCCTTATTATAAGAAATAGAAAAATAAACAGATAGAAAAGGGATATATGCTAAGGAACAAAGGAATAAAGAAAATGACAACAAAAGTCACAGGATGATAGTATTGAGAATCAAACATGTTTCAATAAGGCCAGGGGATTATATAAAAAAATATATGATAATGAAGGAAACATATACACAGTGGAATATGGAGAAACTCCTCCTTATGATACCGACCACAAGAAAGGGCAGGCTGTGTCTAAGGAATTGCAGTGTCCAGCATATGCAGTGGATGAGGGTGATGCCTATCAACATCAATAACACAATATTTGTTTCATTAGAGAAGTTCCCAGAAACATAGGAGATGATGAAGATTCATAATAGGGGTGTGCCCCCCATGCCCAAATAGTTCATTTAGCATCTTTTAAGCCTTTGACTGATGTTTGGGTGGAGGGCATGCTGTGGCAAAATGCCCTAATAGATACAGGAACAGTGGTCTGTGTTACAAACAGAAGGTTAAGGATGGCACTAAGAAAGAAAACTTTAATTTCAGGTTTTAACAAAAGTGCATGTATCGCAGTAGGCAGTAAAGATGTACAAATTAGATTTCATCCAGATAGGGATCCCATAACAGGAAGATGTTTGATGAATCCCAGTTGTTGGACCACCATAATATGACAGGATATTATGAACAAGTTGGGAAGAATTATAATAGAGTCCTCTAACTACATTTTGTGGAAGACAAAAGGTGAAAATTAAGTGGAAAATGACCATAAGTGTCTGACAGCAGAAGTTAACCTGATAGAAAGTAAATGAAACAGGGCAGTGCCCCTGACAGATGAACAGAAGGATATATAGGACACTACAGAACAAGAATTTCAGCTCCTATAGGCAAAACTGAAAATAGATTCCAGAAAAGTAGAAGTACGAGTCATGGTAGAATGCTCAAAGGACTTCATCCCTCCTTTCCAAAAGCAGTACCCAATTCTGGCTGAAGCCGTAGCTGATATAAAAAAGTGTATTTTAGAATGGGCACAGACAGCCATAATCCAAAAGGGACATAGTCCAACAAATTTGCCAATTTGGCCAGTTAAAAACAAAGATGGAATTTACTGTTTGGTTATAGATCTTGGAAAGGTGAATCAGTACACACAGCCAAGAGTGTATCTAATACTGGGTGTTTCAGAATCAAACGTTTGGATAAAACCAGAGAGTCAGTGATTTTTTGTGATAGACTTGGCCAATGGATATTTTTGCAGTACCACTTCAGAAAAAGGATTGGCCATGGTTTGCTTTCACCTTTGAAAATCAGCAATATGCTATGAATAAGTTAACACAGGGTTTTCAAAATATTCCTGTCATTTTCCATCAGATAGTGGGGACAATCTTAGAACACATGAGCAAGGAAGACACGGATATACATTATATTTATGACATTTTGATTCACTCAGAGATGGTAAAACTACACATACAAATGCTAAAAAAGGTTCTACAGGTACTGAAAAAGAAAGGGTTTAAAGTAAACAAAGACAAAATCCAGTTCATGTCACAAGAAGTTAAATTTCTAGGTACTGTTATCAGACCAAACAGGGAGGACTCCCTGTAAAGAAAGGGTGTGAGGAATTCTGGGGCTGCTAAAACCTTTGACAATTCCAGACACACAAATTTATGGGAATTATAAACTACAACAGGGAATTTATGGAGGATTATGCAGTGGCTGCAGCTCCCCTCTATAAAATGTTGTCAGAACAAAAAAGATGAAGTGATTCTAAAGTGGAGTCGCACTGAAGAAAAAGCACTAAAGATGTTAAAGTATAAGTTAGCACAGGAAACAGAACTAATAGCTACCACCAATGAATCACCTTTTATTTTACAAACTCTAGCAGGAAAAGAGACACTTTCAGTAGTATTATTGCAATCATTGCCTTATGGCATATCTCCAGGAATGGAGACATGGTTAAGACCAATAAACTTTTCCAGTAAAAAGTGACTCTGGTTGAAAAGGGCTGTGCATTCCACAGCTTTTGGGCATTTATTGGGGGATAAAACAGACAGAATACTTAACAATGTTTTCAGGGGTCATAATACAACTCCACATCAGACAATAAAAACATTGTTGATGAACAAAATCACTGAGGGGCTAGCCAGACTGTTTTTTTTTAAATGACTGGCTACATACAGTGAGACATACACATAGAGACAAGGGACAGGTATTGCATATCCAGTTTTATTGGATATGAAGGAAAGCTACATGATTGCATGGCAGAGTTGAAGAAGCCAAATATGCCACAATTAAAAGCAGATCAAGACCAGCAAATTCCAACTGTATATGTGGATGGTGACCAATTCTGTAAAGACTGAAAATATTACACTGCATTTGTGATGGTGACACTAAAAAAGGGAGACAAACCAATTCTGGTAAAACTAACAGGATATATGTCAGCACAGAGGTTAGATTTGGAATCTGCAAAATATGTTTTGCAGCTTTTCCAGCCAGTAAACATTTACAGTGACAGTGCGTGTGTGGTAAATTCATTAAGGCTACATATGGCAACATGGGCACAGGGAAGGTTTGTTGATAGCACAGGAAAACCTTTAAAGCATGCTCATGTCTTATGGGATATATGTAAACTGATCCAAAAGTATCAGATGCAGGGACAATTTAGTATTTTAAAACTGAGAGACCACCAAAAGACAAGCAACAAAGATGCAAAAGGAAATGCTTTTGGTGATGACAAAGCAAAGGAGGCCTCTGAAAAGGGAGAGCCTTTATACCCTGAAGAAAATGAAGGGGAACTCAATTTCTCTGATGTACAGCCTTGAGGGAGGAGGAACAAATAGATGTAGATTTGGAAAAGCTCCAAAAGGAGAAGGCAATAACCAGAAGAATTGGAACAATGTGGGTTAGAGAGCAATGGGTAGACAGGTGTTTTCATACACAAAAAGGGCTATGTTTACTATACATTCCATATCAACTAGCAAAGCAGCTTGTGAGGTTTAGCCACCAAATTTTGGGACATATAGGGTTGGAAAAGTTATGGCCAGGAATAAAAGAAAAGCATTGGAATCCACATCTGAAAATAATTGTGTAAAATAGTACAGGGTGAATGTCTATGTCTTCAGATAAATGCAAAATGTAAAAAGCCACAGTTGAACAGGGTACCTGCAGCAGATGGGCCATGGTATGCAATACAAATTGTCTACACAGGGCCACTCCCTCTGGCAAAATGTGGATATCAGTGTTTGCTGGTAGTATTAGATATATTACCAAAATGGGTGGAAGCAATTCTGACCAAAGGAATGACAGCCAAAGTAACAGCAAAAGCACTTTGGAAAAACATTTTTGTCAGTGGGGTTGGCCCCATTGTGATAGAATCAGACAGCAGACCACAGTTTGTCAGTAAAATGATGAAAGAATTATGAAACATGTTAGGAATTCAACAAAGAATTTATGTACGATACCATCCATAATCAAATGGGATAGTGGAAAGAATGCACATAACTTTAAAGGACAGACTAAAAAAGTTCAGCATTGAAAAGGAAATGATTTGGTAAAACATTTACCTAACATTCTGATGGGAATCAGATCAACACCCAATAGTAAAATGGGCATATCCTGATTTGATGTGATGACATTTAGGAAGACTCCCCTACCTTTCCCTTTTGACCTGGGGATCCAGAGTGAGGTGCCACTGTTGGAGGCAACAAAACATCAACAATGGATGAAAGACCTGCAAAAAATATGCCAAGGCACAGCTAGAAAGCAATCATTCCATTTATGGGAAAAGGTTCCAATATTGTCAGAAAAAGAAAACATTCAAATTGGAAGTAAACTTATGGTAAAAAATTTCAATAAAACTGGTTCACAGGACAGTAACTGGCAAGGACATTTTGAAGTAAAGAAAATAATTGAGCCTTTGTTCCTAAAAGTAAAAAAAAATGTAATAAATAAATAAATAAGAAAACTGCGCTGGTATAAAAGATCGATGCAGAATAATAAAACAGGGGAATCAGGGAAAGGCAGATAAATGAGTTCTTATCTGTGTTTTAGATGTGGAACACAGGGAAGATGGATCACAAAAAGAGAGAAGAAATGTTTAAAAATTTGAGTTTTCTGTTTTTGATGTTAATAATATATATACAAATGGGTGATGCATGCCAGTATACATAAATGGACACCAGACTTTAATGTTTTTATAACAATTCAAAACATGTATGCATATTCTTTTAATAAGACAAATTGTTGGGCATGTGCAAGAATACCTACAGCAAGTGATAAGACAAGGTTTAATGTATGACCATCATCGATTAGTGAGACAACAGAAGTTTTGATAAACTGCAGTGAGACTGTAATAGTCAAGCCTAGATTTGCAAAAGCACAATTAAGTGTGTATTCAAGTAAAAATGAATTATTGTGTTTAAACCAAACAGGGATATTAAACTAGGTAGAAGTAATTGTAATTTAACTTTAAACAGAGTGTGCTAGAGATCAAATGCAAGTTATATGCATGGTAGAGTGTTTGGTAATTACAGAATGAATAATGTTCACTACTATATAGGTTATAATGGACTGATGGAAAATTGCATTATAGGGTGGGATTTATCTGGGACAATTGTGCAGAAGAAGAGGATACATGGTGTTATAAAAAGAGGTCCACAGGACACTATATAGAAATGGCTAAACTTAGAGTTTGGCACAACCCCTTTAAAACCAATGTGACTATAGTATGACCAAAACAAGTAAATGTTATTATGTTAGAGGATGGATACTATTTTGTTTGTGGGAGAAATGCATACAAGTGGTTACCACAGAAGTGGACAGGAACATGTTATGCAGGGTATGTACTACCATTAATGAGGATCCCTTAGGTATTACCAAAATATCTAATAAGAAATTATAGGTAGATGCAATGTAAAAAGTTAGATTTTGAGGGATTAGATCTAGGGGATGGAGTGATATCAGGGGCAGGTATTTTCTCTTGGTATGGAACACCTAAAGCAATTTGGGATTAAGAAAAACAGCTAAGCTGCTAGAAAATCTGGCTAATGCCACTTATGGGGCAATAACTGACATTACACAAGAAATGATAGCAAGGCAAAGAGTTGTGTTGCAGAATTGAATGGCACTTGATTTTGTGCTGGTGTCATAATGGGGAGTATGTGCCCTGGTAGAAGTTGGATGCTGGACATATATTCAAGATAAGTCAGAATCCACATCAGAACATTTAAATAGGATAGCTGAAGAATCTATAAAATCCAGAAAGACCTGGAAGAGTGACTGGAGTGATTGGTTAAATTGATTATTTTGTGGATGGTGGGGAACCATCATCACAGCCTTAATAGCATTTATAGCTATTATTTTTATGCTTACTATATATAACATGTACGTGCATTAAAATTTCTATCAATAAAACTATTAATCAAGTTTCTATTGTAAATAACATAACTAATTATGAAAATCGCAATAATAACGGAGAAATGCTTTTGTAGTAAGAAATGCTTGGAATGCTTTTTTTTGTAAAAATTCTAATTTTTGATGTTTAAAATAAAAAGGGGAATTGATAGATATTTTATACAAATGAAGTTATCTTTCCCTTCAATTTTTCACTTAGATCTGCTAGTTTTCTCCTGTCCTGCACTTTTACTAGTTTATTAGTCTAGCACTTTACCAGACTTTTTGTATCAATTATTGTACCACACAAAAGTGCTACCAGCACTAAACATGCTACAAGGAAACAGCTTCAGTACCTATTATTAATGCCCACCCCTGCAGGCATGTGTTAAAGGTCAGTTCCCTGTGCTTTGTCCTATTAACCTTGTGAACTTGGACATGCTGAGGCAATGTAGCAACCGACTCATGTACACTGACAACCCTCTCATCTTACCTCCCAACACTCAAACTTGCAAGAGATGCACTTATATATTCAAATTGGAAGCCACACACTCTCCAGCCAAGAGCAGAATAGCTGGTCAAGAGGAGGAGGTCAAAACCTGCACCACACCACATGGAACACATAGCCCTCCAGAACACACACCAGCACTACCTTCACATAAAAACACAAACCACATACCGACTTTCACAGAGGATCTCAATAAAAATCTACCCACACAGCAGAGACCTCCAAGGCTGAAATGCACTTGACCACCACAACACAACACTAATCATGAGGCACATAACTCTCCTAAACAGTCTGCAATTCAACCAAAGCCCCTAAGGCAAAACAGTATGCTCAACACACTAGTTATAAGTAACTCGATAGTGAGGCACACTGATGTTCCACTCACTAGGTTGAATAAGGAGAAAGTAACAGTCAGCTGCCTGCCAGGTGCCAGGATCCACCACATAACGCACACACTCAGGTCCCTCAACAACAGGTACAAATATGACTATGTCATTGTACATGTGGGTGTGAATGACCTGAGATGTCCCTCCCTAGACTACATGTAAAGAGACATGGCGAAGCTCTCAGATTAGGTAGCCCAGGCGGGTATGACCCTAGCCCTGAGCAGCATCCCACCATCACCCAGAATGATACCACAGTGCAAGCAAAAAATGACTGAGTTCAACAATTGGCTAAGTTTCTGTTGTCATTCTAAGGGGGGGATCCAGTATTTGTCTGCCTGGGATGACATGATTTACAGGCCTCAATGCTTTGCCAGAGATGGCCTGCATCTGTCACCCCTGGGCTTCCAGATACTGGCGAAGGCTCTTGCCACCCCTATAGTGCCTTTTTTAGGTGGCATTCCAAAGACCAAATTACCACTATAACAGCTACAAACAAATGTAATTTGAGGGTCATGCTGCTCCATGCCATCTCAAAATGCAGTCGCTCGAAGCATTCCTTAAAATGGAGACCTGGTTCAAGGCAGCAGAAAGTACCCATGCACTACCAGGCTATAACTCATCCCACATCTTTCGGCCACAGAACTTGGACTGAAGCTCCAAACATGGTGGTGTTTCCATATTCATAAAGGATGCACACACCTCCAGACTGGTAGCCCAAGATAACGCATCAGAGATACTTCAGGTGCAACGAACATTGGGTAAGACAGCAATTCAGGTCATAGCCTGCTATAGGTCCCCAACCATAGCCTGCTATAGGCCCCCAATCATATACTAAGACTCACAGTCCACGTTCCTAAGCATAGTGGAGACTATTAAGGTCCAACCTAACACACTCATACTGGGCAACTTAAACTACCCCTCCATTAACTGGGAAAACTACTCATATACCAATACACTAGCCCAACAATTCCTGGAATTCATTAATTCCAATGCCCTAGACCAGCTCCTTCTTACCTTCACTAGAGGTAGCAACATCCTTGAGCTGGTCATTACTAACATGGGCGACCATTGCTCTACACCAGTAGTCAACTTCTCCCTGGTTAGATCTGACCACAAACTAATCACCTTGGAAATCCACATCCCTCCCACCTCCTTAGCAAAGGTAACCACCATGAAAAACTTCTCCAAAGCTAACTTTGGGCTCCTAAAAACAAAGGTGGCTAACTTCATGGCACCCATCCAAATGGAAAATAGTTGCATGACCGCTGAATCATACACCCATGCATTGTACAAACACGTACACAAATGCATGGATCTCGTCATACCCAATAGAACCAAGACACTCTCCTCCAAAAAAAGGAAGCCAATCTGTTGGTCCCCTGCCATAAACAAACTCTACAACAGAAGAAGGAAACTGATGCGGAATAAGGTGAAGTCCCAAAACAGGAAAATCTCCCTTATCAGCCTCAACAAAAAGTTAAGATCCCATATCAAATCCTCTAAAGCTAGCTATGAAAAGAGAATTGCAGCAGATAGTAAAGATAACCCCATGGCCTTTTATAGTTATGTAAAGAACCTCTACAACAATACCCATATTTGCTCTAAGCTACTGCACAATGTTATCTCCTATACCGAGCCAACAGATATTGCCAATATACTGGCTGACCGATTCAGTTCCAACTTTAGCCCCCACCCCAAAGGACCAATAACAATACCAGTAGATTGCCAGGCACCCAGTATTACTGCTGCACAGGTTAAAACAGCACTGTCCAAGGCCAAGAATGCAAATTCTATTGGACCTGAAAATATCCCTGGCTGTGTTCTACATGAACTACAGAGTGAACTGGCATTTCACCCATGTGCCCTGTTCAATCACAGCCTCACCTCAAGCTTTGTCTCTACCAAATGCCGCACTGCTATAGTCATCCCTTTCCAAAAAGGAAGAGTGACTACAGACCCGAGAAACTATCGCCCCATTAGCCTGACAAGTCTAATATGCAAAGCTATGGAATGCATCATCATGGAACTAATAAACAAAGATATAGGGAACCTCCAAACTCTGGAATCCACACAGTTTGCTTTTGTGAAGGGTAGATCCTGCCTTCTCAACTTGGTTGACTTCTTTGAGTCTGTCATCAGAGCTGTAGATTAAGGCAAGGTGGTTCATACAACCTACATTGATCTGGCCAATGCCTTTGATACCATTCTCCACTCAGGAATTATAGAAAAACCTCA
The DNA here is from genome assembly GCF_019279795.1 of Protopterus annectens. Classification (NCBI taxonomy): domain Eukaryota; kingdom Metazoa; phylum Chordata; order Ceratodontiformes; family Protopteridae; genus Protopterus; species Protopterus annectens. Next base: position 1,762,112,578 of record NC_056729.1, on the reverse strand, counting down.
CTAAGCTAGGAATCAACCCCTATATCGCTAGGTGGGTTGCAAACTGGCTCACAGATAGAACCCACAGTGTGAAAGTAACTGACTCCAAGTCAGACTGCTGAACAGTCATGAGTGGAGTCCCACAGGGATAGCTCCTGGGTCCTTTTCTGTTTGGTATCTATTTCTCAGAAGTCCAGTCCAACAAAAAGGGACTCTGGCTGACAAAGTCTGCAGACAATTGCAAGTTGGGAACCATTATTACCTCCCCAAGTGATATTGACATCCTACAGAAAGGCCTAATGAGGACCAATGACTGGTGTCAGAACCATGCTTAAGCTCAATGCCAAAAAATTTGTCATCATCCCCTTTGGGAAAAAACAGTTCCCATGAACTACCACATCAAAGGTAGTCCACTGAATACAGAAAGCGTTATAAGAGATCTGGGAACACAGGTCGACAGCAACCTCTGTTTTGACAGCCACACTGCCACTGTGGTCAGAAAGTACTCTAAGTGGCACATCTCATTACTAAAAGTTTTGCATCCAGGAAGAAAAAGGTCATTGTCTCCTTCTACTCTTCCATCATTAGGCCAATGATGAAGTACAATGCCCCATTTGGCATGTACATTACTAAACAGCAAAAACTGGAGAGGCCGCAAAAGTACCTCACAAAGAGGATCCTAGGCCTTAAACGCTTGTCTTATATAGACAGACTCAGGAAAACTCCAATGCTTCTCTGTCTCATATCGCCTACTTACAGGTGATCTCTGCTTGACTTTGTCTGGCCCTGTTAGAAATTCTACATCTAAAGAAATCCCCCCCACAGCACATGCTCCAGAGACCTCAACCTCCTTACCACTATCAACAGAACATGCTGGAGGGACAGGTTCATAACCCAGAGACTGTCCATGCAATGGAACAGACTTCCCATACATGTCAAACAGAGCAAATTACTGGCCATCTTCAAGAGAAATCTTGATGAGTGGATGAGAAATAGAAAATTCACCCCAGGGATCACTCCATTGGCTTTACTCGATAGAGGCACTAGGAACTAAGGTCAGGTGGCACGATGCCAGGGTAATCCTATGGGCTAGGGTTGTAAAGGCTCCAGGGCCATTAGCCTAGTACACACCTATGAACCTATGGTACCTCCTATACTGGGCCAACAGATATTGCCAATATACTGGTCGACAGATTCAGTGCCAACTTCTCTCCCCATTCACAATACCAGTAGATTGCCCGGTACCCAGTATTACTGCTACACTGCTTAAAACAGCACTGTACAAGGCCGAAAATACAACTTCTATGGGACATGATAATATACCTGGCTATGTTCTACATGAGCTACAGAGTGAACTGTCACCTCACCTGTGTGCACTGTTCAATCACAGCCTCATCTCAGGCCTTGTCCCTACTAAATGGCATACTGCCATAGTCATCCCTCTCTACAAAGCAGGAGTGACTTTAGACCATGGGAACTATCGCCCAATTAGCCTGATGAGTCTGATATGTAAAGCTATGGAACTCATCATCATGAACCTAATAAACAAGGATATAGGGAATCTCCAAACTCTGGATCCCACACAGTTTGGTTTTGTGAAGGGTAGATCATGCCTGCTCAACTTGGTCGACTTCTTTGAGTCAGTCACCAGAGCTGTGGATGAAGGCAAGGTGGTTCATACAGCCTACCTTGATCTGGCCAAGGCCTTTGATACCATTTCCCACTCAGGAATCATAGAAAAACTCACTAAGCTAGGCATCAACCCCTATATCGCTAGGTGGGTTGCAAACTGGCTCACAGATAGAACCCACAGTGTGAAAGTAACCTAGTCCAAGTCAGACTGCTGACCAGTCATGAGTAGAGCCCCACAGGGTTTGATCCTGGGTCATCTCCTGTTTGGTATCTACTTCTCTGATGTCCAGGCCAACACGAAGGGACTCTGGCTGACAAAGTTCACAGGCAATTGCAAGTTGGGAGCTATTATTAACTCCCCAAGTGATGTTGACATCCTACAGAAAGGCCTCACTGAGACCAGTGACTGGTGTCAGAACCATGGCCTTAAGCTCAATGCCAAAAAATGTGTTGTCATCCCCTTTGGGAAAAACCCAGTTCCCATAAATTACCACATCGATGGTAGTCCACTGAACAGAGAAGGTGTTATAAGAGATCTGGGAAAACAGGTTGACAACAACCTCTCTTTTGACCAACACATTGCCACTGTGGTCAGAAAGTCCTTCTATGTGGGGGGCGTGGCCAAGGATGAACACAGGATAGCAGCAGATTTCTTCAGCTCCACCAATTTCATTACACTGACAGGAATTAATTACTTAAAAAATTAATTTTTGAAGTAATTTTTTTCTAAATATGTTTGTTTTATATAGTTCTTGAACTATATCTAAAAAGGAAAGGAAATTTTAACAATATTCCTGTCAGAAATCACTTTGGAAATTTTCCTGTCAGTTTATCAGTCTGAAATGAGTTCCAGTAAGACAAATTCTCAAGACTCCAGCATCAAGAAAGAACTTCAGTCTCTGATAACTATAATCTAGCAACTTACTGCTAAGATGGATGAAATGGATACTAAAATTGATACCTTCATAGAAAAAACTACAAAACAAATAGACTTGTTACATATAGACCTGCAACAACAGAAGATCCAGATGACAGGCATAGAAGAAGCTGTGAATGACATGGAAAATAGAATCCAAGAAGAGTAAATCAACATTGAGTTTCTGCTGAAACAAAATACACATTTACAAACAAAGCTGGATGACCTGGAAAATAGATCTAGGCAATAACATTAGGATTTTTGGACTGCCAGAAAATATTGAAGGTAACAATATTACTTCTTTTTTAACAACATGGCTCCCTAAAACTTTAGACTTACCAGAAGCATTCTCTTTTGGTATCAAAATAGCACATAGATCTATAGCTAATACTAACTCTAACAAAAACTATCCTAGATCAGTTATAGTTAGATTTCTATCATCTTTTGATAAAGATATGGTTCTTAAATCTGCTTGGGCTAAAGCTCCTGTTAAGATTAATGAGACAACTGTGCGTTTTGACAATGACTATTCTTCCTTGGTAATAGCTAAAAGAAAAGTTTTTCTGCCACTAATAAAGGAGCTTAAAAAAGCACAGTTTAAAACATACCTTCTGTTTCCTGCCAAGCTAAAAATCTTCCTTCCTGATGGTCCTAAAATTTTTGATGACTTAGACTCTGCTTTACTGTTTATCAAAAAAATAAGATTTTGGATAAAATAGAGGAAATGGAATGGGCTAGTCCTTCATTAAAGAGACTGGCAACTGAAACTTCGTGGAAGACTTCAGAGAAGAAGAAGAGACTAAAAAACAAATGATTTGTTCTATGTTTTTTTTTCTTTTTTTCTCTCATCATTTTACTTCATTATTAATCTTTTTAAATATAGTTCCTGCATTTCCAGAAAGCCACAAATATTCTGAAAAATATTTAATCAAAGTTATTCTCTGTGTGCAAAGAAATGTTTTGTTTCATAGCCAGTCAAAATATCTGAGGAACTAATAACAAGCTATTATTCAATTTGTTTCTCTTTCTGAAAAAGAGAAGTAAGGTCAGTAATTTGATACATTTTTTTTCTTTTTTTTCTCCTTTTCTTCTTTTCTTTGTTTAAACAATGACATTCTATTTAGATTATGTAGTGGGTAAAGGGTGGGGGAGGGCAGGGAGAGAAGAGTAATGAAAATATGATAAATGGAATAATAACATATTTATTCCTTGTAAAAAGTTTATATGTTTTTCAAATGCTATTCCTAATTATACTTTCTTGATTATACTGCTTATGCTTGTTTGTAAATAATCTGTCATGCTTTTTATTTTAACTCTATTAATATAAACAGTAAGTAATATTCCATTGTATATACTTCTTATAGCTTTCTCTTACATTTTTTTATTTCTGCTTTACACTCTTTTATTTTCTACTCTCTTTTTCTTTTCTTTATTCTTTCTCTTTATTTTTTTTTTTCATATTAATATATAGAATGCTTTTGATCATATAGACACAGTAAATAATAAGATTTGCATAAAAATTGAGTTGGGACAAAAATATTGAGTTTTATTACTTATTAATAACTTTGGGCTTAATTTCACTTACATAGAGGCTGTAATAACCTGTAAAATACATTGCAAAGGTTTTGTCATGTTTAGATGCATTTACACTGCTAAATGAATGTTTGTCACTAGTTTTAACAAGTTTCCGCCAAAATGTTAAGGAGACAATCTGGGATGTGGGCTACCTCATGAACAGTGTCCTCGAGTTGTTTTAAAAGCTTCAACTCTCAGAATTCTCACAGAGAAGCTGAAAGCAGTCAATTTGACCTTTGACCCAGATATCACACTGACACATCACAGATTCAGGAAGAACACTCTACCAGGAAGTAGAACTGATGCAAATGCGACTATGTGAAGGAAAATGAACTATTTAACATTTAAATGTGAGTTATTTTATATAATTACTTAAATATCTATGTTATAATTCATAAAATATGTCAGTTATAATGATTTTAAATGATGCAGTTTCTTGTAGTAAGTAAATGTCTTATTTTAGAAGGCATAGAAAATGAAACATTTATTCAAGTGTTTTTGAAAATCTACTTGACTGCAGCATACTAATCTGTGTTAAAAATTTATGTTCCAAACATATACATTACTATAACTCATTTAATTCATCTGATTGACAAGCATAAATAACTTTATAACTCTATTCTGGAAGAAATTGTCATGTGATATATTTTAAAGCAGTAGTATAGACATACAAAATACAGATTGCTTTTTTTACAATAATGCAAGTGTTTCTGAGAATTTGCATAACTATGCAGTATGATTTATAACAATTTCTATAAATATAATATTTTATTCTATTGACAATAATGAGTATGAGTAAAATACTCATATACAAGCAATTCAAGGGTTTTTTTTGGAAGCTGTTGACTGCATTTACATGACAGAAAATAGATGCATCTTAATATATGTAATGTCTGAACCATATTAGACAAAGTTTTTGATTTAAATGAATGTTAGAACTTATTTTTACATACTTTGAATAAATTAATATGTAAATATGCCTTCCTTTTTTTTTTTTTTTCCTCTCTCTCTCTTTCTTTCATTCTCTCACCCTCTTTCACGTCTTTTATTTCTCTCTCTCCTCTTGGTTCCTAATATCAAGATTATTTGAATGCTATTTGAATACAAGTGTATTATATTATATAGATGTATATAGTAGTATGAACAGTTTAAAAAAAAGTTTATTTTAGTTTATATGATGCTGTTTTATCAAATGTGTAGTCTTGTCTTGCTAGATAATTGAATTGAAAGCTGTTAATTTAAGTTAAATATAACCAGTATAAAATTGATAAGGTGGTAGCTGAGGTACTGTTGCTTAGGGTAGTGGGTTAACTTGAGTGGTAAATACTACTCTAAGTTGGAGTTTTTAACTCCAGGCTGGATGCAAGGTTTAATCCTTACATTATTTTCACTTGTTCATTGTTATATGTATATAGTTTTGACATCCACAATATATTTTGTACACTCATTGTCACTACAAACAAAATTGAATCCTATACAAAATCCCATAAGAGATTCAATAAATACAGCTATATTTAAAGGTACACGTAAAGGAGGAGATGTAACATTACTTATGTTGTTATTTGTTATTTTGATCATAAGATTCTTAAGTTTTAAAAATGCCAAATGACATCTTTAAAAGGAATTTCTTTAAACATTAATGGATTGAATAATCCGTGTAAAAGGGCAAGCCTAATAAGATACATTAATTTACATAAGGCCAACTTAGTCTTCCTGCAAGAAACCCATCTCTTGAAAAAAGATATTGATAAACTAGCCACAAACAAATATACAGTATTGGTTAGTTCAGAGCACACTCAGAAAAAGAGGAGTGGCTATTTTATGGAATAAAAGTATGCCCATTCCTAAAACCATTAAGTCTTATCAAGATGACAAAGGAATGTTTTGTATGGTTACAATACAAATTAATGGGAAGACTTACACTTTAATTAATGTATATTGGATACCTGGAATTGGTATTAATACAGTGAAACATCATCTTGATAAGATCATATCATTCTCTATAGGAGATATTATTTTAGCTGGTGACTTTAATTGTATACTACATGAAAGTGATACTACCACTATAGGAAAAGAAGAATTACATCTAATGCAAAACATTTAAATGATTTTGCTAATTCTTATCATTTGAATGATATTAATAATCAGATAGATTCAAAACCATTACCATACACCTTTTTTCTAACAGATACAAAACTTATTCAAAAATAGATAGGGTCTTTATTTCTAACCAGATGGTAACAGATTTAATTAATTCCAAAATCATTTCATGTCCTATATCTGATCATAATTCAATTGTTTTTGAATTCATGATAAAAATACTCATAATGTTCAGATCAAAAGGATACCAGCATACTTAACTCAACTAAAAGACTATAAAGAATATATACCTTCAGAAGTAAAACATTTTTAGACATAAATAATACTCCTGAAGTCTCCATTGTCTATGTTTGGGATGCCTTAAAATCATATCTATATGGACAAAGTATCAGATGGTATAATAATAAAAGGAAATCTTGGGATAAGGAATTGTTAGATATTCAAAGTAAATTAGACTCTTATAAACATAATAATAAAGAAAATATTATGGACAAGAAAGTTATTGAAGAAATAAACAAACTAAATGAGAAATACAAATAAATTTTAACTCATAAAGTTAAAATAACTTTAGAGAAATACAAGTTTTGTCTTATTCAATAAGCCCCAAATACTTACATAGACTTAAAAATAAAACAAAAGGTTGAATAAACAAAACCATATCAAAGAAATCTTTTCTCTAAGGGAAAAGAAGAATGTTTCTAGTATACCAGAAATACTAGATGAATTTAGAAATCACTTTCACAAAATTAACCATAATAACATTAACATGGAACCTAAAGATAAAATAAAGGAGTTTATAACCACAAACATGAATAAAAAGCTTAATAAACAACAGATTAAACTATTGGACAAAAGTATTTCATATACAGAGGTTATTACTCAAATAAATAAGCTTAAATCAAACAAAGCACCGGGTAATGATGGTATTATACCAGAGATATATAAAATCCTTTCTAAAAGTACATATTCATTAATACATAAGGTTTTTATTTTGGCCCAAACTGAGTTAATAACCCCCCTATCTTGGCAATATACATTTATTTCGCCAATTTTAAAACCTAATAAAGATCCAACTAGATGTACTTCATATCGGCCCATCTCATTACTTAATGTTGATTATAAAATGTTTATGAGTATTTTTGCTGATAGATTGAAGACAATCATCCCGGCATTATAGATATAGATCAGACAGGCTTCATTGTAAATAGAAATACTTTTGATAATATAAGAAGAACTTTAACATTAATTGATTTTGCAAATAGGAAAAAGAAAGATTTAACACTTATTAGTCTTGATATAAGTTCAGCATTTGATTCAGTAAGTTGGGACTATCTGTTTACCTTACTGAAGTGCACAAACTTCTCAGATGCATTTGTAAATCTAATTGAGCATTTATACAAATGAACATTGGCTTATATTAAGGTAGGAACATATGTTTCACAAAAATACCCATTTTAAAGGTACAAAACAAGGATGTCCACTTTCTCCACTATTATTCACTTTAGTAATGGAGCCTTGGGCTAATTTGATCAGAAACAGTACTGACATAGAGGGTTTTGAAATAGATGAAAATACAACATCCAAAATTCAACTTTTGCAGATGATGTTCTAATTACATCAGCAGGATCTAATTCTTCTATGCAGTCTCTATTTGATAAAATGATGAATTTTAAAAGTATTTCTGGTTTAATATTCAATTAAGAAAAAACTAAAATACTACCTATATATACACGAAAAAATATTCTCATTAGTGATTTTACTAAATATGTACCCAATTCAGGTCAGATAACTTATTTAGGTATAATACTATCTAAAGATATTAAATCTATTATATATAATAATTATAATACCTGTTTTCTTAATATACAAAATCTTTTTAATACCTGGAATAATATGTTTTTTACTATGGAGGAGAGACTTACAATTATTTAAATGATAATATTCCCCAAGATTTTATACTTAATACAATCAATAATACTTCCACCTACAAAAATAATTATCAAGAAACTGAATACACTGATGATAAATTTCCTATGGGCAACTAATAGACCTAGGATTGCATTAAAGAAACATACTAATAGCTGGTCTCAAGGGGGTATTTCTTTTCCAGACTTTAATTTATATACTATCTCTTCTATTGTAAAAGTTATTACTTTATTAATAGATCAGTCATATGTCGCAAAATGGAAAGATTATTGGGAGCTAATTAGTATGCACTTCATGAAAATCTCCTTAACACATAAAAATATGATTGTAAATAACTCCATGTTATGGTTACTAAAGGAATTTTGGACTTCACCTATTACACCTAAACATATGGTTTGTTACCCATTAAATATTATTATTAGCTATCGTAACTTTATATTCATGCACCCTAAGTATAGGGAATGGTATTTTATTATATTCCTATAATGTATACTCAGGGTATGCTTTTGTCATCTACTTCTGAAGGAACTCATTTAGCTATAGATAATGATCTAAAGTACTGGTATCAGTTGATATCTGATAATAAAGTTAAAAATCTAGATTTCTTAAAACAAGAATTTGATCTAAGAGAAACTTGCTGGTTAGAGGTTCAGACCTTTAGACAACATCTCATTAATAAAATAGATCTAATGTCTATAACAGTTAAAGAATCTATTCCAACACTGATTGATTACTTGATATTAAATTTACAACATAAAGTTTCTGATAAAGGTAAACTTCCATACATACATAAAATTATCAGACAAGAAACTTTTTACAGTGTAGATACATACTGGAATTATTTCACTTCTATTAATGGGGACCCACCAAATCAACAAGATAAACAATATATATTGGAATCTGCCTATAGAACTACGTCTTCCATTGTCTGGAGACTTTATACATGGAAATTTTTACATAAATCTTTTTATACACCTTTGATGATGAATAAAATAAATAATAAAGATAATCTATGTAAGAGATGTAATGTAGAAATTAATGCTGACTGGGCTCATATGTTTTATGACTTTATAAAATTGAAAGAATACTGGAAGTCAATTAATGAATTTTTGCAGGCTCTTTTTACAGATAATTTCATTATTTCTAAATCTCTTATATTATTCAACACACCTGTACCTCAAAGTGTTAAAAAGGTTAAGCTTCCCTTGTTAAATAATAACCAGAAATTGGATTTCAGATACACCTCCTTCGTTCAATGAATTTAAAAATGTTATGAATATAGTGTGCCATATGGAAATAAACACAATTAGGTCAAGAACAACTAGAGAAACATCTTATTATATTGTATGGGATAATTTACAAAATTTGTTAAAAAAATCCTAATTTCAATAGCATGGTATTTTAGTTTAATTAATTGATCTGATTGTAGTGGATGTCTTTGTAAATACTTTAGTTGTTTTGTTGAATGTTATAATCATATCTATTTTTAATTACTTGTATAAAATTGTTATGATATTTCTCTTGTATGTTAAAACAATAAACCTGTTTTGAAAAAAAAAAAAAGAAAGTCCTTCTATGTGGCACATCTCATTACTAAGGGTTTTGCATCCAGGAAGAAAGAGGTCATTGTCTCCCTCTACTCTTCCCTCATTAGGCCAATCATCAAGTGCAATGACCCATTTGGCATGTACCTCACTAGACACCTGCAACAACTGGAGAGGCCGCAAAAGTACCTCACAAAGAGGATTCTAGGCCTTAAACACTGGACAGACTCAAGAAACTCCAAATATTCTCTGTCTCATATTGCCTACTTACAGGTGATCTCTGCTTGACTTACAAAGCCATGTCTGATCCAGCCCTGTTAGAAATGCTACATCTAAAGAAACCTCAATCCCTCCACACCACACTGTCCAGAGACCTCAACCTCATTATCACAATCAATAGAATGTGCTGGAATGATAGGTTCATAACCCAGAGACTGCCCATGCTATGGAATAGTGTTAGGAAAATGTATAACTGCAATGCAATATGTAGGCTTAGTGTATTGAAATATATAACTGCAATATGCAGGTTTAGTGCATTAAGGGTTAAAAGGAGTTAATACATATATTCTGCTTATTTTGTGTGAAAATATGCAGCTGCTAGAAGCTCTGAAAAAAGAACAATGGATGTCTGTAAATCCACCATGGTCAGCAGAATGTGTATTGAGGCCAGGACTGTAGCTTGAATGTATCATATCAGAACTAAAGAAAGAATTGTGAGAAACTAAGGAAAGTTGAAACAAGCCCAAGGCCAGGTTGTTTTTCTCAAATATGTTTTTGCAAGTCAGCAATTATCTGACCATGTCAGCAGCAAATCTAATAATAGCATCTTTCTGTGAACTTGCAGAAAACTGTATAAAAACTGTAGGCTGAACTATGGAAAATCAGACAAACCTTGTACCTACATGCTTTGTCTCATTGCTGCAAGTAATAAAGGGTGCCTTGCTTGATCCTAACGTGCATTGATTTTTGTGTTTTCTTTTACAGATTGGTCCTTCGGACTGGAAACCCTCTCTTCACCTTGGATCAGACAGCCAGGTGGCTGAAACCATACGGGGAAGAAACCAAATCGGTTCTTCTTATATATAAAGTCCTCCGACTGAATTGTCGTCAAAAGAGACCAGCCACTTTCTGATCTGTGACTGAAGGATGGGTTTTCCACGAATCAGTGATCAATCACATGGGCTTAGGTAAGTTGAATCTACTTTTTTTTTTCTGTTTCAGGATCAGGGACTAGATGTGTATTGTTTTTTGTCAGATTGTATTTTTCTTACAGTCAGGGATAGAAAAGGTACTGTCTTGTCATAGATCAGGAAAAACAGAATTAGTAGACTTTAGGCAGTCATTCTGAAGAGACTATACCAAAATCTGTGGTACACGTTAAAACTAGAGAATCAAGGTGAAGTTACGTAACAATCAAAGGTAAAGGAAAATGGGTAATAACTGTACAAAAACACCCCGAGACCCACCGCTAACGGAAGATGCAAAATATATGCAGTCACAGAGCGCAGACAACGTTAGATACTTTTCAAAATGGGTTATTAAATACGAATTTGACAGAAAATTAGAAAAGTCCTCACTCATCAAACTTATTAAACAACTTAAAACTGATTCTAAAGGTCGGGTAAAAAAGCAACGACAGTTAGGAATTTCCCAGGCACACAGGTGGCTGGAGGAAGTAAACCGTAGGGACCAAAAGAACAAGGATTCAAAGGCAATGTTTTTAGATAGGGAGGATAACAACCTAGTAATAGCATCAGCACCTCCACCTCCCCCTCCCTTACCAGAATATGGAGCGAGTAGACAGGTTAATTCACCCCCACTATATCCTGTGGTCACTGAGGATAGGGACGCTATAAAACTGAAACTAGCTAAAATAAGGGATCCCATTGAAACTAGGTCCCGAACAAAAGCAGGTAATCGAGAGTCATGGCAGAAATCTAAAGACACACAACCTGCGAGAGAAGAAGAAGAGGAAATATGTCCACTCATAGAAGTACCGAACCCTCAGGCAGGGCAGGATAATCAGGATCCAACCATCTTAGTATATAGACCATGGACTCCGGAAGACATCCGGAAAGCTACAGAAGGGATTCCCCATCCGAAAATTAATTTTAGAAAATTTTCAGATGATTTACAAGGAATGAGGCTAAGTTATCATTTAAATGGGGAAGAAATAGAAAGGGTAGTTCGGCAAATTGTAGGGCCAGATTGGTACATGATTTGTGGCAATTGGAATCCTCGTGATGCTGAACAAAAACCCCTTCCTCATAGCTGTGCAGATTTAGATGCTAGAGTAAAAGGACTTACAGACCGCATCTCTGAAAAATGGAAACCTAGGGTAGACTAGACGTGCATTAATCAATACATCCAACAGGAGGGTGAGACAGTTGACCGATATTTCGCTAGGCTGCTGGAATGTTTTAACAACCACTGTGGGATGCAGGTCCCCGAAGACCAAAAACAAGATTCCCCATATGAACAGCAGTTGAAAAATGCATTTTTAAAAGGTAGTAGTGCACCTATAAGCAGTTTTATTACAAAACATATGGTTGATCATCGAACTAGCAGGCTACAATCACTACTCGAATATGCTAGGCATGCTGAAAGGCATTTCAATAGCAAAAAAAAAAAAAGAATGCTCAAGTATTTTCTGTAGAGGACGGAGGAGAAGTTTATGTAGTACACCAGGGAAGAAGGGCAGGAAAAATGCACAGGGAGGTAGGCAGTCTGATCAATGATCAGAAGACTTTGAAGGATGTAAAAAAAGGGGTGAATGTTTCAAATGTTGTAAAAAGGGACATTTGGCAAGGGATTGCAGGAAAAATAAGAAAGCAACAGCGGGAGACAAGGAAGGTGAAGACTGACTATATGATAGTCAGGAATCATTAGAAGGGGCTAGTGTAAAAAGGAGAAATGAGAATGTGAAAAGGGAAATAGAAGTACAGGGAATTGATGATGGTGAAGTAGAAGATGAAGTACTAGACTTGGCTTTATTGAGCTTGGAGCGCTACTTAGCAGATACTAAATCAGAAGAAATACTTTCAGTGGAAGGCAGGGAAGTCACATTTTTGTGTGACTCAGGGGCATCACGAACCCTGATACACCCCTCCAAATTGCCAGAAAACTCAGAATCATCCGACTACATATTAGTCAAAGCAGCTAATGGGTAGCTATATCGGGAGCCCCTCTCCTGCAATATTACAATAACTAATCCTGTTTCAGGATTGACACAGAAAAGTAAGATTGTAGTTTCTGCAAAGTGCCCAGTGAATCTCTTGGGAAAGATTCTCATGCAGTTATTTGGCATAGCAGTGGTCCCAACCATGCAGGAAATGGAAGCATAGTGACAAACTGACACCTTTACGGTGCAATTGGGGGGTGAAATATTTTATTGGTATAGTCAGGACTTGGTCACAACTGGTCCAGGGACTGTGACCAAGGAGCTGATGAACATAGCCATCAGTACGTTTCCCCTCCCTCGACATTGATAAACAACACCTGTTACATTGTACCCTATATTTTTGTAATACACCAGGACCCGATGAGGAATATGAAGAAGGATTATTTAAGAATCATACAAATAGATTGGTACTGCGTAACCTGTACTGGGACAGAGAAGGGAATAGTGTAGTCAGCTGTTCGCTGCCCCAGGAATTTTTAACACTTTATAAATCTAATCGATTACCACATGTTAGCTTGACCAAGAATAAAAATATACAGTGGGCAGACCTAGGGGAGAAATCCACAAGATGGGAGAAACAAACAGAACTGGAACTGTCAGGACAGGGAATACAAGTACAGAAATTGAATTAGGTGACACAGACCAACCCAGCTGTGCACCTGCATTCTCTTGAAGGCAGCTGATGGATGCTCCTACTGAAGGAGGAAGAAAACGCCTTGCAAGATATACCAGAGACTCTCTGGTCAACAGGGAAATCAGATGTAGGACTTATCCATATGGCAGGGCCAGTTAATATCACACCAAAATCAGCATTTAGACCACAGAAAAGACAATACCCCTTAAGGAAAGTTGCAGAAGCAGGGATAAAACCTATTATAGCAGCATTACTTAAGGGAGGGTGCTAGTGGAATCTCCTGATTCTCCATGTAATACACCTCTATTTCCAGTTAAAAAAGCCAATGGAGAATGGCGTATGGTCCAGGATTTGCAAGCTGTGAATGATGCAGTAGTACCAAGGGCGCCTATAGTGCCAGATCCACACACTCTGTTAAATAACTTAAAACCTCAACAAAAATATTTTTCTGTGGTGGATATTAGTAATGCATTCTTTTCAATACCGATACACCCAGATAGCCAGTATTGGTTTGCATTTACATTTCAGGGAAAAAGATACACATATACGCAACTACCACAGGGATATTGTGAGAGCCCTACGATATTCTCACAAGAAATGTCAAGTAACTTGGCAAGGTTTAATCCACCAAAGGGTAGTCAGGTCTTACTTTATGTTGATGACATTTTGTTGGCGCCCCCCACCCTGCAGGATTGTAGGGAAGATACCATAGCACTTCTACGATTTTTAGCCGCTGAGGGACATAAAGTAAACAAAGATAAGCTGCAGCTCTGGAGAAAACAGATTAAGTACCTAGGATATGTGATATCCAAGGGAGGTAGAACTCTAGATGAAGACAGAAAAGTGTCAATCTTGCAAGCACCAAAACCCACCACCAAGAAGGAAATGATGTCCTTCTTGGGAACGACTAATTTCTGTCGAAGCTGGATTCCAAACTATGCCTTGGAAACTGCACCCCTAACTAATCTTGTATATAAGAAGCCTATGGCAGCACAGCAGTTGTTACAATGGACATCAGAGGCAGAATCTGCCTTTTGTAAACTGAAACAATTAATAGTGTCCTCTCTAGTTCTGGGATGACCAAATTATCATAAACGATTTTTCCAGACTGTAGATTGCAAGCAGGGTTATATGACATCAGTACTAACACAACAACATGGGGATAAGCAATGCCCCATTGCTTACTATTCATCACAATTAGACCCAGTGGCATGGTCCTTACCCCACTGTGTGGAGGCAGTAGTTGCAGCAGTGATAGCAGTGCAAGCTTCGGCCTCAGTAGTCTTGTTCCATCCCCTCACTCTGAGGGTACCCCACGCAGTTGTGATTATTTTGCTACAAGAAAAGGTGTCATATCTTTCCCCTGCTAGGCATCTCTCCTGTATGACTATATTGTTGAGCCAACCTCATATGACAATTGAATGATGCATGACTTTGATCCCTTCTACTCTGCTCCCGACCCCTGCAGACGGCACACCGCATCACTGCCTGCAGGTAATCGAGCAAAAGACATTACCCAGAAAAGATCTCACAGATGTCCCCTTGGAGGATGCCAAGGTGACATACTACGTGGATGGCTCGTGCAAAAGGGGTCCTGCAGGACATAACCTAGTAGGATATGCAGTAGTGAGGTTGTAGAAGCAAAATCTTTACCACACAATTTATCTGCACAGGCAGCAGAATTGATTGCCCTGACATGGGCATGTACCTTAGCAAGGGGTAAATGTGTAAACATTTTTACTGATAGCCAGTACGCTTTTTCCACTGTACATGTGTTTGCACAACAGTGGAAAAACCGGGGAATGATAACATCTGCTGGCAAACCTATAAATCATGCGCAGTTTATTTTAGATTTTTTACAATCTATTCAGTTACCTCAGAAGGTGGCCATTTTCAAATGTGCAGCTCAAACCAAGCAACAAGATAGGATTTCAAAAGGTAATGCAAGAGCTGATACAGCTGCAAAACAAGTAGCTACAGAAGTATTTCTTTTAAACAAGGAATTACAACCCTCTTAAATTCTGAATCTGGATATGTTAAAAACAATGCAGACACTCACTATGCAAGCTGAAAAACAGCAATGGATAAAACGAGGAGCAATCCATGAAAAGGGGTTGTACATCTCTAAGGAAGGAAAACCAATACTACCCTCTAATTTGTTCTGCTATGCGGCATTGTTGAGCCATGGGCAGTACCATGTCTCAACAGGGGGGATGATACAGTTGGTAAACCAGGTGTTCACAACGTACGGATTTACAAACTATTCTAAAAAAATTTGTTTAATGTGTCAGATTTGTACACCATGCACAGGGTGCAATAAAGCCCAAGCAAGGGAGTTTTCCCACACCACCATATCCATTTCACACTATCTGTATGGATTTCATAGAATTGAACAAATGTGAGAATAAGAAGTATTGCCTTGTCATTATAGATATGTTTTCCAGATGGGTGGAAGCCTTTCCAACCAAAAACCCAGATGCAGCTACAGTGGAAAAAGTACTTTTTAAGGAAATTATTCCTAGGTTCGGCATTCCGGAGAGAATCTACAGTGACAATAGTACTCACTTTGTAAATCAAACCATACAACAGCTGAGTAAGTTTTTTGGTATTTCTTTAAAAAATCATTGTGCATATCATCCGCAGTCTGCAGGGCTGGTTGAAAGACATAATGGTATACTGAAAAGCAAACTGAGGAAATTGATAGCTGAGACAGGGAAAACCTGGCTGTATTGTTTACCCCTGGCACTGTTGAACATGAGAACCGTACCTACAGCAAAAGGACTGACTCCTTTCGAGAAGCTGTATGGAAGGGCTTATTATACACCCCAGTGGAAACCTCTCATGTCATCAGACCAGGAAGCTGATTTTATGTTAGCTGAATATATGAAAAAGTTGTTGAGTTCTAAACATCTGTTGCAGTTTAATTCTGTTTCAGGTCAAAAACAAACCGAAACATCGGAAGTGGCAGTGACACCAGGAGACTGGGTGTGGATTAAAATCGTGAAGCGAAAGAACTGGGCATCGCCAAAGTGGGAAGGTCCCTACCAGGTGCTTCTTTCAACACCTACTGCAGTCAAAATAGCAGAGCGAGCTTCATAGATACATCTGACGCACTGCAAGTTGGTGAAGAACTTCGAGCTGGACAAAGACCTTACCTCTCCATCGGGACCCTAAGCACAAATGTCTGGCTACAAAGGGGGGTCAGATCAATAGGAACTGATCCATCTCAAACCCAGTGAAGCAATCACCAGTGCTAAGGTCCTATAGGGCAGAGAGTAAGATCACGTGTCCTAGGCGAAGATGACGGAAGCAAGAAAGATCCAAATACATCTGTTTGGAGGAACCGGAGAAAACAGGAATGCAGAGCAATCATTCCCACAGAAATATTGCATGACCATCCTGTTAACTATACTGGTAGCAATAATCTTTTATTGTGGCCATTTCTCTTCTCTGCCACACAAGTAGAACGAAGTAAACGTGCAAAGTGGCACACAAATTTCAATACTTAATCAGGCTATTAAGCACGCTTATGCAGACACCCTCAATATCTCCAATTGCTGGGTCTATGCAGCTATTCCTACAGCACATGGAGGAATACCCTTAATACAGATTCCCTTAAATATGAACCAAACCTGGCAAGCACTGCTGAAAGATGCAGTGAATGTGACATCAATTAAAAGAGTGACCCTTTTCTTACCCAAGGCAAAAAGAGGAACAGTGTGCTTTCAAAACTATGGAAAAACATAGGTTGGAAATAGCCCCTGTAACATGACAGTGATACATCACTGTACTGGAAATTCCTGCACCACGACAAACGAGGACCAACAATTGCAAGTTGACAAAAGCAATGACTCCACTGAAAGAAAGAAAATGGTTGATGAAAATCAAATTGTGTATAGTAAAATGTTCTGGGCTATGACTCAACAAAAGCCTGGCAACTATAAATTCAGCAACATCTCAGTCGCAATTCCTGACTGCTACTTCATGTGTGGTGATAGAGCATATAAATGGCTACCAGGCAATTGGTCTGGAAGCTGTTTTCTGACATATCTGATTCCAGCAATACGACATGTATCGACACTACCCCAGGGGAAAATTCGAAATGTTCGAGAAATCAAGAAACCCGCTAATCCGGTGGGACAAGTTGATGCATCCTGGATATATCACCGTGATTTAGCCCATGTGAGTGACAAAGGACTGTCGCACATGGATCTGGGTGATGACATCATATCTTGGGCGGGCATAATACCAGCATACGGAGCAGTGAAATCGATCTGGGAGCTGAGAAAACTATCCAAACTTCTTGAAACAATGAGTAATGTGACTTTTTCTGCCCTAGAATTGGTGACTGATGAACTCACAGCCATGAGGACAGTGGTGCTTCAAAATCGCATGGCTCTCGACTTCACCCTAGCGGCGAAAGGAGGTTTGTGCACTTTAATCCAGGAGTGCTGTTCGTTTATTCCTGACAACAAACATGAAATAGACAGCCATCTCAAAATAATTCAGCAAGTGTTGGCTATGACCAAACCAGGACCGAATCCATTGACAGACTTTTTCCAAAAATGGTTCGGGGGTTGGGGCAGCATCTTGATGAACATTCTGATTGCCATCTGTGTAGGGGCAGCCTTATTGATGGTGTGTAGATGCTGCTGCATCCCCTGTATAAAAGGACTAGTTGAAAATTTCATAGACGCTTCAATTTCAAAGACTTTATATCAGAATGTCGAGTTAGAGGTACTGATTAAAAGCTGAAGAAATACTTTCACAAACTTGAACTGAATGACTCTCTAACTGCAAATCCTGAGTGGGAAATGGTTAAGGGAAGAAAAACTGTTTATGCTTGTTTTGAAAGTAGAATAAAGTATTAAAAGGGGGGAAATGTTAGGAAAATGTATAACTGCAATGCAATATGTAGGCTTAGTGTATTGAAATATATAACTGCAGTATGCAGGTTTAGTGAATTAAGGGTTAAAAGGAGTTAATACATATATTCTGCTTATTCTGTGTGAAAATATGCAGCTGCTAGAAGCTCTGAAAAAAGAACAATGGATGCCTGTAAATCCACCATGGTCAGCAGAATGTGTATTGAGGCCAGGACTGTACCTTGAATGTATCATATCAGAACTAGAGAAAGAATTGTGAGAAACTAATGAAAGCTGAAACAAGCCCAAGGCCAGGTTGCTTTTCTCAAACATGTTTTTGCAAGACAGCAATTATCTGACCTTGTCAGCAGCAAATCTAATAATAGCATCTTTCTATGAACTGGCAGAAAACTGTATAAAAACTGTAGGCTGAACTATGGAAAATCAGACAAACCTTGTACCTACATGCTTTGTCTCCTTGCTGCAAGTAATAAAGGGTGCCTTGCTTGAACCTAACGTGCATTGATCTTTGTGTTTTCTTTTACAAATAGACTTCCCATACATGTCAAACAGAGGACCTCACTGGTCATCTTTAAGAGAAATCTTGAGTGGATGGGAAATAGAAAATTCACCCCGGGGATAACTCCAGTGGCTCTTCTTGACAGAGGCACTGGGAACTAAGGTCAGGTGGCACAATGCTAGGGTAATCCTATGGGCTAGACTAGTAAAGGCTCCAGGGCCATTAGCCTAGTACACACCTATGAACCTATAGTAACAGTGTGATATTGTTAGAAATAGTATGTGCTATAAAGCCTGCAACATATGCAAAAAGAAATACGGAGCAAGTAAGTGTGATTAGCCTAACAAAACATGTTTGAATGACAGCAAAGATATGTTGTAGGCTTAGAAAATATTAGTTACAGATGGCTATGGTAACAGAGGCTTGCTGAAATAGCAGAAGAAGCTAAATACATACAAAAACTCATTTATCAGAACTTCACCATGGTATTTTCAGAAACTGATAAGGAAACAGAAAAGTGGTGAGGCCCACAACATTCTCATCTGATGCGGTCCACAGTAAAGCTACAGATAGACCAAGAATGCATCAGGAGGATTCATCAGATGAAACCATCCATAAACATAGACTGTATAAAAACAACCCCTTAACAGGACACTTGACCATGAACTGAGAGACGTTTGAGGAAGTGCAGTGTATCTGTCAGTAATCCATGTTATGAAGATGTTAATATCTCAACAATAGTGTTTGGTTGGTTGTATTAATACAGTTGTACAGTGTTATAGTATGTTGTTTGCCATTTTAACAGGAATGGTAAAGGATTTATATAATCTTACATCCAGTTTGCTTTTGCCTGAATGTATGACCTGTTTGTTACATTTTTTTCTGCATTGGAAGGCGACAAATTAATGTAATATTGTGACTTTCTGCAGTAACCATTTTCAGCCGCCACTCACCTTTTCTGCACAAAGTCCTGTAATTTAGTGCTAAACAAACCTCACCTGTACACCTTTCAGTTACTGTTCTCCCTCCCAGCCAGGTGAAGCTCAAGAGCCTTATACTCTTGTCAACTAAAATAAGGTTCTGTACGACAGTGCTGAACAGGATGCAGATATACATTCCTCAATTGCTATTTCCCCACCAAGCTAAGTGACATTGTAAAGCCTTACAAAACTTTTAACAGCTGAAATAAGGTGCCAAACAAGCTTCACATATACACCTCTCAGTTACTATCCCCCACCCAGCCAAGTGAAGCTACAGAGCCTTTCAGAACCTCTGCCAAATTATATAAGGCATTTAATGTGGAAAGACTTACCTTTTCTTATTATGTGATCTCAGTTTGTGTATTTATAAAAAGGACTGCTCAATTAGTATTTGGGATGTTGTCACCATGGCTGATGTTAGCAGGGACAATAAGCTGATAACTTCCAGATGTGGTCAAAGGGGTCTACTACCCTGAAGTTCTAATACTTTTGCTTCCATGTACACGAGGTAGACAGTCTCTTTCTGCACTACTCAATGTTCCAGCTGATGTTATATTTTGAATTGGGGTATTATTTCATGTTTTTATACTTGGTCTTTGTAGTAGCATGATTAGTAAATCCATGAGCATGAAACGGTGCATGTGTAGTTTCACAGTTTAAGATTCTGCATATTTGTCAATAAGTCCATTTATAAAACAGATTCCAGATGAGTAGAATAGGCTAGATCCCCATCCATGTATCTAAAGATTTTTTTTGAAAACCTTAATTGAATTACTTCTCCTAATCATTAGTGGCACTGTGTAATGCATTTTAATCTAGCTGAGGTTTGACAGTTATCCAATGAGCAAATGCAGCCTGTACCTCTGGAGCTGTGATTATTATGTAAAATGTCAATATTCAGTAACTTCCTAAGTTACTTATCATACATAGCTTTATAAACTAAGCACAATTTCCTCATGCTAGTTCTTGTAATTTACTGAAAAGTGCCAAACAGACTGCTGTACCTCTACATTTTCATAGGTTCATAGTTCATTACTAGGCTAATGGCACAACAGCCTTCACAAGCCTAGCCAATAATATCCAGGAGATGGCAATATTATATCTTAATTCCCAGATATGGGCTGGGGTATTGTCAGGGTAGTGTGTCTTTAGGTGCTGTAGCCCTGAGTCATTTTACAGACTGCCTCTGTCTGTGAGGGATGTGGTCAGTACCCCAGGAGTGAATTTACGGTTCCTCATCTATTTATTCAAATTCTTTTTGAAGAGAGTGAGGGACAGGCTTTGTTTTTTGAAGATGAGAAGTAATTTAAATTTAAACAGACTGTGCTGGAGATCAAATGCAAAGTATACGCAATGTTTAAAAAAATCATGTATCACTAGGGGAATTGATGACAGCACCCAGTTTGCAGTCATCTGCAAACTTGATCAGCCATAGCCAACTAGGTTTGGCATGGACTTCTGAGAAGTATATCCCAAACAGCAGAGGCCTCAAGACTTGTTATGGGTCAGGAATACCAGACAGGATGAAATCATCACCCTCAAGGAAGAGTAAACCTGTCCTGTGGGCATCTACAATAAATAAACTTTATAATGAAATAAGGAAAGCTGTCATTTAATTAATTTCTCTGCTTCATCCTATTGTGAGAGCAGGAGGCTCAAAAACTGAGCCTTTGGCCACGTATGTTGATTATACCTTAAAAAACGTTTTTTGATGATAAACCTTAAGTTCTTATAGGTTCATAGGTTGGTACTAGGCTATCGGCCCTAGGGCCTATACAGTTCTATCCATAACAATTCCCTGGCTATTTCTTCCCACACTATTTACTTCCCTGGACCCCTGACTAGCAGGACGACTGATGTGATCCCGGGGGTGAATTTCCTATCTCCCATCCAATAATTGCGGTTCCTTTTGAAGAGGGCTAAAGAGGTGCTCTGCTTGACATGTATGGGCTGTCTATTCCAGAGTCTGGGGAGTCTCTGGGTCAGGAATCTATCCCTCCAGCATGTTTTGTTCATTATGATGACAAGGTTTAGATCCCTGGAGCATGTGTCTCTCAGGTATCGGGATTTATTTAAGTGTAACATGTCCAACAGCTCTGGGTGTGACATGGCCTTGTATGTTAAGCAGAGATCGCTACTGAGTAGATGATATGTGACAGTGTATAAGTGGAGTTTTTTTAGATGGTCAGCATAGGGCATCTGCTTTAGGCCAGTGATTCTTTTAGTGAGGTATTTCTGCGGCCTTTCCAACTGTTGCATTTGTCTTGTGAGGTACATACCAAATGGGGCATTGTATTCTATAATGGGTCTAATGAGGGATGAGTACAGTGGGACAATGACCTCCTTTTTTCTGGATGAAAAGCTCTTAGTGATGAGGTGTGCCACATAAAAGGATTTCCTGACTGTTGTGGCAATGTGTTTATTGAAGGTGAGACCACTGTCCACCTGTGTCCCTAAGTCTCTTATCACACTTTTGGTGTTTAGTGTACTGCCACCTATGTGGTAATTCATGGGTACATGTTTTTTTTCCCAAAAGAGGATAACTATACATTTCTTGGCATTGAGCTTGGGCCAATGGCTCTGGCACCAAGCATCTGTTTCTGTAAGGCCCTTTTGTAGAATATCCACATAATTTGTGGATTCAGTAATGGCTCCCAGTTTGCAGTCATCTGTGAACTTTGTTAGCCCAAGTCCCTTAGTGTTAGCCTGTACCTCAGAGAAGTATATGCCAAACAAGATCGGTCCCAGGACTGAACCCTGAGGTTCTCCACTTGTCACTTGTCTTGAGTTGGATTTGGAGTCGGCTACTTTTACAGTGTGGGTTCTGTCAGTAAGCCAGCTGGCAACCCATTGACTGATGTAGGGATTAATGCCCAGCTTACTAAGTTTATCTATGATTCCATAGTGGGGGATACTTGGTATTTTTTGAATGAATTATACTGTGAATTATACCATATTCAGTTCAACAAAGTTATTAAATATTTGGTTATTGATGCAAGGGATTTATTTTTAGTAATTCCACATCAGGAGGAGCTGCAGTGGTTTCATGAAGCTTTGACAAGGGGCAGTAAGATGTCTACCAGCACTATTAATTTTTAGGTGGAATCCATGGATCTTGTACTGTCGAACTACTTTGTATTTTTGGAGTCTGAATACTTCAGGCAGATTATTGATGTAGCTATGGGGACATCAGTTCCCCCAGTTTTTGCAAACATTATTTTATGCTGGTGGGAGTAAAAGTTTTTTTTCCTAATAACTGAAATTTTTGGATGATGTATTTATTTTATGGGTAGGTAATGTTCACTGTATTGATGAATTTTTGAGTTAAATCAACAATAATACTTCATTTTGACTTTTAAAGGTCATTTTAACACAATGGAAATTGATTTCTTGGATATTAAAATTATTAAAGATGTTTAGAAAAGCATGCTTCTTCAACAATGTATAGGAAAGAGACACGTTGTATCAGCTTATTGCCCTTTAACAGTTACCACCCTGATTTCTGATGATACAGCAATTTGTGAAGAGAAGACAATTTTAGCACAGATGTTTCAAGACAGACACTACCCTTGCACTTTATATAATGTCTTAAATAGGAGGTTATTGCAGAGAAGTCTCACTGTTATAAACTTGTTTTTAGCTATTATTTTGATATTCTCGTTTTAAGATCAAATGTGAGAGTTATGGCTTTTTGACAATACTGATGCATTTCCCAAGACATTGGTATGTGTATACAGTAAAGCTACCAATGATGTTAAAGACATTTTAACAAGAAATTGGTATGGCTTTATTACAGTCCAATATTTGGAAAAGTTTTTGAGCAACAGCCGTATTTTGGTATTTAGAACTGGGGTTACCCTCAAGAAGGCATTTGAGAACTGTGGTATGAGAAAGTAGGAAGACCATATGGCTGTGAAGGGTATGTACAAATGTGGTGTTTGCAGCTTGTGTAGATGTGTTTTTGAGGGTGCCAATATTACTATATACACCTTTCCACGATTGCTCTACCCTAATAGAAAATTTCATGGTAGCACTAAGTGTGTGATTTATTTAGCACAATGCAGTTCATGCCCAGCATTTTATGTTGGTAAAACATTAAAGGCTTTGAAGGTGAGAATTTACCAACATAATTATTCCATTAGGAAGAAAGATGGTAATGCATCATATAAACATTCAGTAACTTATGCACATTTTAAGAAATGTTTGTTTTTTGTACTGGAAAAAGTGCCTTTTTCGAAAGGAGAGTAACTGGGAAGTGCATGTCAAGAAGAATGAATTATATTTGGCAAGTGTTGCTACATACCAGCAGTCTCCTGGGTATCAATGACAGAATATCTATCAGTAAATTATTGTTAATTAACAAGGCACAGATCTAATTATAACATTGTAAACATTTAATGGAGGTTCACTATTTAACATAGTGATTGTTTTATATTATGTTAACAGTCAGCGAAGATTTATCATGGTTGTGTTTGATATATTTTTCAGAGTGAAGGAAACTGGGTTGTTTATGGAGCAGTGGAGCAGTGGTTTGTTTGGTCATTTCACAGGAAGTGGTTCTCTGGTTTGATTCTTGGCTGGAGTGGAGTCTGTATGTCCTCCCTGTGCTCATGTGGATTTCATTTGGGTGTTCCAGTTTTCTTCCACCTTCCAGAGACATTTTCCTGGAGTGTTTCTCCCCTAGCCTATGTTGAAAATGGGCTCTATCCCAGTTGGACTTTCCTGGTAAACAAATGATAAATAAATTATATATTGTTTCAGTTTTATTTATTAAGCAGTATGGCATAATAACCACTAGGTGGCAGTGTATTATTTTACTATTTAAGTAATAAGAGATGCAACAGCCTTTTAATCTAATGAAGTTCATGTTTGGAATGAAGTGAATGAAAGTTCTAATTAAAACAAAATTGGGTTTTACTTCTGACAGCTGCAAGTGTGTTTTTTTATTTTTATTTGCGGGTGTGCACATGTGTTGCTGCATGCCTTTGCCAGTAGTGTGCACTGATAGTGCTGTATTTGTATGCATGTTTTATGTGTGTGTGTGTGTGTGTGTGTGTGTGTTTGTGTGCGCACCTGTGTGTGCGTGTGTATGTGCGTGTGTGTGTATGCATGTGTGTGCGTGCGCACAAGCTGACATATGCGTGTGTGTTTTTGTGTGTGAGTGTGTATGTGTGTGTGTGTGTGTGTGTGTGTGTGTGTGTGTGTGTGTGTATGTGTTTGTGTGTGCTTGTGTGCGTGTGTGCATGCGTGTGTGTGTGTGCATGTGTATGTGCATGTATGTATGTGTGTACGCGCACGCGCGTGTGTGTGTGTGTATGTGTGTGTGTGTGTGTGTGTGTGTGTGTGTGTGTGTGTGCACTTGCGTGCATGTGTGTGTGTGTAGACATGTAAGTGTATGCTTGAAGTGTGGTCTTCAGTATCTGCACCAGAGCAAGTGGTTCCCACATAAGTGCATTAATACAGTTAATCTTTCTGCGCTGTACATCTGTGCACCATTCACTTAACAAGTATGTCTCTTCTACAGCCTCAGTATATGCCCTTATCTCTGAATCATATGAGTATCTCAGCATAACAGTCAATGAATGAATGAATCAATCAATTTATCAATCAGTCAGTCAATCAGTGAATCATTTAATCAATCAGAACAACCAAAATTTCTGTAAATTGCTTATAAGACTGCACGGTGAACAGTTTTAAGTGATATAAAAATAATAGTTGACAATGAAAAAATGGTGTAAACAAAAAGCATTGACATCACATAAGAAGTAAATAAGACAACTGATATTATTACACAATTTGAAAAGCTAAAAACACAGTGTCAGTGGGCCAGATGGTGTCGCAGGCTGCATCTTGCACGAACTACAGAACGAACTAACCCCCCCCCCACCTTAACATGCTGTTCAACCTTAGCCTCTCCACAGGCTACATGCCCATAGAATGGCGCACAGCAACAGTTATTCCACTCCACAAAGGAGGGGCCACAACTGACCCTGTTAACTATTGCCCCATAAACCTGACTAGCCTGGTCTGCAAGGCTATGGAGCGCATCATCATGGAACTCATTAACAAAGACATTGGGAACCTCAAAACACTTGACCCAACCCAGTTAGGCTTTGTTAAGGGCAGATCATGCCTACTAAACCTGGTTGACTTCTTCGAGACAGTCACCAAGACCATAGACAAGGGAAAGGTTGTTCACACAGCCTACCTTGACCTCACCAAGGCTTTCAACACCATTCCCCACTTGGGTATTACAGAAAAACTCACTAGCCTGAACATAAACCCCTACGTCATGAGATGGGTTGCCAACTGGCTTACAGACAGAACTCACACGGTAAGAATAGCGGGCTCCAAGTCCGACTCTAAACCAGTCACAAGTGGTGTCCTGCAAGGCTCGATCCTGGGATCCCTACTGTTTGGCATATACTTCTCAGAAGTACAGGCAAACACAGGAGGACTATGGCTAACCAAGTTTGCCGATGACTGCAAACTGGGAGCCATAATTGACTCTCTGGCTGACATGGGCATCCTCCAAAAGGGCCTTAATGAAATGGACACCCAGTGTCAAAGTCATGGCCTCAAGCGAAATGCCAAAAAATGCATAGTCATCCAGTTTGGGAAAAACAAAACACACACAAATTACCACATAGGTGGCAGCCCCCGTAATACAGAAGAGGTAATAAGAGATCTGGGGACCCAGGTAGATAGTAATTTCTCCTTTGACAATCATGAAAAATTATATGGTGCTGCTTACTGTAATGGACTTTAAGTCTTCTTAAGACACTCAGTCTTGATGGCTGGATTCTGCTGAAATCAAAGGCTGGTTATAGTTGCATTTACAGTCTTGTTGCACACAGATGCTTGTAGAATGTACACTGATTAAATAATATACTTTGCAGCACCCAACTCAGAGCAGTAACAAATAGCTTTTTATAACAAACCACATGTACTAATGTTACAGCTTTTAGTTATTGTTCTACTTTACTTCTCAATCAGCATGGATGTTATAACATTTACCTTGGGACAAATGTGTCCCTGCCAATACCCCTAACATAACTGGATTAATACAGATCTTTATGTACAATTTTAGTCATGCACACATCATGCACACACATATACATTTCCTCTTGGTATTCTATTTTAGAGAATTGCTCATCCTGTCGAAACATTACTGATTGTTGCAGATGCTGATGCAAATGCTGACTTGATAATATTATTTTTAAGCTTCCTTCTTTAACAATGTCCTGTCACATTTTTCTGAATTTAAAAGAGGCCAGCTTTTCTGACAGTGTAAACATCCTGTTTTTTGTCTTTAGTATTCTATTTGGATCTTTGTATAAGAACATCTGTTCTTGTGCAAATGCTGATAAGTGCAGAAAAGCATGTTTTTTTAAGGAAACACATTGTAACAGTGGCATATGATAGAAACATGTCATGTTGTCCATTCTTTAAAAAAAGCAGATTTTACATTTTTGCTCTCACTGACAATGAAATGCATACATCCTGTTTTTAAGTCTGTAAGGAAAAATGTGTATTCAGCAAGTTACTTATTTTTCAAGCCACAGTCATTTAGTATGGATGCTAATCACATATTGCTAAACTCTATTTCTACATTTAAGCAAGCTTTATTTTATACCTTATTTACATTGCATAT
This sequence comes from Protopterus annectens, assembly GCF_019279795.1. Classification (NCBI taxonomy): domain Eukaryota; kingdom Metazoa; phylum Chordata; order Ceratodontiformes; family Protopteridae; genus Protopterus; species Protopterus annectens. Next base: position 1,762,085,072 of record NC_056729.1, on the reverse strand, counting down.
TTGTGGCAACATTACTTTCAACCTTAAAACCCTGTTGAGCATAATCTTACAAATCATATTGCCAAATTAGTTTATGTGGCCCATCTAATTACTAAAGGGTTCGCATCTAGAAATAAAGAGGTTATAGTGCCCCTCTACATGTCACTCATCAGACCCATCATAGAGTACAATGCCCTATTTGGAATGTACCTCACAAGACACTTCCAACAGGTGGAGAGACCACAAAAGTACCTCACCAAGAGGATTACTGGCCTCAAACATATGTCCTATGCAGTCCGACTGAAAAAACTCTGGCTGTACTCAGTGACATATCGCTTACTCAGAGGTGATCTCTGCCTGACTTACAAAGCCATGTCCAACTCAGAACTGATGGACATGCTCCACCCAAAGAAATCCAAGTCACTGCAAGCCATGCGCTCTAGTGAGCTAAACCTTGCCACAACAATAAATAGAACATGCTGGAGGGATAGATTCCTGTCACAGAGACTCCCCATGCTTTGGAAAAAAATTCCAAACTACATCAGACAGAGCCCCTCACTAACACTCTTCAAGAAAAACCTTGATGAATAGACGGGTAACAGAAAATACACCCTGGGATCACTTCATTGGCTCTGCTTGACAGAGGATCAGTTAATTAATCAATGGGGTGGCAAAAGCCGACACACCCTGGCTAGGCTTATAAATTCCCTCAGGCAGATAGCCTAGTACCTACCTATGAAACTATGAACCTATGAACCCAAAAGTTTTGATATTAAACCAAGTAATTCAAAACTAAACTTAATTAAATGAAAAGAAGTAACATCACAATTCTGTAACTAAACTACATAATTAGAAATTTGAATAAAATTAAAAAAACCTGTAAAAAAGATTAATGCATTATGCAAATGCAGATGTAATTGAGGACAAAAAGTGTAGTCTTAAAATATGTAATATGTGAAAACTGACAAGCATAAATTAACAACAGTGTATTGTTAATGTAAATACTCCAACATATTCAAAATCAGTACTAAGACTATAAAGGGATAAACAACAGGCACACCTTTCCAATGAAATCTTTTCAGCTTCAAGGCATTCATTAAAGTGTTATAAACCAACTGGTGAACCTACTCTAAATCTCTAAGTGATCCCCGGGATACCCGAACACTCTGTGAAAGAAGAAGCTCTTCTTGCACGGAGCATTCCATGTCCGTATAGAGCAGCAGTGCATCTTGCATATTCAGGAAGGAGCACTGCTGAACTCTCTACATGGAGACGATCCATGTACAAGCGCAGGGGGAGTGTCTGTGCAGTGCACGGACAGTGCACACACCCCTTGCACTCAGAAAGTGCCATACAGCACTTCCTAAGCCATATTGGCATAATATTAGAGCTTAGCTCTAATATTATGCCAGTATTTCAGTGTCCGCGGACACTGAACTCAAGCATGGCACTAGGAAAGCTGAAGAACCGTATGGCACTTATGCATCCTGCAGAAGCAGGAAATGTCTGCAAATGCATACATAACAGGTGATAAATCCCTCAAATGTACAGAAGCAAAACCACAGCACCACAAAATAAATAAATCCCATACTGAACATGTCATACATCAGCATGAAACACGCACAGAATCCTGAAAGCCCAGTTATTGCCATTATGTCACAAACACAGTTCCAAGTAGTTTTATTTATTTATTTATCATTTGTTGACCAGGAAAGTCCGACTAGGTTCCACAGAGCCTGTTTTCAGCGGAGGCCTGGGGAGAAATGCTCCAGTTGTCACAACACCACAATACACACCCTTATAACCTACAAAAATAATAATAATAAACCCTTGTTTTTAATGCCCCAAGGGACGTTTAAGTATAGCTAAGTGAGTGTGTACATTACAGCTTAAACATCCCATAGGAGCTAAATGAAAATAGGCAGGTAAACTGTCAAAGCCAAGATGGTGTAGTTTTTAGAGTTGCAGCTTTATATGCAGGCGTTTATGGTTTGAATCCCAAAACAATCAATTTATTTTATCATGTGAAAGTAGTGTTAAACTTATTTTAGTAAACTAAAACTAAGTAGCAATTACTTTTTGTCAACCAAAGTAGTGTAGCAGTTCCAAAAGTGAGATGTCAGTGTAGAAAAGATGTGAAATCCCCATATAAACACACGTGCCCCATACAGTATAGTCACAAAAGAATATAACGTAATAGGGAGATGTAATGGAAGGTAAATGTAAAATTATAAATGTGTATGTAAATATTTATTTTACATTACACAATGACTGGACATTAACATACAAAAATGAGTACACTAATTGGCCAGCCCAAACAGAGTGCCCACTTTAAATCCAAGAGTATGCAAATAGAAAAGGTCCAGATGCCTGGACTATTTCCATTTGTATATCTCCTGTTTTTTATTTTTAGTCTGCAAAGATAGCAATGGGGAAAAGAAGATCTTCATTGCTTTTTTTGAACATATCTCGCTATGTGTTATGAGTTGAAGAACTCGTATAACATAGCAAGATATCATAAAAAATGCAGTGGAGATCTTCCTTTCAACAGCAAAAGGAAGATCTCTGTTGCCTTTTTGATATATCTCAATATGTTATACAAGTTCATCAACTCGTATAACATACCGAGATATGTTAAAAAAGCAATCGACATCCCCCTGTCTCCATTGTACCTCTGCACAGCACTGATGTACTGCGTAAGTGTGGGAACACGTCCCTCACACATGTGCAGTGCATCAAAAATGGCCCAGGATATTGGAAAAATGTGGAATGGCAGCATGGAGGCATGCTACAATGATATTATTTAAGAAAGATAAGTATTGTTTTTCTTAAATAATGTCATTGTATAATAGCAATAACCCATGGCTGGGTGTGGGCAATGCTGGATTTACCCACAGTTGACATTGTTGGGTCATAAGGGCATTGCCCTTGTGATTAAACTACACAAACTGTGGGTAAATCCAGCATTACCCATACCCAGCTCTTTGTTATTGCTTAAATATAACATTATACGTATGATATGCATAAATGTGCCTTAGTCAGTTTGTACCCATCAGACCTTGTTCTGACCAACAACAAAACAGTCAACCCTTCCAAGCCTCAAACCTAGGGCACTGTCCTAAACAAACACAGCAACATACCACTACATCATCTGAGCTATGATAATTTGTAGTGCTTTAATGAATATATCCTACATTCATAAAAAAAAACTGCAGTTACAACTACTGAACCTTTGACCCTGAGCATTTCAGTCAGAGGAATGGGCCACTATACCAGCTGAGCTGTAGGAACTAATGTTGCTTTTTCAAACATATCATGCAATAGAGTCATACAACATTAGGGAGAAAGCTTCATGGAACCTTTTGTGTGTTGTATATAGACACACACACACACACACACACATATATATATATATATATATATATATATATATATATATATATATATATATATATATATATATATATATATATATATATATATATATATATATATATATATATATACACACACATATATATATATATATATATATATATATATAGATTAGAATCCCAGTCCAAGTTAGGCAGAGTCCCTCACTGACTCTCTTCAAAAGAAATCTTGACAAGTGGATGGGAGATCGTAGGTTTACCCCGGGTATCACTTCATAGTAAAACATTTAAAATGAGTGGCAAAAGCCAAACACGCTCTGGCTAGGCTTACAAATGCCCTAGTGTGTGTGTGTGTGTGTGTGTGTGTGTGTGTGTGTGTGTGTGTGTGTATATAATATACAGTGCAGTCATATCTCAGAACCATCCCGCTCAACCTGTTAGTGCAAGGAACCTGTACAATGACTGTAAAAGGCAGGGGCAATGGGCCACATATATGGACATATTTCAAAAATCTCTGTTACAAATGAAGATGTGTTACAGCAACAGTGTGTGTTTCAGTAGACAATCACTGAAGGATATGATGATGAAAACTGAAATGCCATGTCATTTATTTACTGACATAAATCCTTGGATCATCACCATGATTTACCAAATAGAAATAAATTGCGGAACTGAACAAAAGTATGGCCCAAACATCTGGGCATTCTGTGGAAAATCTGGCAGTGGAGAGGTATGCTCAGAACCCCTTAATGCAATGAATGTGGACCAAGCCTGACAAAGTGGGGGGACAAAATCCTGAAAATAGGGATATGCCCAATATACATTAGTAGATATGCTGAGAAAATTCATATAGTAACAGTGTATGTCCTAACATATATCAACTGAAATATCACAATTCCAGGACTCAATTGCCTCTCATTAGTTACTGATCTCAGTCCCCACATCATTCAATTGATGTGTCATGCATACATAACAGTTATGGAGACCAGACCAAAGATATTGGTCACACAACTGGGCACCCTATGAATATGTGGACATAACACAACATTAGGGAAACTACACTGATCTACCAAGCAATGTCCAGACTACAATCAGACTAAGATAACACTACCCATGTAGCTCTGGGGCTGTACACCTGCATTAGCAAATATAACAGGCAGAACAGGGATGTAATACTAGTGGAACACAGACACTGGTGTGAAACACTATTCCTTGGGGACTTTAATATAGATTGGAAATCCTGTAACAATAATAACACTTCTTCCCTTATAAACCTTTATGGTTTCAAACAACTCATTAATACTCCCACCAGAATCAATAAAAAAAGCAAAAAGGAAACTACCTTAGACTGGATCCTTACCAATTCCCCACTGCAAACTTACCAAACTGGCATCCTTCCTGATGACCTTAGCGATCACTCCCTCACCTATATCATTAGAACTAAAACTAACCTAACCTTACCTACCACTTTCAGAACACTTCACTCCAAAAAACAATTTAATCCCAAACAGTTTCAAACAGAACTTTCACAATACAATTGGGCCTCTCTAAAACATCTCACACTTAATAAGGCTGTTGAACACTTCAATTCAACATTCCTTTCAATCCTAAATCAACATGCCCCAAGTCGCAACATTAGAATAAAAACTCAAACAGCACCCTGGCTTTCATCCACTACTAAGCAGAAAATCTTCCTCAGAAATAAATCTTGGAAGAAATGGCATTCCTCTAAAAACCCAACACATCATCAAACCTTTAGAGAACTCAGGAACATTACCAAAAAAGCCATCCTTTCAGATAAAAATAATTATTACTTTGAACTTCAGCAATTCACCAGAAATGAACCAAAGAAGTTCTGGTCTAGTATTAACAATTTACTTACCCCAGGTAAGACAGTTACTCCTAACCCTCAGGATTCTGACCCTGATGATCCCACCTTAATAGCTAATAACTTCAATACTTTCTTCACTACCTCCATACAAAGTCTAGCTAACCACCTATCACCTGACACTTCTCAACTCCTTTTAAGTAACTTCAATGACTCTCTGCCTCCCCTTCAACTACAACCCATATCGACCTCCTATATACAATCTCTTTTACAAAAACTTAAACCCACTACCCCTTCAGCTGATAAACTTCCTGCTGAATTCCTGCAAATAGCAGCTAAAGCTATAGCCTACCCTGTCTCTATTCTAATAAACAGATCCATAAAAGAATGTACTTTTCCTGCTATCTGGAAGATATCACATATCATACCCTTACACAAAGGAGGTAAGTCTACTGACCTCTCTAACTTCCGTCCCATAGCACTATTATCTCCTCTAGCTAAAATCATGGAAAAATGCATACACAAACAACTACTTAACCATCTCCTCCATAACAATCTACTAGCTAACACTCAACATGGATTTAGACCTTCACATAGTACCACCACTGCTTTACTTTCTTTTACCAACGCTATCAACTGTAACCATAACAACAATAAACTAACCTCTTCTCTCTTCCTAGACCTATCAAAAGCCTTTGATATGGTAAACCATGCACTTCTCTTACACATACTTAAATCCCTTGCCTTGCATTCCTCTTCCTTAACCTGGTTTTCATCCTATCTTGAAAACCGCCAACAAGCAGTACTCTGGAAAAACTCACTATCTGCTCTACATCCTATCTCCTTAGGAGTACCTCAAGGATCTATACTAGGTCCACTTTTATTTTCTATCTTTATTAATGATCTCCAATCATCTATTCAAAACACTACCTGTATACAATATGCTGATGATTCTACCATTATTTGTACAGCTTCCTCTCAAACAGAACTCCAGGCACTCACACAAACAACCTTCTCAACCATTGAACAGTGGTTCTCAAATAGATGTCTTCTTCTGAACCCAAAAAAAACCCAAACTATTACTCTTTTCACCTACCCACAAATCTACTCAACTAAACTTCACTATTACTACAAGTGATAATTCCCACATTTCACCAGACCCTACAACAAAACTGCTTGGTGTTACTATTGATAATAATCTTAACTATGATTATCACATCAATAACACAATAAAAGCAGTTAATAAAAAGATTGGTTCACTGTACAGAATCAAGCCCTTCCTCACACCTGAAGCACGGACCACCCTAGCCCAAACACATCTTATCTCCACCCTTTTGTATGCTTCTTCTATTTATACTAATCTCTCTAAAAGCAACCTCAGGAAACTGACTACATCTTACCATAACATTGCTCGATTTGCTACAGCATCTCAATCTAGAACTCACCACTGTATAAATTTAAAACATTTACACTGGCTAGAACTTCCTAATAAGCTTATCTATCAACAACTCCTAATAGCACACAAAATCCTATATCAACCATCAAAAACACCTGCTCTTAGCAGCCTCCTAACTCCCTATAATAACCTGAAACAACTACGTTCTTCAGAGAAGTTACAAGTTAACACTACTAGAACCACTAACTCTGCAGGTAACCACCTATTCTCCAACTCAGTTGGTAAAATATGGAATAATCTTCCCTCACACATATCCTCTCTAGCCACTCTTCCACTCTTCAAGAAACAACTCCTAATACATCTGAACAAATTCTGGCTATGCTCTTGTACCAATCCTGACTAACTACTTCCATCTATTCACTATCATAATTCTCTAGTCATCACTACAATATTCTATCTGACTACAAATAACTTAATAGCTCTATAGTTACTAGTGTTCTATACCATATATATATTTTTTGGTTTAACAACTATGTATTATACATTGAACTTCATAACACCGAACTTTGTACTGAAAGCAGCTAATGCCTTCCTTTTACTTAGGTGTTTTACTTGTCTTCTTTTTACATTCGTATTACCTGTACTAAAATCACTGCATTCTTGCTTATTGCCTTTGTAAAATGTGTTTATTCTTCATTCTTTATGTTTATTATCTTGTTTGTATCCTTGGAGCTTTTCTCCTCGGGCCTCCACTGAAAATGGACATGAATCCAGCTGGACTAGCCCGGTCAACAAATGTAAAACAAATAAAAAGTGCATATCCCCAAACAAGTGCACCATAGTCACAGCAACATACGAGTAAACAAACTGAACATGACATTATAATACTGTGTGAGCAACGATATGCTGTTTACCACTCACACATTACCCCTACATATACTGCCCCAATTCACAGTGTACTGGGAATCCTGAGGTGTTACACAACATTTCACAGTCATCCCCTACAAACATACAGACCTGACCAGCAGCTGTAGTAGCATGCAGAGTCAGATAGGTAAAGGATGTGTGGCACTCGCAGGTGCTACTCTCCCTACCCAGCCTAAAAAACATACACACACAACACTGCTAAACAATCTTGGCATTCACAATGGCCAAACAGACATACTGTCATATGTGCAGATTTCTACAGAATTACCAGGGTATGGACCTACAACCCCGAGCACCATTGCATACCATGGCTAGGCGTTTGCCAGGTCATTGTCATGACAACTGGAGTGCAGTTGGTAATTAATGATATACCATACCTCTGCACCTCTTAGTGCAGGACATCTGGACACCGCATGGCATACTTATTGGACAGGGGGCTAGAAAGAGGGACATATCACACATAATGGTGTTACAAACTGAAAGAGTAGCTGCTGTTACACTTATTCTTGTAACATCACATCCCTGAAGGATATGATGTCTGGAACACCAATGGATGACAACACTTACTGACTACAATCCTCACATTATCCTACCAACCCCACAAAAACAGATGTTGGTTGAGGAACAGACCAAGCATAATAGGCAAACATCTGGCCAGTCTATGGACAACATGCCAGTTGAGAGCTATGTCAGAGGCATATCACTGTCTGATGTCAAGTCACCCAGTAAATGCATGTCCAGACAAACCCTGTTTTTAATTTCTCCAAGTCTTTTGAGTTTCTAATACCATGGAGGGAATGGACCCCATTCCTAAGTCAAAGTACAGTTAAAGTTCATGAAATTAGTATTGTTTCACTCTTTGATGTTAGCCAAATGTGGTCTTCGCAGCACCCACAATATGTCCAGTAATGCCTCCTTCTGCAATTCATACAGTATTACATGAATTGGTAACATATCTAAATACGATTGTAAATTCTTTTTTATAAGACTAGTTGTCCTACTACTATTGGAACTGTCTGGGTATCTTTCTTCCACATGGCTCTCATTTCTGCCTGCAGATCAAGGTATTTTATGACTTTGTGTCTATCTGTACACAAGACACTGTAGTCACTAGGTGTGGTGATTTCAATGATCAATGCTACTTTTGTCTTCTTTTCTTGGACCACTATATCCAGTTTTCTAGCATCTATCTTTTGGACTGCTGGTATTGGGTGATCCCATGTGATGTAAACTTTATCATTTTCTATGATTCTCTGTGGCTCATGTTTCCAGTGTTTTTCAGCCACTTCGATACCATATGGTTGCACAGTCTCCAGTGTAACAATCTCGCCACATTATTATGCCTTTCAGTATACAGTTCTTCTGCCATTAGAGAGTCGCAACCAGCAATAAGGTGTGTGACTGTTTCCAGTTCGGTTCCACAAAACCTACATATTTCTGTTTCTCCCACATGTTCAATGGACTTAGTAAATCAGCACATACGTAGCCCACTATCTTGGGCTGCCAATATCAACCTTTCATTTCTTGATGTAAATTCACCTCTCCTTCACCATTCCTGGATTTGTTCTTGATCATCATGAAGCTCTTCCAGAAGTTTTCTATACTTGCAACTATATTTATGTTTTTTTCCACGTCTTACCTTCTCATCTGGTCCTTCACCTTATATTCTTTCTTTTGTTTTTTAGCACATTCAGTTGCTGCCTGTTTTTTTTTTCACTTCTGGTTTGATTTCCATTCCTGCTTGACGTCGATATGCTTCTGCTAAATTAAGCAGAGATGTCATCTTAGATTTACTCTCTTCATGTTTCAAAACTTTCACCACATTTTGATCTTGCAAGATCAGTAGATATGTGTGGGGTCCCACAATTGCAGATCTATACATGTAATCAATTTCAAGGAAGCCCATCCCTCCTTCAGAACGGGGAATATATAATCTTGGTATACACTGATTTCTATAAATCATTTGATGAGCATGAAGCATCCTTCTTGTTTTAATATCCAATCTAACACTTTTTGGGCCAGTCAGTCACTGAAAAACTATAAGTTAGGACAGGAAGAGCAAATTGATTTATAGCTTGGATCTTATTCCTAGGTGTCAGTGCTGTTTTCAGGATTACTATAAGTTTTCTAAAGTACTCCTTACTAAGCTTTATTCACATTTGTTCATGTTTTATTGCTAACCCTTCAGTTCCCAAGTATTTATACACCCCTTCTTGTTCAAGTTCTTTTATATCACATACTTGTCCCAAACTGATGTTTTCCTGGTGCTGCAATTTTCCTTTTTTAAAGATTGATATTGCACATTTATCAAGACCAAATGACATTCCAATATCATCTGAAAACATTTGACAACCTGCAGCTGTGCTTTTGGTTCCTCATCTGATGAGCTATACAATTTTAAATGATCGACCAAGAGAAGATGAGGTCATTAGACTTTGTTGTTTTCTAGAAGCCAAATTATAGCCATGAACTAAGATGTTAAGTAAACAGCTTAATGGATTAATGGCAAGGCAAAATAGCAACAGTGACAGGGAGTCACCCTGGAATATCCCCCTTTGGATTTTTATCCCTGGGATAATAATCTGTCCTTTATCATGGCTTAATTGCAAAGTGGTCTGCCACTGTTTCATGGTTACTATAATGTAATCAATCAGTATAAGATCTACCTTATACATTTTTAAGCACTTTTTAATCCATGAATGTGGGATATTATCAAATGCTTTTTTATAGTCAATCCATGCCATACTTAGATTCTTCCTTTTCTTACAGTTCTCAACTATAACTTTATTTAACTACAAATGATCCTTTGTTCCATATGACTTTCTTTTATTGCCCTTTTGTTCTACTGCTGTTATTGAGTTTTATTCTAAATGACTATAAACTCTGTCAGCGTCAATCCTCGTGCATAGTTTATACATCCTCAGAAGACAAGTTATTGGTCTATAATTTTTAGGGTAGCTTGCAGGTTCACTCTTAAGTTTAAGAGCATTGTTTTTCCTGTTGTTAACCAGTGCAGTGACTTTTTGGAGTGTGCATATAAATAGTTCTTACTCATGGCTAGATCCTCATGTAAAGAAGTTAATAATTTAAGCCAAAAGTTAGGTACTGCATCTGGGCCTGGGGATTTCCAATTAGAGGCTTTTCTCAACTTTGTTTCAATCTCTCTGGCTGTTATTTCATCCCATTTCATATTCTGTACCTTTAAACTTCTTATTCTTTCTTTTACTTCTTCTATCCATTTAGCATCTTTGTTATGTTCCACAGGATCTTCATAGATACGTCTCCAAAATGTAACTACTTCCTCTTTTTTCGGCGGTCTATCAATTCTTTTTACCTTATTTCCCAATTCTCTATAAAACGTTTTTGGGTCATCAGTAAATTGCTTATTTTGTGATTTTCCCTTATATTTATCTTTGTATCTGCTGAGTGTTTCCACCTGTTTTGAAATGTTTAGTTTGTTATCTCCAATAGTGCATAATAGATCCTGGTCTTTTCTAATACTGCACATTGCTTTTATCACATCTGTCTTTCTTAATATTTTTGTTGATCTGTTCCCACTTCTATAATCTTCTAACAATGACACTTCTTGTCTTAGCTGCTTTATAGTTTTTGATATTTCCATGATGGTATTTGCTTTTTCTTCCCTCCCTTTTCCCTCACTACCCTGTGTTTCTGTGATAGAATTTTATCAGTTATTAATTTAGCAGAACAGTAATATATTATGTTTACTTCTTTTATATTGCATGGATCTCCATGGACAGTCCTAACTACTGTGTTCATTTGTTTTATCAAGCTTCTGACTTTTGGGGTTTTATTAACCTTCTGCAGTCTATTTCTCTCATTGATCTTGATATATCTGTCTTTGTCTATTAAATCAAGCACCTCTTCTCTTAACTCCTTTTCTTCCATACTGAGGGCACATCCCTTGTTTTCCATTTCCCGTGGGCATTCTATAGAAAGTTCTATAACCCTGTCAATGTAGCAACCCCCATGCGTATAACAACACTAATGACATACAAGCTGTACCAAATTCTAGAGCTGTCCCCCATGTTGCTGGGCTTCCTTCCTTATTTCCTGTCCTGTGAGGTATTTCTACATACTGTCTGTGAAGCTGTAGCCCCCACACCTTCATAATGTCCCCTCCACAGGCCAGATAAATGGGCATGGCCCACATGAAGGGCATCCCATATGTTAGAACTAGCAGCTGCGTTCAGGCCAACACAATACTATGTGGGCACCTACATAGCTTTATGGCCCCAGCAATACCTGACAGGACAACATCAACCCCATCAAGGTAGGCTGAATGCTTGTGGTGGATAGCAGCAATGCACAAACAACAGACTTGGTCCCTAGATTGGCCGTACAGGCCAAATCAGGAGCACACACCAACTTGGCATCAAGTCAGCCTTTGTCTGATCAAGCATATAAGATCACAGGTAAAGTACTGTAAGGCTAACTATGAGTACAGATTGGATACATCCACAAAAGCCAATCCCAAGGCCATCTTCCCATATGTCTGCAATCTCTGAGGCCACAAACCAAGCCAACCTGTAATGGTGGTCAATCAGAACACATACACAAACAACATAGCTATAGGCAACCTGCCGCAGATAGGTTTAGGGCAAACATCACTCCCTGGTTCAGCAGCACTATAGCTGGATATGCATAGCACTCCTCCCCTCATCACCAGTGAGCAGGTACATATTGCCTACTGAAAGGCAAAAAATGTAAGTATCCATGGCATCTGATAACATCCCTGACTGCATCCTACATGAACTCAGGCATGTACTCATTACACATTGTAGTCACACAAAGCCTTGTCACCATCCACACCACATCCACATCCACATGGAAGATGGCCAATGTCATCCTTTGGCACAGACATGAATGAGGAGTACAGGAGTGGGAAATTAAGTAGCCCTTATTGGGGGGAATATGACACCTCAGGGCCAGCAGTGCAATGCAAGCAGATACAGCACTGATACGGTACAGGGGTATGGTGCGGTTGTGAGTGGTGGCTACTGGTATTCAATGCACATGTGCAAGTTCTGTACATATGGTTGCCATATGTATGAGGTCCTGTGATGTGTCTCCCTTGTTATGTCTCCCAGATGCAATGGCTCATCAGCAAAGGTCAACTTTCTCAGTGGCTGAGACACATATAATCATAGAAGCCATACTACACAACCATGCCAAGTACTAGCCTGTGGGACAACCTTGTCCACAGAGTAAATGATGTTGGCCCACACCCATGTACATACAAGCAGGTCTGGCATCATGAAAGTGACCTCATAAGTCATGTCTGGCAAAGGGCTGCTGCAGTGGACAGGGACCACACAGTCACAGATGTGGACCTGGCCTTGCAACCCCACTGACACCCACCGGGGAGCTCCACAGGTACTTGGGGCACCCATCCCAGTACAACATCATAGTATAGACCCCACACATACTGGAGGTGGTTGGCACCCAGGCAATGGATGAGCAGTGTGCAGGTAAGGCCCCAGTGTAGATTACTAGACTAGTGTAGCAGACATATTTGTAATTGTAGAGCACCTACATGCATGTGTCAGGAGAGATTGCAGTTGTGGATGGGGTTTTCTAATGCACAGATGTGCACATCTATGGTGAAGGACACCAAATTGTGTAGTATTGGGGGTTGTACTGTAAAGGTGCAAATATGCTGTGACTATGGTGCACTTGTTTGGGGGTATGCACTTTCACATCACATATCCCATCAACAGTGGCCACAGATGATGGACAGTTGGCAGGTGCTGGCATTGAACAGGCTAGTGTGATGACTATGGCAGGTGTGAGTGTAGACACTGGCCATAGCCAGAGTACTGGCAAAGTCCCACACATGTAGATGGGCAGGGGTGCTTGCAGGAGGAACACTGCTCATCAGGACACTGTTGCAGAAGGAGCCACCAGACACATGTTCCAGGCTGTCATGGATGCACAGGCACATAGTGAACACCACAACACACAAATACTCAGGGTGGTGGATGCAACTCTCCCTGATGTACGTGGTGACATACATGACCTTATTGGGTACACACATCAAAATACTGAGGTCATTAATAGATGGTGGGATGAGACCTTGGCAATCCCCGACCATGGCATGTCTGTCCTAGAGCATGTGGTGGGAGATGGGCATTGGCCACATGGATGTAGGTCATCACCAACAACAGCTGAGAGTGTATAGGGCCATGCACCTTCCCACTCCTTTAGTGGCAGTGACACCAGCACTACTGAAGGGGGTTGGCATCCACATCACACTGGAGCAGGCCATGGCCACATGGTCCTGTCCAGTTCTGTCAGGGGCACATATCAATTGAAGAGCTGTCACCATCAAGAAAGTGTAGTGATTTTAGCCTTGGGCCAGGTGGTGCCAGTGATACCCCCTGGCAGGACCAGTTCCCATGTCTGTGTCTGGAGACGGTAACCTGGACACCCTGCCATGTATGGTCCACCGCTGTCCAATGTACCCCTGTGTAGGGCTGCTACATGGCATGACTGTCTGCATACATATGCACATATGTCTGTATCACAGACAGGTCACCTCCAGACACACACAGCACCTCTGCACAGCCCATTTATTGAATACCCCTCCAAACACACACACACACACACACACACACACACACACACACACACACACACACACACACACACACACACATGATGTCAACTGTATGGCCGAGCCGAGGACTCTGGCAAACCCACACAACACCCTGTGCACACGATGGTACCTGTGCTACATCCCTGTCATCCATGCCATCAATGCAGGGACATGCTAATATGGGTCTGATGCACAGGGTGAATATAGTACAGTGTAGGTATGTAATCCTATGTAAAGTTCTGTCTGCTTGCATTTCTTATGGGTACACAAACAAGTGTATGTACTTTATTAGCCAGGATACACTATTGCTGTTAGTACCACTGACTGAATGTAGTCTGACTACTGCATTCTGTGTCCCAGGTGTCTGTGTGTCTGCAGGCTGTGGCCCTGCAGACATCCCCAAGAGGGAGTATGTCAGACTGGGAGAACACTGACCATGTCATAGGCAAGGTACAGCTTCATATGTATGTGTACCAGGTGTGTATGCATTCCACAGTGTGTAATGGACACTGTTGTCAGACAGTGTCACCTTGCATACATACCCCTTGTCACAGACAGGTGGCCCTCAGACATGTCAGCTGAGTGTTGTGTACTACCCCAGGCTTATACAAACAGAACATGTTACTGCAGTACTGTCAGCAGGTCCCTCACAAGCATAGCCATTACATTAACGCAACAGATTCACCTTTCAACACCTGTTAGCCCAGCCATGTCTTTAACATACACTCAACTCTGGTGCTGTTGATGAGGGCATGCATGATACTGTGTATGACAGGTTTGTGGTATGTATCCCTGAGTCCACCAGGTGGAACAGTGAGACAAAATGATATATCCTTGGCATACACACAGTAAGGACTGACACACGGGATGTGCACATAGTAACATCAACACAGTTGACAATACACAGATTATTAAACCTACATTTCCACCATTATGTCCTGTACTACTACATACACATTACATGCCCAACATAGATTATAAGTTGGGACATAACACACTACCTCTTACAACTTGTAATGTTCTGAATGCCTACATGGATGGTGAGATGTGTTCAATCACAGCCTCACCTCAGGCTTTCTCCCTACCGAATGCCGCACTGCTACAGTCATCCCTCTCCACAAAGGAGGAGCAAATACAGGCCCTGGGAACTATTGCCCCATTAACCTGACAAGTCAGATATGCAAAGCTATGGAATGCATCATCATGGACCTAATAAACAAAGATACAGGGAACCTTCAAACTCTAGAACCCACACAGTTTGGTTTTGTGAAGGGTAGATCATGCCTGCTCAAACTAGTTGACTTATTTGAGTCAGTCACCAGAGCTGTGGATGAAGACAAGGTGGTTCATACAGCCTACCTTGATCTGGTCAAGGCCTTTGATAATATTCCCCACTCAGGAATCATGGAAACAGTCACTAAGCTAGGCATCAGCCCCTATATCACTAGGTGGGTTTAAAATTGGCTCACAGATAGAATCCACAGTGTGAAAGCAGCTGATTCCAAGTCAGACTGTCAACCAGTCATGAGTGGAGTCCACAAGGTTCGGTCCTGGGTCCTCTCCTGTTTGGTATCTACTTCTCTGAAGTCCAGGCCAAAACGAGGGGACTCTGGCTGACAAAGTTTGCAGATGATTGCAAATTTGGAGCCATAATTAACTCCCCAAGTGATGTTGACATCCTACAGAAAGTCCTCACTGATACCAATGACTGGTGTCAGAATCCAGGCCTTAAGCTCAATGCCAAAAAATGTCTCATCATCCCCTTTGGGAAAAACCCAGTTCCCATGAATTACCACATCGATAGTTCTCCACTGAACACAGAAGGCATCATAAGAGATCTGGGGACACAGGTTGACAGTAACCTCTCTTTTGGCTACCACATTGCCACTGTGGTCAGAAATTCCTTCTATGTGGCACATCTCATTACTAAGGGTTTTGCATCCAGGAAGAAAGAGGTCATTGTCTCCCTTTACTCTTCCCTCATTAGGCCAGTCATCGAGTATAATGCCCCATTTGGCATGTACCTCACTAGACACCTGTACCAACTGGAGAGGCCACAAAAATACCTCACAAAGAGGATCTTAGGCTTTAAACACTTGTCCTATATGGACAGACTCAAAAAACTCCAACTATTCTCTGTCTCATATTACCTACTTAGAGGCAGTCCCTGATTGACTTACAAAGTCATGTCTGACCCAGCTCTGTTAGAAATGCTACATCTAAAGAAATCCCAATCCCTCCGCACTACACGCTCCAGAGATCTCAACCTCATTACCACAAACAACAGAACAAGTGGGAGGGACAGGTTCATAACCCATGGACTGACCCTGCTATGGCATAGACTTCCCATACATGTCAAGCGGAGAGCCTCACTGGCTATCTTCAAGAAAAATCTTGATGAGTGGATGGGAAATAGAAAATTCACCCCGGGGATCACTCTAGTGGCTCTATTTGACAGTGGCACTGTGAACTAAGTTCAGGTGGCACAATGCCAGGGTAATCCTATGGGCTAGGCTTGTAAAGGCTCCAGGGGAATTAGCCTAGTACACACCTATGAACCTATGAACCACACATAGGATGTGGAGTCATGTATTGCACCTACAGGCCTGGACAAGTGATAGTGTAGCAGATGTTGTATCAGCATGATGTTTCAGGCAGGTATGATGCATGATGCTGACATGTGTGCCACTACCCTCACAATGGACAATTAGGCAACAATATCACATACATGGACATTGTTAAGAGACACAGACCACATATAGTTTACCTAAATAATAGAATAAAATAAAAGGTCTATGCTTGTTTCCTGCCTTTCCTTTAACTAGTCTAGTCTACATACAGCTTTGCTATAACCAGGCCTGTTTGTAAGACTCTGAGTGGTGCCAAAAGGTCTGGTCTTCAATTGTTCCCTTACATCTGCTAGTTATCTCCTCTTTTACACTGTTACTATTTTATTACTCTACTACTTTACCACTCTTCTTGTAGCAATTATTGTAGCACACAAAAGTGCTACCAGTACTAAACGTTCTACAAGGAAACAGCTGAAGTACTTATTATTAATGCCCACCTATCCAGGCATGTGAAAGGTCAGTCCCCTGTGATTTCTGCTATTAACCTGGTAAACTTGGGCATCCTGAGGCAATGTAGCAACTGCTTCATGTACACTGACAACCCTCTCCCCTTACCTCCCAACACTCAGACTTGCGAGAGGTACAGTTATAGGTTCATAGGTGTGTACTAGGCTAATGGCCCTGGAGCCTTTACAAGCCTAGCCCATAGGATTACCCTGGCATCATGCCACCCAATCTTAGTTTCCAGTGCCTCTGTCAAGTAGAGCCACTGGAGTGATCCCCGGGTTGAATTCTCTATTTCCCATCCACTCATCAAGATTTTTCTTGAAGAGGGCCAGTGAGGTGCTCTGCTTGACATGTATGGGAAGTTGGCTCACAAGGGATAATTGGCTAGGCTTAAAATGGCTCACAAGGGCAGTTAGCTTAGTACTAAAACTATGAACCTAAAACTAAACTAAGTCTATTCCATAGCATGGGCAGTTTCTTGGTTATGAACCTGTTGCTCCAGCATGTTCTGTTGATCGTGGTAATGAGGTTGAGGTCTCTGGAGAGTGTGGTTTGGAGGGATCAGGATTTCTTTAGATATAGCATTTCTAACAGAGCTGGGTCAGACATGGCTTTGTAAGTCAGGCAGAGATTGCCTCTAAGTAGGCAATATGAGACCGAGAACAGTTGGGTTTTTTTGAGTCTGTCCATATATGTGAGGTACTTTTGTGGCCTCTCCAGTTGTTGAAGGTGTCTAGTGAGGTACATGCCATATGGGTCATTGTACTCAATGATTGGCCTAATGAGGAAAGAGTAGAGGGAGACAATGACCTCTGTTTTCCTGGATCCAAAACCCTTAGTAATGAGATATGGCACATAGAAGGACTTTCTGACCGCAGTGGCAATGTGGTAATCAAAAGAAAGGTTGCTGTAAATCCTGTGTTCCCAGATCTGTTATAACACCTTCTGTGTTCAGTGGACTACCATCGATGTGTTAATTCATTGGATCTGGGTTTTTCCCAAAGAGGATGATGACACAATTTTTGGTATTGAGCTTAAGGCCCTGTTTCTGACACCAGTCATTGGTCTCAGTAAGGCCTTTCTGTAGGATGTCAACATCACTTGTGGAGTTAATAATAGGTTCATAGGTAGGTACTGGGCTATCTGCCCAAAGGCATATATTAGCCCAGCCATGTTGTGCGGTAATCACCTCCCCATTGGTTAGTTCCCTAGGCCCTTGTTCTAGCAGTTAGTACCCTAGGCCCATATTTAGTAGAGCTGTTGGAGTGATCCCCTGCATGAACTTTCTGTTACCCATCCACTCGTCAAGGTTCCTCTTGAAGAGTGATAGTGAGGGGCTCTGTCTTATGTAGATTGGTACCTTGTTCCATAGCAAGGGAAGTCTCTGCAAAGGGAATCTATCCCTCCAGCATGTTCTATTCATTGTTATAATGATGTTTATATCCCTTGAGCATGTAGCTCGAGTAGATTTGGTTTTGCTAAGATGGAGCATGTTCAATAGTTCTGGGTTGAACATGGCTCTGTATGTTAGACAGAGATCACCTCTGAGAAGGTTGTATGCAACAGAGAAAAGCCTTATTTTTTTCAATTGTGCTGCATAGGGCAACTGTTTGAGGCCTGTAATCCTCTTAGTGAGTTACCTCTGTGGTCTCTCCAGCTGCTGGAGATGCCTAGCCAGGTACATCCCAATTGGTGCATTGTACTCAATAATGGGTCTGATGAGGGAAGAGTAGAGGGGCACCACTACATCCTTAGATCTTGATGCAAACTCTTTTGTGATCAGATGGGTCATATAGAAGGATTTTCTAACCACCTTGGCAACATGGTTATCAAAGGAAAGCTGACTATCTACTTGGGTCCCTAGATCGCTTATTACTTCTTCAGATTTCAGGGGGTTACTTCCTGTGTAGTAGTTCGTGGGTACTCTGTTTTTTCCAAAGGAGATTACTACGCATTTTTTAGCATTTAACTTGAGACCATGGTTTTGACACCATGTATCAGTCTCATTAAGGCCCTTCTGGAGGATATCTGTGTCAGCCGGAGACTCTATTATGGCACCCAGTTTGCAGTCGTCTGCAAAGTTGGTCAGCCACAGCCCTTCAGTGTTTGCCTGTTCTTCTGAGAAGTATATGCCAAACAGGAGGGGCCCCAAGACAGAGCCCTGAGACACACCGCTCATCACTGGTCTAGATTCTGACATAGATCCCGCTACTCTTACTTTGTGGGATCTGTCTGAGAGCCAGTTTGCGATCCATCTTGTGACATAAGGGTTTATGCCCAGGTTGGTGAGTTTATCAATAATACCCGAATGAGGAATGGTGTCAAATTCTTTAGCAAGGTCAAGGTAAGCCGTGTGAACCTCCTTTCCCTCATCTATAGCCTGAGTAACTGTCTCAAAGAAGTCCACCAGGTTCAGGAGGCATGATCTGCCCTTGACAAAGCCGAACTGTGTGGGGTCAAGTGTTTGGAGGTTTCCAGGTTTCCAATATCTCCATTTATGAGTTCCATAATGATTAACTCCATTGCCTTACAGATCAGACTAGTCAGGCTTATGGGTCGGTAGTTCCCAGGGTCAGTTGTGGCCCCATCCTTGTGTTGCGGGACCACCGTTGCTGTGCACCATTCTATGGGTACATAACCTGTTGAGAGGCTGAGACTGAACAAGGTGTTCAGATGAGGGGTTAATTCATTTTGGAGCTCACATATGACACAGCCTGGGACACTATCTGGTCCAATGGATGCAGTGTTTTTAGCTTTAGATAGAGCCATTTTAACCAGTGAATAAGTAATCATTGGAGTTACACAATCCTCTGGTATGGTAATGGGCCCTTTAGGTGGTGGGGGGGGAGAAATTTGCACTGAACCTGTCAGCCAAGATGTTGACAATGTCTGTGGGGTCCGTGTATTTTGTTCCATTTTGTACTAGCTCAGAACAGACCTGAGTGTTGCCCTTTAGGTTTTTGACGTAGCCAAAGAAGGCCTTATGGTTATCCTTGGCATCCTTGGCAACTTTCTTTTCAAAATTGGCTTTAGTTGACTTGATGAGGGCCCTCAATTTCTTACTAGTGCTGATCAGGGATGATTTTTCTACTTGAGATTTGGCCTTTTTTGTATAAGTCTCCTCCTTTTATTGTATAGTTTGCTTATGGCCGGGTCCACCAGACTGGTTTCCTCTTGCTTGAGGAATGAGTCTTGGTTTTATCTGGGAATGCATGGTTCATGCACTCCTGTAGATGCATATAAAGGGCATTAGTGTAGGATTCCGCATCCTGGATATCATTATCCTTCTGCAAGGGAATAGTGATGTTTTCCACTTCGGACTCAAGTAGTTCGACATTTGCTTTGGAAAGTTTTTTTTACGATGGTTTCCTTAACAGAGGGAGATGGAGGGATGAGGATGTCCAGTGTTATCAGTTTGTGGTCTGATCTGACCAGAGAGGGTGTGATAACGGGTGTAGTACAATGGGTGCCCATATTTGTGATGACAAGATCCAATATGTTATCCCCTCTAGTGGGAGAACATACCAGTTGTTCAAGGGCATTTGAATTTATAAACTCTAGGAATCACTTGGCATAGGAGTTAGAACATTGGTAGTTCACCCAGTCTATGCCTGGGTAGTTGAAATCACCCAAGATTATGGTGTTGGGTAGGACCTTTATATTTTTCAATGTCTCAAGGAATGCTGAGTGAGCATCTTGGGACATGATGGGCGATCTATAACAGGCTACGACTTGAAACGTGGTTTTGCCTGCTGATAGTTGTAGATGGATGATCTCTGGGGCATCATACTGTGCTACTAACCTGGATATGTGGGTATCCTTGATGATTATGGATACACCTCCACCCTTTGTACTGCGATCTGGTAACTGAGTCCGGAAGGCATGGTGTGAATTGTATCCTGATACTGCTGGGGTGCTCTCTGGAGCCTTGAGTCAGATTTCTGCCACTGCACAAACATCAATTTTCTCCATACTTTGGAGTGCCTTGAGTGCATGCATTTTGAGGTTTGAGACTTCTGGCATTGAGTAGCATTACCCTTAGTTTTTGGTTACCTGTGCTGATTACGGTTGTTGGTTTATCCTTTGAGCCTTGCCTAAAAAGGCACTATGGGGACGGCAAGAGCCTTGGCCAGTATTCGAAAGCCTAGGGGTGACAGGTGCAAACCATCTCTGGTAAAACAGCGAGGCTTGTCTATCATGTCATCCCAGGCAGACAGACACTGGATCCCCTTAGAATGACACCAGAAGCTTAACCAATTGTTGAAATTGATAATTTTGTCTTTGTATTGTGGTATCATTTTAGGTGAAGGTAGTATGCTACTCAAGGTCAGGGTCATACCAGCTTGGGCTACATGATCAGAGAGCTCCTCAATGTCTCTTTTCATGTAGACCGGGGAGGTACATCTTAGATCATTCACACCAACATGTACAATGACAGCATCATACTTGTACTTGTTCTGGAGTGACCTAAGTGCCTGTGTTATGTGGCGGATCCTAGCACCTGACAGACAGCTGACAGTAACATTCTCCTTGCTCAGCCTGGTGAATGGAACATCTGTGTGCCTTACTATAGAGTCTCCTATTACTAACATGTTGGGTATGGTGTTTTGCCTTAGGGGATGTTGTGAGGCACACTGCTGAGGTGAATTATGTGTCTTCTGGCTTCTGTTTGGAGGTGCAGGTTGCTTGTCTGTCTGCTTTGGAGGGCACTGTTTCTTTTTCAGATTGGTACCTAGTGCCTCTGAATATGTTTTTGTGTATTTGTGGGTATGTTTTGCCGGTACTTGTTTTGTAGATCCATGTATGACTGGTGGTGTGATGCTAGTGTGTCCCTTCTCCTCTAGACTGTCTGTAACAGTCTTGGGTTGAGAGCTCTTAGCCTCCAGTCTGGCTATGTAGTTGCATCTCTCACAAGTGTTTGTGTCTAGTGGTAAGAGGAGAGGGTTGTCTGTATACATGAGGCAGTTGTAACATTGCCTCAGGATGCCCAATTCCACCAGATGAACTGGAGAGTGCACCCGAAGCTGACCTCTGGACATGCTTGGAAAAGTAAAGTGCACTTGTTCACTGATTTTCTGGTCTTGTGCTGTCTTATAATAGTGCTATCTAGGAGATTTGGACAAGTGCTGATCTAGATTTTATCTCCCAACTTGCATCATCTGTGAAATTTCTCAGCCAGAGTCCCTTTGTGTTTGCCTGGACTTCAGAGAAATAGATACCAAACAGGAGATGACACAGGACTGAACCCTGTGGGACTCCACTCTTGACCAGTCAGCAGTCTGAGTTGGAGTCAGCTATGTTTACACTATGTGTTTTATCTGTGAGCCAGTTTGCAACCCACCTAGTGATACAGGGGTTGATGCCTAGCTTAGTAAGTTTGTCTATGATTCCTGAGTGGGGAATGGTATCAAAGACTTTGGCCAGATCAAGGTAGGCTGTATGAACCAACTTGCCTTCATCCACAGCTCTGGTGACTGAGTCAAAGAAGTTGACCACATTGAGCAAGCATGATCTACCCTTCACAAAAATAAACTGTGTGGGATCCCGAGTTTGGAGATTCCCTATATCTTTGTTTGTTAGGTCCATGATGATGCATTCCATAGCTTTGCATATCAGACTCATCAGGCTAATGGGGTGATAGTTCCCATGGTCTGCAGTTGCTCCCCCTTTGTGAAAAGGGATGATCATAGCAGTGAGCCATTTGGTAGGGGCAAAGCCTGAGTTGAGGCTGTGGCTGAACAGGGCACACAGGTGAGGTGCCAGTTCACTCTGTAGTTCATGTAGAGCACAGCCAGGGATATTGTCAGGTCCCATAGAAACTGTATTCTTGGTCTTAGCCATGTTATTTTAACCTGTACAGCAGAAGTACTGGGTGCCTGACAATCTTCTGGTATTGTGATTGTTCCTTTGGTGGGGAAATGGCTAAATTTGGCACTGAATCTGTCGGCCAGTATATTGGCAATATCTGTTGGCTCGGTATAGGAGGTAGCATTGTGTAGTAGCTCAGAGCACATCTGGGTATTGCCGTGGATATTTTTTACATAACTATAGAAGGCCTTGTGGTTGTCTTTACTATCTGCTGCAATTCTGTTTTCATAGCTAGCTTTAGAGGATTTGATGAGGGATCTCAACTTTCTGTTGAGGCTGATAAGGTGTTTTTTTCCAGTTTTGGGGCTACACCTTATTCTGCATTGGTTTCCTCCTTCTGTTGTACAGTTTGTTTATGGCAGGGGATCACCAGATTGGCTTCTTTTTTTGGAGGAGAGCATCTTGGTTCTATTGGGTATGACAAGATCCATGCATTTGTGTACGTGTCTGTACAGTGCATTGGTGTATGATTTGGTGGTCATGGAATTATTCCCTATTTGGATGTGTGCCGTGATGTTAGCCACCTCTGTTTATTAGGAGCCCAAAGTTAGCTTTTGAGATGTTTTTTATGGTGATTTCCTTTGCGGGGGGTGGGGTGGGAGAGATGTGTATTTCCAAGATGATTATTTTGTGGTCGGATCTAACCAGGGAGGAGTTGACTATTGGTATAGAGCAACAATAACCCATTTTAGTAATGACCAGGTCAAAGACATTGTTACCTCTAATGGGGGTGAGAATGAACTGGTCCAGGGCATTGGAATTAATAAAGTCCAGGTAATGTTGGGCAAATGTATTGGTACATGAGTAGCTTTCTCAGTTAATGGAGGGGTAGTTGAAGCCACCCATTATGAGAGTGTTAGGTTGGGTCTTAACATTCTCTAGGGTGCTTAGGAATGTGGAGTGTGAGTCTTGGAACATGGTTGTGGCCCTATAGCAAGCTACAACCTGAATCGCTGTCTTACCCAATGTTAGCTGCACCTGAAGTATCTCAGATGCATTATGTTGGGCTACCAGTCTGTAGGTGTACCCATCCTTTATGAATATGGAAACACCACCACCTTTGGAGCTTCAGTCCAAAAGGGTGATGGGACATTTACATTGTGGTACACAAATCAAAATGGTATAACCCACACAGTATATGATTCTCACACTCACACAAAAACAGTTGCTAGTACTGAGATTAGAATGCCTGCATATCTAGTTATTTCTACTACAGAGTTACCACTTATCAGACATGCCATAGAGCTTACATGATTTGTCATAGTCCCAAGGTACTTCTAAGGTGAATGACATCAGCAGGCCTAGTAAAGTAGGATGATGGGACAATTACAGGGTCGTACACAAATCAAAATGTTATAACCTAGACAGTATATGATTCTCAAACTCTCCCTCTCTCTCACACACACACACACACACACACACACACACACACACACACACACACACACACACACACACACACACACACAGTTGCCAGTACTGATATTAGAACCCCTGCCTATCTAATTATTTCTACTACAATGTTACTCAGTTTTCAGATGCACCTACTACAGTGTTATGTACTTAGATGTGCCACAGAGCTTACATGAGTTCTGCTCATCCCAAGGTACTTCTAAGGTAAATGACATCAGCAGGCCTAGTAAAGTAGGATGATGGGGCAATTACAGCATGGTACACAAATCAAAATGGTATAACCTAGACAGTATATGATTCTTATACACACACACACAAACACAGTTGCAAGTACTAAGATTAGAACCCCTGTCTTTATAGTTATTTCTACTACAGTGTTACACACTTATTAGATGTGCCACAGAGCTTATATGATTTCTTCTAGTCCCAAGGTACTTCTAAGGTGAATGACATCAGCAGGCCTAGTAAAGTAGGGTGATGGGATAATTACAGGGTGGTACACAAATTAAAATGACATAACCTAGACAGTATATGATTCTCAAACTCATACACACAAACAGTTGCCAGTACTGAGATTAGAACTCCTGCCTCTCTAGTTATTTCTACTACAGTGTTACACACTTGTCAGATGCACCACAGAGCTTACATGATTTCTCTTAGTCCCAAGGTACTTCTAAGGTGAATGACATCAACAGGCCTGGTAACGTAGGGTGATGGGACAATTACAGGGTGGTACACAAATCAGAATGGTATAACCTAGACAGTATATGATTCTCACATTCACTTGCCAATATTGAGATTAGAACCTCTGCCTATCTAATTATGTATATTATAGTGTTACACAGTTATCACATGCGCTACTGAGCTTACTGGGTTGATAGCTTGCCAAAAGTGCTTATAACTGCACAGCTGAGTTGAACTGTTACAGGTGCCAGAAAGTCTGCCATTAGTCTTTCCCTTAGACCTTGCTAGTTGTTTCTTTCCTGCACTTCAAATACCCTAATAGCTTTGCACTTCAACAGGTTTATTTATCAGGTATTCTAGCACACCTGAGAGCCATCAGCAGTTGCCGTTCCTCTCAGAATTAGCTTCAGTACTTAGTAGTTATGATCATGCCTCCTGGCATGATTAAAGTGCAGTTCACTGTGCTTTTGCCCATTAACCTGGTGCACTTGGGCATTTTGAGGCACTGTTAAAACTGTCTCTTGTACACAGACAACCCTCTCCTACAAACACACAACACTCAGACATGAGGGATACCCCTAAATCACCATATTGGAAGATGTGCAATCTCAAGTGAAGACTGTACTAGCTGGTCAAGAGGGGAAGGGTCAACACCTGCAACACACCACATGGAAAACATATCCCTCAGAACACACAGTATCACAGCTCTGACATACAAACAATATCCACATACCCACCTTCACAGTGACACTCAATAGACATTTACCCAAACAGTGGAGACCACCAAGACAAACACACACTCGACCACCACAAGACAGCACAAACCACAGGACACAGACCTCTCCTACACAGTGTGCCCCTCAACCTAAGCCCCAAAGGTTAAACACCATGCCTGATATAGTCATCACAGGTGACTCAATTGTGAGGTAGTCGGATATGCACACACTGGTTTGAACATGGAGGAGGTAACATTCAGCTTTCTATCAGATGCTAGACACCAGCACATAACACACCCAGACAGGTCACTCCACAACAACTACAGGTATCACTCTGTCATTGTCCATGTGTGTGTGTGGATGACCTGAGATGCACATCCATGGTCTATATGAAATGAGACATGATGGAGCTATCAGATTTTATGGGCCAGGCAGGTGTGGCAGTAGCCCTGAGCAGTATACTACTGTCGCCCTTAATAATGCCACAGTACAAACAACAAATTATTGAATTCAACAATTAACTTATGTGTCTGGTGTCGCTGTCATGGGAACCAGTATCTGTCTGCTTGGGATTACAAGACTGACAGACTGACATGGCTTGACACAGATGGCCTGCATCTGTCACTCCGGGTTTCCAGGTACTGGCAAAGTGTCTTGCCACTCCTATAGTGGGTTTTTCAGTGTTGGCCCAGATCACATTGCCACCATAACAGCTACAAATGTATGCAAACAGAGGGTCATGCTGCTCAATACTAGAAGTATCTGAGGGTCATGCTGCTCAATACTAGAAGTATCTGAGGGTCATGATGCTCAATACTAGACATCTACATCTCGAGATGCAGCCACTCACAGCACTCCTCAAAATGGTGAACATTGCCATTTGTGCTATAACACAGACCTGTTTTACAGCAGCAGACAGCACCCCTGCACAACCAGCCTACAACTCATTCCACACCTGTCAGCCCCAAAACATGGACTACAACTCCAAAGGCAGTGGTGTGTCTATATCTTAACGGATATGCACACATCCAGAGTACTATCCCAGTATAATGCATCTGACATATGCCAGGTACAACTGACTTTGGGTGGTAGTGCAATCCAGGTCTTAACCTGCTATAGGTCCACATCCATGTCCCAAGACTCTCAAGCCACATTCCTCAACACCCTGGAATCTATCAAGGTCCAACCCAACACTCACATACTAGGGGAGTAAAACAACCCCTCCAGCAAGTGGGAAAGATACTCATGCACCAATACACTGGACTGACACTTCCTGGAATACATCAGTTCCAATGCCCTGGACCAGCTCATAATGACACCCAGAAGAGGAAGCAGCATCCTTGACCTGTGTTGATTACCAACATATGGGGCTGTTGCATGACAACAGTAGTCAATTGCCCCGGTTAGATCAAACATAGAGTAATCACCATGGTAATCCACGTCTCAACCACTACCCCTGCAAAGGTAACCACCTTGGACAGCATCTCCACAGCTGAGTTTGGACTACCCACTGTTTATCTACTCAAACTTTTTAGTTTCAGAATGCACATGATAGAACTAATTTCATTGATTCCAGGGTAATGGAAAGAATCTAGTTTCAACTGCCATGGCAGTTCCTTTCTTTCACTAAAAAGTTTGAGTAGATAAACAGTGGGTATTACTGTCAGTAACTTTGTGGGGCTGTTATAGTGGTACTGTCTTTGGTATTATTTAAAAAGCATCGAATCACATTAACAGTTTGCTTTTTAGAGGTGATTAAAATGTGTGTATCTGTAAACACTTGTTATATCAAATTTTAGTGTAACAGTAATATGGTTGCCTATTTGTTTAAAAAATAGCACTTCTTTTAAGTTTTTTTTTTTGGTATTTTAAATATGCATTGTTTATTTCTGTATTTTTGTAACTTCAGTGTGTTGCATTCAGTGAATTTTTCACCTGTATGCATTTATATGCATACATTGACACATCTTTTATCAAATTGGATATTTTGCTTTGTTTTATAAAATTAGCTTTTGTGCTTCAGAAAGAAGGGTTTCTTTTAGGAGTGTTCATAGGTTCATAGGTTCATAGGTTCATCCATAGTTTTGTGGCTTACGCCACCCTTAGTATAGAACTATACCCATTATTTTGCTGTGCCTCTGTTGAGCAGTGACACTGAGGTAATCATCCATTGGTCAAGATTTCTCTTGAACAAGGCCAGCGGGGCTCTCCTCCTCATATACCGATTTTTTTATTCCACAGCATAGGGAGTCGTGATGAATCTATCCCTCCAGCACGCCCTATTAATAGCCGACAGATGTTTGAGACCCTTTATCCTTTTGGTGAGGAACCTCCAGCTGCTGCAAGTGTCGGGTCAGATACATTAATCATTGGTCTGATGAGTGATGAGTATAGGGAGACTATGACCTCCCTTGATCTAGATGAGAATCCCTTCATGATAAGGTGGGCAATGTAGAAGGTCTTCCTAACTACCTGCTACCTGTTACCTGCCACACACAACAATCTTTGGTTGCAGACCATGTGGTGTGACAAGTGGGTTATTCAAACTCTTGCTTCTAAGGAAGTGTGTATCTGATGAAGTTAAACTATTGTGGATTAACGATAAGTTTTTTAACATTTTTGAGCTTAATAAATACTGCTTTTTGGATCTAGTTGGACTCAACTTGTGTGTGATACAGGTCTACTCAGGATTCTTTGATGTTAGTTACATATGATTGAAGTGTGATGTTACATGATAATACAGACATTCCTGTTGCAGAATACATAACCTTCAGACCATTTCCGCTACTGCAAACCCCTCACCCTACCAACTTTTTCAGTATGTGAAGGCAAATATTTGCACCACATCTGTATCATTGTGCCTTTGTTTCACTTTTATTTTTGCCCTTGTCCAGACATCTTTCTGCCAGAGGTTGGGAGTTATGTGTTTCGGTACAGAGTGCATTCAACTGTGCAGGCATGTCCATTCTTTGTAAAAGCATACATAAGAAAACAGGATTATTGAGAATGACCACTAATAACAGTACTACAAAGCACTTATATTCACAAAAGCCCTGGGACCTCTGCTACACATCCTTCAAGATGTCACTAATATGTTTAGTATATTCCACATAGCACTGTGTCTTCCAGGTATGTCAGTGGCAGAGCAGTGGGTACCACTGAGATACATAACAGTTGACACTGCAGTTATCTGAACATGGCCCTGTCAAAGGCAGCACTGTACCTAGGGCAGTACAAGACGGCCACCAGGAGAACATGCTGGCCAGATCCTTACAGTATTAACGACACATACACATAGCTCATTGCCACCTGCATATTGTGGACAGACAACATGTTTTCATGTGTATTGGTACAGCCCTGTCAATGTGTGCTATGCTGCTATTTCCATGCATACATATATGTTACTACATTTATGTGGGTATATGGGGGGACACACCTGTCAACTGTACATATTTGTACAGACTGTGCTGATATTTGCTTTACATTTTGGTTCCAGTTACCATACTATAGTGCCCTGCCTTGGGTAGTGGAGGCATATCAGTAAAGAGGCCAGGCCATACATTTGAGTTTCAGACTTCTTACCCTGCATAGCCTTACTGCAACTGTGGGTCCTGTCGTGCTATGACTGTGTGAGTCTGTAGGGGGTTAATTCAACACTTCCACCATTTGTGTGCCTTTACCAGACATTTCCCTGTGCTTTCTACAGCTGCCTTGCTGTGTGGGTATGAGGGGTGGTTATGGGACTCCCCCACCCTGACATTCATGTTTGTGACCTATGACTCCCCAGTTAGTTGTCCCCGGACATATACTGCAGTGAGATTTTCCACCTTGGGTACTACTGCATAGTGTGTGGAGGCCAGTTTTGGCCAGATAATTCCTGGTGTCCCACATAGCTATCAGTTGTGTGCTGCTATCCCAATGGGTCACCCCATTCCCTTGCATGCATGCAGCTTGGCCATAGATATGCTAGCAGAACATGCTATTTCATTCCTTTATTGTTAAGAAGACTGACTTACCTTGTGCTTGCATCAGTTGTGAGGACGTTGCTTGACAGCCACCTATATTGGATGCACATGGCACACTGCCTATACATGGTAAGTTACTGATAATGTGATGTGTTTGTCATCCATTTTACTGTGTGTGCAAGTCAGAGAGAGGTGTCAGTCCCTGGGGTCCCTGCAGTGTCAGTGTGTGTGTGCTATGTGTTACCTGTTTCTTAAGGCATGAGCATACTGGGCACCTCTCCATCTGCCTATGGGGGCAGGCTCAGGAGCATCCTCCTGTGAGTCCCTCTGTGCCTGTGGGAACCTTGGCAATGGTGGTGGGCTGTGTGGCTCTTACCCTTGCTGTTCCTGCTGCAGCTGTTTTCACAGGATCATATTGTGTAGCATGGCACATACTATGAACATGTGTGCACATGTGGCTAGAGAGTACTGCAAGGCTCCACCAGATATGTCAAGGCATTGGAACCATGACTTGAGCATCCCAAACACATGCTCTATAATGATCCTGGTTTGTGCATGTGCCTCATTATTGCATTCTTGTGTGGGTGTGTGTGCATTTCTGTCATCATCAACTGCTCCAGTGCATAGCCGGCATACTCCTCCAGATGGTTATATGGGATGCCCCTACTGGCAAATGCCTGGTACAGCTGTGATGAAGGCCAGATGTGGGAGTGGTGATAGCTTCCAGGGCTGCCAGCACACACATTCATGATAATGCCCTGGGAATTGCACATGACCTGTCAGTTGATGGAGGGAATCCCCTTACAGTTTATGTAGACCCTGCCCTGTTCACAGGGTGGTGCTTTTATGTGGATGTGCAGTCTATGGCACCCAGTAACTCCGGGTATTGTGCTACACAGTAGAGGAGATGCATATTTCTGGTCCTCTCCTCATGGGTGTTGGGGAAGTAAATGTCCTTACTGGCATGTGTTAACATGGTGTCCAGTAAGTGGTGGTCTACCCTTGATGCAGATGCCTGTGAGACCCCCATGATGTCCCCAGTAGGTCTTTGGAAAGTACCTGCAGCTAGAATTGTTAAGGCTGGACATACCTTGGTATCCACCAGGATGGGTTCCCCTCTGTAGGTTCTAGCTCTGAGTTGAGGCCAGCACAGCTTAGTGATTTGCTGGAGTATGTCTCTGTTCACCCTGTAGCTCTCTACTATCTCCAGAACATGTAGCCCCTGGTAGGTTACCCTGGGTCTGTACACTCTTCTCCTCCTCCTTGGTCTGTGGCAGTTGTCAACATTATCCTCCTCTCTGCCATCAGACTCTAGCACATACTGATGGATCAAAGCAATGGCAGCTCCTAACATTTTCCAAGTTAAAATTCCCCTGCATGTATACACCAATGGTGCAGAGTTTGTGGGCAAAACCAGATTGTAAGCATACTTTATATTGTTGTGCTGCAGATGTTGCCGCTATGATTGGCTGACTATGATACATTCCAGCTGCCATCTATATTACTCATGGCTTTGCTTTGGCCGTTGTGAGTGTTAGAGGCATTAGTGGTGATATGTGCATGATTGACTTTATTCCGCTGTTGCCCTTTTTTGTAATTAAATTTTAATTGCATCTCCTCCCATTTACAGCTATGTGGCCGCCTGACAGCTGTATTATATTTGCATGGCCCATTCTGAGTTGCAAGTATCCCATAGTAGTGATTTCTACTTCATTTCTCCTTTATTTTATGCTGTTGACCCTTATTTTTTATTTTACATGTCCTCCCATTTTCAGCTCTGCAGCCACCTGCCAGCTGCATTATTGAGTGCTTTAGTTGGCCCATTGTGGGTTGCAGGCTCCCATATTGCTGATTTGTACAGATTTTGTCTTTTCCTATATCCTTCCTCTTTGTGCCTGTAGGTAGAATAAACAGCATGAAATGTCCCTTCCCTGCATGCGAACATGCTCCTCAGTTCATGGAATAAGAATAAACTGCCTCAAACATGCCCCCTCACTTAGCTGTGCTTAGGTAAGCTGACACCAGCCAACAGAGCTCCAATGTGTTTACAGCAAGCATGACGCGCCCCTTTTCACGTTTCTTGCTCCTCTTGGTTACACAATCGTGTCAGAGCACCTACACAGTTAGGTGCAGTCTGACACTTAGAAAAATTCCTGAGAAAGTTGTGATTCAGTATGTCTCCTCATTAACATACCTCACTGCCTTAAGCCCTAGTTATGGCACTAATCATGAGTCTTCCCCCTT
Organism: Protopterus annectens; assembly: GCF_019279795.1. NCBI lineage: Eukaryota > Metazoa > Chordata > Ceratodontiformes > Protopteridae > Protopterus > Protopterus annectens. The sequence continues at coordinate 1,762,052,982 of NC_056729.1, read as the reverse complement.
AGCAACCACTGTTCCCTGCCAATGTTTACTTTCTGCATTCCAATGACTATAATGGCAAAATGCAGAAAGTGTTAATAATGAGGTTTCCCCCATTTCTACATATGCTCCCCCTCCTACTAGTATACCACTTACCCTGCCCTCAATGGCAGAGTTCAGCAAACAAAAATAAAAGTTTATTTATTTATTTTTTACATGGTTTTGCATGCTATATATTTAGAACTTGAACTTGGAAGCCCATGCCACCAGGCTGCTATGGCTGCATTGCAAGGCTGGTGAGTACTAATCTAGCTAAAAGAAGTCAGGGCAAATAAATAGAATGCAGTAGAATGTCACCTGCCATTAGTTAGTAATGTGTACCGCTTGTACTGAATATATAAGACATTAGCAGAGTAATACAGGATATATATCAGTAAAAGTGTAGCAGTATCTGTCAATAAAACTCTAAACACCAAACTTGTGTGTACTTTGGTATATGGTAGTTTGAATATAGATGTAATGTTGACATTAATAGATTAGCTATAAGAAATGTTCCATGCACACGGATCTGGTCCCTGAATAGTAATGCTGTGTTAACCATTGTTTTCCATACTGTAATATGTCAAGGTCTGACTACAGATTATAACAACCATCTGCCATGCATGAATATCAGAATTACAAGGGAGATTGTCCAAACAACACCTATTATACTGAAAACAATCAGATAAAAACAGCAGTTCCTCAGTAGCTCATTGTGATGAAACACAGTCTTGTGTTCTATCTTTGCACAAACTAGCAAAGTTTGAATCCCGGGAGTGTTATTAAGCTATATGCATAAGCTCATTCAGGAATATGTGAATATGTGTAGAAACAGTCAACTATTGTTAACAGATATTTCCTCCACAGGTCTACCATGTAAAAAAGGTATAAAGTAGCTGTAAGAAGCTTGTAATTATATACTGTGTACAACACCCACAGTCCAACCCCAAGGCTGCAAATTTTAGCAAAAGAAGTACGTAGACCAAGTAGTCCCCTCCAAGAAATGTCCCTCAAGGGTCACACTGTCACAGCAAGTGGTCACTGCAGCCATCACCCAGGGTGACTGATAGAAATCAAGGTGGATTATGGCACTAGCACACACACACACACACACACACACACACACACACACACACACACACACACACACACACACACACACACACACACACAGTTATGACTGCACATATGTAACCTTGACTATGTGAATATGTGCAGAACGAGTCAGGTAGTGTTAACAGATATTTCCTGCACAGGTCTGCCAGGTAAGAAAAGGTATAAATAAGCTGTAAGAAGCCTGTAATTATACACTGTATACAAACATGCCACTGCCCAACCCAAGCCCATAGCTTATTGTAAAGTGAGATAATACCTGTAGAGTATTGATTAGAGCAATGATCATTAAAGTTGGGAGCACTTCAAGCATATACAGTTGTTAATTGTCATATCTCTCTTTCACCCACCTTATTTGCACCAATAATCTAAACACATAAATCAATGGGTATTTTTTCACCAAACCTATTGTTAGGACATTTGTCCTATTGTTCTACAAATATTGAAATGTTTTTCTATTAATGGTCCCTGTTCAAATACTATCATTGATGGCCTGTTCCTATCAATGTAATCTGCATGCCATTATAATGCCCACTGTGGTTCCATATATGCATGTGTTCTCTTTGCTATGTAATTGTTCCAAATCTGTTGTTTTAGGTTAATGGGAATACTCATGCATGCTGTTATAACTAATACTGGAATGTATGGTCCTGGATTCCTGGTTCACTTTACAGCAATTATAGTGGTTCATTTCATTTAATTTGTTATTCGCTTTGTGTTATTTGTGAACCATGGATATTTCCGGGGATCTAAACTTGTCTAATACTACACTCGCCGAGGATCCAGGAGTGGAGATAAAGGAGCTATGCGGTGAAGTGTCTCAACTAAAGGGTGAACTCACTAAACTTTTGGAACTTTTAACCCAAAGAGACAACTATGGTGTTTCCGTTCCTTCCTTCATGGGTGAGCGTTCTGTTTTTGAGCCTCCAGGCTACGTTGGCTACCATTCCAAAGTTTCAGGATTTCCGCCTTCGCACCCCAGCTTGGTTAATCAAGTTAGAGTGGTTAACGGCAATGGCAATGGTGGCAATGGTGAGTCCGAAAAACAGGACAATGTCGGTTCTGGATTACATATTACGGATCAATGTTTATTTATTTTTTTTATTTATTTTATTTTACATTTGTTGACCGGGCTAGTCTGGCTGGATACATGTCCATTTTCAGCAGAGGCCCGAGGAGAAAAGCTCCACTATATACTGGTACATTACATAAAAAAAACATTACTATAAGATACAACTTGTAAAAGGATAGTTGGTATCCCTGCTGAACGGTTCTCTCACCAAAACAACAGCAGTACTTCGGAAACACAAAGTGAGGAACCAACCACGAGGAATGCTGATGTAAATGTTCTTAGTAAATCACTGATATTAATCCAAAAGACTGTAAACAGATACAACTTATAAGGATTAATGAACTAATTGAATGTAGGATATTAACAATACAGAAGCATTCTACATCTACAATCTACATATATATATATATATATATATATATATATATATATATATATATATATATATATATATATATATATATATATATATATATATATATATATATATATATATATATATATATATATATATATATATATATATATATATATATATATATATATATATATATATATATATGTATATATGTATATGTATATGTATATATATATGTATATATGTATATGTATACACACATATATATATATATATATATATGTGTGTGTGTATATATATACACATATATATATATATATATATATATATATATATATATATATATATATATATATATGTATGTATATATGTGTGTGTGTGTATTAGAACAAAAATGTTGTTCTAATGGTACCAAGGGTGCGTTCAACAGATGTCCTATGGATATGGGTTCTTCTCCGATACTCGTGGGGTCAGGTAACACCCCCATTGAATCTACGAACATGGATGTTCGACCCAAATCAGGTCCTGTGTTTCAATGCTTAATTAACAATGATAGATTTTCTAACAAAAACATTATTCAAAATGACAGTGGCGCCACACCGGTTTCCCACCCGGTGACGATTTCACAACAGGAGGCCACAAATAGATTTGAAAAGGTTTTTTCTAAAAAGTACTGTTTTTCTACTATTGAAAATACCAACGACTGTGACAATAATTTTAATAACGCTGATAAAGACAATCATAAGGCTTCGCTGAAGGACTTGATTTTCTTAATGGAAAAAAGACTTTTTAAATGCAAAAACATTGAAATAGATATTGCATATTTGAAACAATGTATTAATTTAAAAATTGTACCACAGGGACTAAGAATTTACAAGTTCCCTTTTGGCATTGATTATTCTGATGAAATTTTGTCTGATTTTTGTGATTATTTTAATGAAATAGGCCTGGGTCTCTTAAGAAAAACTGTACACTATTATGAAATTCAGAGAGAGCAAGTATTTAAAGATGTACATAGTTTAGATAACAAAATTAAGAATGATTTGTTGTTTTCATATTTTAGTACTATGTATTTCAAAATGTTAGACAGAGTTGAGAATAGATGTTTCAATATTTTTCAAAAGAAAAAACGTAAAATTACTAGGGATCAAAAGAATTACCATGATAATATGGTTTACATTAATAAAAATCAAAATAATTCTTACAATAATTTTATTAGGAATAAGCCTATGCATAAACAACATTATAGACATGGTATTGATGAAATACCACAGGGGTACTCACCATCTACTTTGTATAACAATGCAGGGCACACTACGAACTGGGTGGAAGAAGGGGCAGCTACGCTAAATTCAGATGAGGGGGATTTTCCCACCCTGAGGCGCTCAGAGAGACTGGCACAGTACTACACCAAGGAGGGGGAATACAACAGAACTTATTATCCCCAGAGAAGAAATCAGTTTTCTCACCACAGGAATGGTTATTAGATACAGAAAATCCCCTCATCCCTTCTATATCAGAGGACAATATTATTTTTCAAAAAGGAGGTTTCACTATTTATAATTATTCAGATCTGACAATTACGGATGATTTTTTTAATTTGTTCTCTAAGGGCATCAAGTTTATTCCATCTAGTAAAGGTGATGTAGTAGACAACATAGAAGCTTTAAAACTCTATGTGAGAAAACTAAATTTTGAAATACTCCTAGAATCCCCAGATAATGATGGTGTAAATACTATGGATACCCATAAGAAATTAAAAAAGAAGAGTGTATTTAATCCCCCCTTACACCCCTTACTGGAAACTTATGAAAAATTGGTTATGGAGGATATATATAAAGAATTTAAACAACATCACAGGTTCAATGATTGGAATTTAACAAAGGAGGAATATAATTTACTTTGTGATTTGAGGAATGACCATAGTATTCGTATCATGGTTCCTGATAAGGGTGGGGGTATTGCTATTTTTAAAAGTATGGACTATTCTAATGCTATGTTAAATTTATTATTTGATGAGAATACTTACAGTCACACCTCTAAAAATCAGATCAATATCTCCTATTCAAGAATAGATAGTTATCTAGAGGAATATCTTTTGGAAGGGAGAATCAGTCTTAGTGAGCATGATTTTTTATTCACAAAATTTCCTAAAATACCGGTATTTTTTGGTATACCAAAAATACACAAGAACATCTATAGGCCCCCTTTTAGACCTATAGTGGCGGCCAAGGGATCTAAGATACATCCACTCACAGTGTTCATTGATTCTCATGTACAACATGTGGTACATAAGACCTCTCACTTACTGAAAGATTCATGGGAATTTTTGAAAAGTGTTAAACAAGATTTATTCCAGGACAATATTACATTTTTAACTATAGACGTTAAAGATTTATTTACATGTATTCCCAAAGATCTAGGGATGACTTTATTTGAGGAGGTATTGTTTAAATTTTCGGACTTGGACAATGACAAAGTTAAGTTAATATGTGAACTTATGAATATAGTTCTTGAGAATAATTTTTTGTGGTTCGAAGGGGAATTTTATCAGCAAACCACTGGTGTACCTATGGGTGCTACCTGCTCACCAGTTTATTCCAACTTGGTTTTACTAGGATGGGAGACACAACATGTATTTGAAGGCCCATTCTGGCCTCATATTAAACTTTACCTTCGATACCTGGATGACATTTTTATTTTGTGGGGAGGCACGGAAGAGGACATTTCTAAGTTTTTAGAGTATATCAATTCTAGTACTGACTTTCTTTCTTTTACTTTTCAATACAATGCATTGAGTATTAATTATCTTGATACTTGTATTATTAAAGACAAGCAAAACAAACGGTTTAAATCCAAAATATTTAGAAAGAAAACATTCTGCAATGCTTACTTACATTTTAAAAGCAATCATCCAATAGCCCAAAAGATTAGTATAATTAAAGGGCAAGCTATCAGGATTGCTAGGATGACTTCTAACAAAGAAGATTTAGAAAATGAATTTATTTTGTTAAGAGAAATGTTTTCAGAAAGGGGATACCCCATAGATTTGATCAACTCTATTCTACAAAATATTCATGATCAATGGGGCTACAGATATATTCCTTTACTTGGTTCTTCTGAGACCAATTTAGCTTTGGTAGAAAATACATGTAATTTTAATACAGCTTGTGTTTTAACACATAATACAAGAACTCCTGCTATCAAAAATATTCTTGAAAAGAACTGGAATATTTTTAGATCAAATGACATTATACATAAGAAGGTGGGTATTAGACCTAGATTTGTAAACAAAGTAGGTCCGAACATGAAACAACTTTTAGAATATAAAAGATTTAACATTTCCCATGACAAATATGGTACTAAAAGATGTGGCATGTGCCATTATTGTTCTTATATAAATGTTGAGCCTACTTTAGTTTTAAACAACATCATGAATAGTAAGATATATTTTTTAAATGGCAATTGCAACACTAAGGGAGTGGTTTATTTGGCCTCATGTTGTACCTGTAAACATTTTTATGTAGGAAAGACTGAACGTTTCCTTAAAAATAGAATTTATGAACATTTGAATGATATAAAGAATTGTAAGAACACAAATGCTTTGTATAAACATAGCATTTCTTGTGCTGGATTTAACAAATTTGTGTTTGGTATTTTAGACATTATTAAGATAGACACTAGAGGCGGTGATTGGAAAAACTTGTTAAAAAAGAAAGAAAGCCAGTGGCAGTACAGACTGGCTTCCATGTTTCTCCCAGGTCTTAATGAAACTGTATCATTGGTACCTTTACTTACTGAAAGAGCTAATAATATTTAATTAACAGGCCTAGATAGGTTAACAATCTCATACATATACATTTAAGTATAATAATACTAAGAACTACACATATTTCTTTATTCAACAGTAAATTTATTCATCTTTAAGGGTTGACTATATTTATGGGCATTATATACAATACTTTTTAATATGTTATTAATGTATTTATTTATGTATCTATATTGTATATTTGTATAAGTTTTCATTATATTAAATTATCTGTTTATTATTCATTAGTTCATTATTTAAACAACAAATTTTGGACAAGCTTTTAATAATATATATATATATATATATATATATATATATATATATATATATATATATATATATATATATAAATGACATTTAATGAGACCCATTGTGCAAATATAACACAAGTCAGCAAATGGAGATTTTTAAATAGGTTGGTTTTGTTTTAAATCTTAATTGATTTTGTGATGTCACTAATTTTAATAGTATATATATGATTAATCAATTGTAGTAATTTGTTTCTGATGAAGTCTCTGTTACAGAGATGAAAGCGCTAAAACCGTTGGTTTCAATAAAGAAGGAATATTTTTGCATCTTCTTTACTGGCGTCCTGGATTCCTGGTTCACTTTACAGCAATTATAGTGGTTCATTTCATTTTATTTGTTATAATACTGGAATGTGTTTTTCATAACTGACCAACATATGTTCTAAAACTGCAACACCATAGCACATCTGGGAAGGCAGATTCCAGAAGATCTGTCTCTCCCAACTCATCTGGCCATGGCACCAGGTCCCAGCACATCTGGACCACCCCAGGACCTCCTTGCCCACTGGTCCTTCATCACCTTCGGGTGGAACCGCCTCAGGGGGATGGGGCTCATCCCACCTGGCCATGGGCATGGACAAGATCCTGTCACCTGAAGCCAGTTCTGGGATCTGGTGAGTAGTGAGCTCCACAAGGAAGTTGGAGATCTGCTATGCCAGCTTGAGGGCTGCATGGTGCATCTAGAGTGTCAGCCTGCCCCCTCCTGCTCAGGCCACAGTATAGCCACCTTTGGGGCTGTGAAGGTGCAGTGGTGACTGCCCATGGGTAGGGACCTCAGTCCCACTGTATCCATATGAGAGCTTGTGGGTGGCTGATTACCAACCAACCCTCCTCATCCAGGGTGTTTACTCACCACATATGTCATATACCACCCCTGTCTGCTGTCTTGTCTGTCTTCTGACTCAACCTACCTCTCCAAATATACCTACCGTCCTTCCCCAACATCTCACTCTCACCTTAAAAAAGGGTAAACTGTTCCTACAAAAAATGTCACCCCATGCATAGCTGTCCATTTTACACACGAGTCCACTGGACACATGTAATCTGGTCTAATTGGCTTCATAACACATTATTATTGTCCTCACCCCTCTCTCAGGGGTTTAAGTATCCATATTTACCTCCAAATTCTGTATATATGCAGAGCTGTTGCTGTAGAAGAAATGAACATTTGTGGACCTTCCCTACACCCGTCCTGCACATCCTTAGCTATCTTTCATATTGTTTTTCCTCATACCCTCTTTTTAACCACTTTTCTATCAACCCTTTTTTCTTTTCTTTTAAAGATATTAGCATGGGGGGATAAGCAGGAGTAAGCAGGGGTAAGCGGGAGTAACTGTGTCTGTGCGGTGCTAAGTGAAGTTAACTCAGATTAAGCACTTCTAGGCTAAATGTGTGTAAGCATAGTTCACTATAAGTTAGCATTGCTTACTGCTGCGTAAACCCACGCAAGCCTGCTTACAACTGCTTGAAAATGCCTTAATCACTCTGTATCCAACAGTCCTTGTTCTGTCCAGAATCAAAATCATTAACCCTTGCAAGTCTTGAATAGGACCCTTCACACCATATCCACAGCAATTTATCACTAAGCCATCTGAACTGCAAAATTGTCTGATGCTTTTTGAAGCATATCATTCAGTAGAGTCATTCAACAGTGGGGAAAAGATTCTGTAGAATTAGTTAGGTTTTGTATATCTATATTAATGTATATATGCATGGAGATGCACACACACACACACACACACACACACACACACACACACACACACACACACACACACACACAAAAATAAATACATAATATATGTGGAGATATACATTAAAAAAAAAAAAATATATATATATATATATATATATAAGTAAATAAATGCATATATATATATATATATATATATATATATATATATATATATATATATATATATATCTGTATATACCTAAAAAAATATATATATATATATATATATATATATATATATTGCAGTCATACCTCATATCCTTACTCTGAACCTTTTACTTCAATAAATCTGTCCAAAGGGGGTCAATGGGCCCAAAAAAGGGACCTCTTTTAAGTATTGTTCTTATCCCTCTCTCCTCAGCAGCAACTGCTCTGCCTTGCTACAAATTAATAAGTACTGAACCCAGAGCTCTGTAAACTAGAGTCAAAGTAAGGTACCATTATACCATCTGAGCTCTACAAAATAGTGATGATTTTTCAAACATATCAGTTAGTAGAGTCATTCAACAGTAGGGAAAGGATTCTGTAGAATCAGTCAGGTTTTCCTTATATAAATGTATATATGTATGGAGATGCATATATGTGGACAAATCTATACATAATAGATATATTTATAGATATATACACTGAACTATGTCTACATATATGCATATACATATATATAGAAAGGTAAATATATATATATATATATATATATATATATATATATATATATATATATATATATATAAAACATATTTATAGAACAGCTACAAAAACATGCAATCTGAGAGGCATGCTGCTCAACACTAAAAGTCTAACTCTCAAAATGCACTCACCTAAAGCACTTCTTAAAATTGAGAACATTTACATTTGTGCTGTAACAGAGACCTGATTAAAGGCAGCAGAAAGCACCCCTCCACTACAAGCATATAACTCATTACACACCTTTTGGCCCCAGAACTTGGACTGAAGCTCCAAAGGTGGTGGTATTTCCATATTCATAAATGATGTGCACACCTCCAGACTGGTAGCCCAACATAACACATCATAGATACTGCAGGTGTAGCTAACATTGGGTAAGACAGTGATTCAGGTCATAGCATGCTATTGGTCCCCAATCATATCCCAAGACTCACACTGCATGTTCCTAATCACCCTGGTGAATATTACTGTCCAGCCTAACACTCTCATACTGCTTTACTTCAACTACCCTTTCATTAACTGGGGAGGCTACTCATGTACCAATGCACTTGCGCAACATTTCATAAAAGCCTTTCCAAAGCTAATTTTGGCCTCCAAAAACAGAGGTGGCTAACCTCACACCAGCCATGCAAATGGGGACCAGTTGCATGACTGCAAAATCAAATGCCAATGCAGTCTGAACATGTACACAAATGCATGGATCCTGCCATACCAAATAGAACCAAGATGCTCTCCTCCAAAAAAAGGAAGCCAATCTTGGTCCTCTGACATAAAGATACTCTACAACAGAAGGAGGAAACTGATATGGAATAAGGTGAAGTCCCAAAACTGCGATAACACCTTTATCAACCTCAACAAAAAGTTGAGATCCCTCATCAAATACTCTAAAGCTAGTTGTGAAAACAGAATTGCACACATAGTAAAGACAACCACAAGGCCTCCTAGAGTTATGTAAAGAATATCCATGGCAATACCAACATTTGCTCTGAGGTACTGAACAATGGTACCTCCTAGACTGAGCCAATAGATATTGTCAATTTACTGGCCAACAGATTCAGTGCCACCTTTACCCCCTCTCCCTCCACAAAAGACCAATCACAATACCAGTACACTGCCAGGCATCCAGTCTTATTACTGCATAGGTTAAAACACCACTGTTCAAGGCCATGAATACAGCTTCTTTGGGACTTGACAATATCCCTGGCTGTGTTCTACATGAACTACAGAGTGACATGGCACCTCACCGGTGTGCCCTGTTCAATCACAGCCTCACCTCAGCTTTGTCCCTACCAAATTGTGCACTGCTACAGTCACCCCTCTCCACAAATGAGGAGCAACTACAGACCATGGGAACTATTGCCCATTAGCCTGACAAGTTTGCTATGCAAAGCTATGAAATGCATCATCATGCACCTAATAAACAAGGATATGGGAATCTCCAGACTCAGGATCCCACACAGTTTGATTTTAGGAAGGGTAGGTCATGCCTGCTCAATCAACCTGGACAACATATTCAAGTCAGTCACCCGAGCTGCGGATGAAGGCAAGGCAGCTCATACAGCCTAACTTAATCTGGCCAAAGCCTTTGATAACATTCCCCACTCAGGAATCATGCAAAAACTCACTAAGCTAGGCATTGACCCCTATAAATACTAAAATCACTAGGTAGGATGCAAACTGGCTCAGAGATAGAACTCACAGTGTGGAAATAGCTGCCTCCAAGTCAGACTGCCCAGCAGTCATAAGTGGAGTCCCAAAGGGTCCTGTCCTGGGTCCTGTCCTGTTTGGTATCTACTTCTCTGAGGTCCAAGTCAACATGAACAGATTTTGGCTGACAAAGTCTGCAGACAATTGCAAGTTGGGAGCTATTATTAACTACCCAAGTCATGTTGGCATCCTACAGAAAGGCCTCACTGAGACCAATGACTGGTGTCAGAGCCATGGCCTTAAGTTCAATGTCAGAAAACGTCTCATCATCCTGTTTGAGAAAAAAAAACTGTTGCCATGAATTACAACACCAATGGTAGTCCCCTGAACACAGAAGATGATATAACAGATCTGGGTACACAGGTTAAAGCAATGTCTCTTCTGACCACCACATTGTCAGTGTGGTCCAAAAGTTCTTCTATGTGGCACATCTCATTACTAAAGCTTTTGCATCAAGGAAGGAAAAGATCATTGTCCCCTGTACTCTTCTTGACAGAGTGACACGGTTTGTTTCAGCATACATATCCTGATAGATGTGAGGCATGACAATGAAATGTATGTCATCATTTACTGATAACAATCATCATATCATCACATTGATTTACCAGAGAAATGAGAATAATTTGTACAACAGACCAGAAATATGAGCAATAAACCTGGACATCATGAAACAATCCAGGAAGTTGATAGATATGGTCAGAACCCCTTAATGCAATGAATCTGGACCAAGGCTGACAAAGTAGTAGGTAGAAGCCATGAAAATGGGAATGTATCTGAAATACTGGTTTAGATAAGCTGACACCATTGCAGCAGTAACACCCTCCTGTGTGCTCTAACATGTATTTAGTGAAATAGCACATCTGCTATGGATAATTATACATTTATTTGTACATATATCAGGCACTGTAGGGATGTAACAGCACTGAACTGGTGTGAAAGTGCATACCTACAACCAATATCACCAGCCACAGTGACATACTGGTAAGTCAAGTGAACAGTAGAGTATACAGACTGTGTGAACAAATACATCATTGTTTGCCACTCACACACTAGCCCTACATATACTGGCCCAATACTCAGTGTAGTCTGAATCCTGACCATGGTACAGGGCTTGTCTTAGTCTGCCCCTACAAACACATACAGCCAATAGACCAGCGAAAACTGGAGCAGCATGCACAGTCAGATAAAAAAGGAGCCATAACACATACATCTACCCCCCTCCATACACAGACCAAATAACATGAACATATCACTGTCAGATGTGAAGTCGCTCACTAAATGCATGTCGACACAAACCCTGTCAATCTATCAACCCACCATGTGTATAACACCACTGATGATATAGAATCTGTTTATAATTATGGGGGATATGTCCCCATGTTGTTGGGCTGTCTTCAAATGTCCTGTGAAGTATTTCCACCTACTGTCTGTGAATCTGTAGCCCACCACCTCTGTAATGTCCCTCACACAGGCAAGGAAAAGGGGCAAGGCCCACATGAAGGATGTCCCATATGTTGGGACTAGCAGCAGTGTCCAGGCCCACAGTACAATACTATGTGGGCATCTGCATAGTTGTATGTCCTTAGCAATACCTGACATCTGCATAGAGGACAGACAGAAAATAGACAGCAAACTGGTCATGCATTAGAATGAATGTTTTGAAGGATAGAAGTCTGAAACTGAAATGTATGTCATTACTACATGACAGCAGTCCTCAATGACATGGCCCAAAACATACTACTCTACAGTTAATACAATAATATGATATTAATATCCAATAGGAGATATAGAAAAACATACAGCTCAAACACCACCAACAAGATAGTGTAGTACTCACGGTCCAAGCTTTGCATTCAGGGGTGCATGGTTCAAGTACTACAATCTGCAATCTACTTTTACATGGAAAAGGACTAATTTAATAATCCAATATGTGTTAAATTATTTTCGTCAGCCAGTGCACTGTAGCTGGTGTAACATGCAAGTGTGAGTACATATAACATGTGATACTACCCATGTATAAAAAAAGAAAAAAATTGTGATACTATCCATGTATACCCAAGTGTCCCATACAGTACAGTCACACTCCTTGCTACCATAATGACAGCACATAGAAGCATGTTATATACAAGAAATTAAATACACTTATTACATAATATCATTACTCTGCTATTTTATAAGACTGGAATGTAAGCAATGACAACCATGGCTGAACTATGCTTAGCAAGTTTAAGCATTGCTTAAATGTGAATGCTAAGCAGATTTTTGCACTGGTAAGTGTCGCTATGCAAAGAGTACATAGTGTAAATGCCTATTCATTTAACCATGTATTAGCATTGCTTACCATCATGCAAACCCACTTAAAGTCACTCAAAACTGCCTTAATCACTCTGTATCCAACAGCCCTTGTTCTTCCTTGCAACAAAATAAATAGCCCTTGCAGGTCTTGAACCCAAAGCCCTACAAACCATGGTCACAAGAATTTAGCACTAAACCATATGAGCTCTATGGCTTTTGGATGTTTTCTCAAGCATACCATGCATCACAGCCAGTTTACAATAGGGAAGAGACACTTATGAAAAGAAACATATACATATATAGAGAGATACATATGTATGGAAATACATATATATATATATATATGTGTGTATAACAATATAATACATATATTACCAATAAATACTGAGGTGTGTGTGTGTGTGTGTGTGTGTGTGTGTGTGTGTGTGTATATATATATATATATATATATATATATATATATATATATATATATATATATATATATATATATATATATATACATACATGTCTCAAAATGCCCATACAAACACATGCTGCTGATAGACCACCCATAACTGGGGCAGCATGCACAGTTAGATACAAAAGGACCCATGATACTCACATCTGCCCTACCCCCCCCCACAGTCCAAATAATAACTGAACAGTACGCTGCTACAAAATCATGATAGGCCATACACAATGGCCATACATACAACAAACTTAGCAAAAGAACTAAAATGACTGAAGATAGTAAAGAGAAATACAACCAGACATTAATTCACAAACGTTCATTATACTCTGATGTCTTGGCCAAAGCCTTCAAGGAGTGAAACATTGCAAGAAATACTTGCCTTAAATACAAGAAGCAATTAACACTTAATTACATTTAAATAGACAGCCTCCAATTACACTCCTTATTTAACCTCCTAGGGAATAAAGTATCATGTTTAAAAATATAAATTGATTCTGTACATAAATGTTCCTTTATGACTGATCAAACTGAGAAATATACTTTTTTCCAAAACAGTACCGTGTAACCCACTACTGTCCCCATGGTGAGATTTATTCAAGTGTACAGCTATAGAATTGTCATCTTTCTTATCAGTAATATGTCTCACATGTTTTAACAGCCTAGATTTAAAACACTTGTTAATCTCCCCCACATAAGATATGTTACAAGGGCATCTAAGGGCATTCTCTATACACTGACCTTTTGAACGTACAGAGTTCCACATGTTTTCCAGCCTTTTCCCACAGCAGGAATGACAGCACTAAATAATGGTAGACCATACCTATCAAACTCCTACTGTATGACATCTGGACAAAGCCTGACATAATTGGAGGACAGAGGCCCCAAACCATGGCCAAACTTGAAATATTGCTGCTATACACTGAGGAAGTTGCTGATGTTACAGGGTCTGTTGTAACATATCTTTTCTGAGAGATATGAAGTCAGAAACACAAATGGGATGTTAGCATTTACTGATTGCAATCACCAGAATACGATACTGATTTGTCAAGGACAGCACTTGTCTGGGGAACAGACCAAACATAACAGGCAAACCTCTGGCCATTATGTGGATAGCCCTATAGTTGAGAGCTATACAGACACAGAACTTTGTCAGACTGAAACCCAGCAGAGGTAGCATGTTCAGGCAAACCTTGTTAAACTAGCAGTATTCAAAACATATAACAGCAATACTCATATTCTGCCCCTAAGTTTTGAACCTTCTCCACCATTTAGTTGGCTTGTCTCCACAAGTCTTGTTGTAAGAGGTATTAGCTCACACACCTTCAGGATGTCTTCCTCACAGGTAAGGGAAAAGGCCAACACCCACATGGATTACTCATTTATAGCAGTGTGTTGCCATGCCATTGGCTATAGGAATAACAACACAGATGTTCTGCATGCAATTAGCAAGTGGGGAACAATAACTGGTGCAGAGGCCATCGGCTGTTCATGAGCATTACCTACAAAAGGCAAGCTATTGCCTATGCAAAACAGATGTACATCCTACATGTGGGGAATAGGGAGAGTGAGAAACTGAGGAAAAGAAAACAAATAAAACCACATAACCATCTACACTTGATAAAATAAAAAGACAGGTATGTCGAACAAGTAAGCATGTAATGGTCTGCAGTAGGGGGTATGTAAGAATGGAAAAGAGGGATTTTAACATATATGTCTCAACAAAACTTGCTGTACTAATATATAGCTGATAAGAACCTATGGCCATATCATCTGGGTCTGTCGGCAGTGACATAGATTATAGGTAATGCCCCAGGAAAGGATAGCTTACATATGACTACTACTGGAGTGTGTGTTGAACAATACTGACTTTGACAATGCTAGGCCAGCTACTGGGATGTTGTGCACATCCATATCTTACTTGTGAATACAACTATGATATACTTGTTTGCCTCAGAAATGTGAGAGACCTATACATAGTATTTGCATAATAAAGTACTGCTGTAGATGTGTATGTTCAACTGCATGTTGTATACTGAGCTCATACAATTTAACTGTTCAGTGTTATGCACACTGACCATATGTGTGCCTCATATTTGTAGTCATTTACCCATAGAGTGGTGTTATGTCTGTCAGATTCTTGCCAAATCTGTGAAGACTGACATTACAACACCCCATTCATTGTCCCCTGGCTTTTCCCATTTGGGATTGCCACAGTAGATCCTCTGTTGCCATTTCAGCCTGTCCTATGAATCTTGCTCTCTCACACCATCCACCTGCATGTCCTCTCTCACCACATCCAGAAATTTTACCTGAGGCCTTCCTCTCTTCCTCTTACCTGGCAGCTACATCTGTATCATCTTTTTCCCAATATAATCAGCACTCCTCTTCAGCACATGTCCAAACTGATGTAATCCTGCCTCTCCAATGTTGTCTCATATCCATCCAACATGGCCTGAGCCTCTCATATACACATTGCTAAACCTGTGCACCTGTGTCACACCTAGTGTAAATCATAACATCTGTAACTCTGATATGTGCAGCTCTGACTCCTGCCTTTTTGTCAATGGCACTGTCTCCAACCCATATAACATAGCTGGTCTCACTACCCTCTTGTAGACCTTTCCTTTCACTCTTACTGGTACTCTGTCACAAATCACACCTGACACTCTTCTCCACCCTCTCCATCCTCCCTGTACTCTCTTCTTCACCTGTCCTCCACAGTTGTCATTATTCTGAAATGTTGATCCCAATCATTTAAACACATCCACCTGTGCCAAATCTGCTCCATGGATTCTCAACATTCTATCCTCCCTTTCATTCACACACAGATATTTTGTCATAGTCCTACTGACCTTCATTACTCCGCTCTCTACTGCATATCTCCACCTCTCTAGGGTCTCCTAAATCTGTTCCCTACTCTCAGTACAGATCACACTCAATGATATCCCTCTGTAGTTACCACAGCTCTGCACATCAACCTTATTCCTAAAACCGTACCCAAGCACTTTCTCTCCACCCCTCATGCAAACTCACGCTTCCCAAGATATCAGTAAATATTCTGGCTACAAACACCTGTGCCATTTCCCCTAAACACCTCCATGCTTCCACATATATGTAATGTGGACCAACAGGCTTGCCAGTAATCATCCTTTTTATAGCTATCCGTACATCCTCCTTGTTAAGCCATTGCACTTCCTGATTCACCATACCCACATCATCCAACCTTCTCTGTCTCATTCTCTTCATCCATCAGCCTCTCAAAGTACACTGTCCATGTGCTCCACACACTCTTCTAGTTTGTGAGTACATATGCCTCATCATCCTTTATCATCCTTATCTGCTACTCATCTTTCCTAACTCAGTGCATCTGTCCAACCAATTGGTACAATTCCTTTCATCCCTCCTTAGTGCCCAACCTGTCATAGAACTCTTCATATGCCCATCCTCAGCCTTTGCCACCTCTCTGTTTGCCATGCACATCATCTCATACTACTATCCTCATCTCTCTGACAATCCCACTCCTTCCCCAATCTCTTTCTCTGCATATTGTCTTGTAATTCCTCAGTCTACCACCAGGTCTCCTTGTACTACTTCCTCCATCCACATGTCACACCAGACCTCTTTCTAGCTATCTCCCTTAGTAGCTCTGCCGCACTCAACCGAATATTTGGTAAATTGACACTGCCACCCAGTGACTGTCTTAACCCTTCCTTTAACTCCACCTCACAATTACCCTTTTCCAATTCATGCCATGTGATCCTTGGTGCTAAGCTCACACTTTCCCTCTTCTTGATCATCAACATCATCTTACAGACCAACATTCTATGCTGCCTAAGTACACTTTTCCCTGTCACCACTTTACAGTCTCCAATCTCCTTCAAACTGGCCCTTCTACATTGGATATATTCCACCTGTGTGCATCTTACTCCACTCTTGTATGCCACCCTATGCTCCTCCCTAGTGTTACAATACATATTCACCACAGCCATGTCCATCTGTTTTGCAAAATCCACTACCATCTCACCATCCACATTCCTTTTAACACCATACAAACCCATCACTTCCCCATGCCCTCTGTTCTCTTCACCAACATGCCCATTGACATCTGCTGTAATGACCACTCTGTCACCCTTGGGTACAGTCATCACCACATCATCCAACTGACTTCACATGTATCTTTCTCATCCATCACACAACCAATTTGTGCAGCATATGAACTCATCACCATCCTTGGGGCACCCACCCCAGTACAACACCAGGGTACAGAGGCCAACATGCTGGTTGTGGGTGGCACCCACACAATGGACAAGGAGTCTGCAGGTAAGGGCTCTGTGGGGATTAGTACACTAATGTATCAGACATACTTGTATCTGTAGAGTATCTACATGAATGTGTCAAATCAGATTGCAGTTGTGGATGGAGTTTTCTAATGCACAGAGGTGTACATCTATGGTGAGGACAACAAATTGTGTAGTATTGGGGTTTGTACTGCAAAAGTGCAGACATGCTGCATCCATCCTATACCAAGCCCACTTGTGAGTCTGCTGACAATACCTCTCTCTCACAACTACCTAGGTCCCTCTGGTCTGCATATGGGACAGCAGTCTGAAGCTGGTGAGTAAGAAATTGTTCTGTTATGGTTTGGCACTACACCAGGCATGTGAAGGGCATGTGATTTACCATATGCACAACTTTCACTAATAGCCATATTGCTTTATGTGTATGTTCACTTATGGTGGGGTTAACTGAATTGCATCACAGTGGTCACCACAGGGGCCTATCTGAGGAGAATTTAACATTCCTGTAGCATACCTCACAACTTAGCAGTGCAAGACATCTGGGCAGAGACGAGAAAAATAGGTTGGACAACAACCTAAGGTAGGAACATGTGTGAAACATTACTGGTATACAGCGGATATAAAATGTGTACACACCCCTGTTAAGATGCCAGATGTTTTTAATACATACAAATTGGGACCACAATATGGTAGTCCACACCACTTCCAAACTTTAATGTGACCCATAACATGAACAGTTCACTTGTAAAGCCAAGCATCTGGACTCATAGGTGAATTTTCCCATTTCCCATCCAATGTATTGCACCTACAAGCCTGGACAAGTGAGAGGGTGGCAGACATTGTGTCAGCATACTGTTTCAGTCAGGTATGATACCTGATGCTGCCATATGTGTCAGTACACACACTGTGGCCTATTTGGCAACAACATCACATACATGGGCTTTGTTATGGCACGCAGACCATGTTTAAGTTCCAAACATCTGGATATTCCAGACACATCTGTACAGAGGACTGCACAATGGTTTAACATGCTGCATTTGAGGCAGATGCTGATATTACCCTATATAAAGTAATGGCATCAGGAGGTTGTCACCAGCCATGCATGGTACACACATACAAATGATATAAAGCTGCACAAGGTATGATCCACACACACACACACACACACACACACACACACACACACACACACACACACACACACACACACACACACACACACACTTGCACCAGTACTGGGATTAGAAATCCTGCCTATCTAGTTATTTCTACTACAGTGTTACGCAGTTATCAGAAGTACCACAGAGCTTATGCAATTTTACCTACTCCAAAGGTACTTCTAAGGTGAATGACATCAACAGGACTACTAAATTGGAGTGAGAGGAAGTATAAAGGATGGTACACAAGTCAAAAATGGTATAACCCAGACAGTACATGATTCTCTCTCACACACACACACACACACACACACACACACACACACACACACACACACACACACTTGCCAGTATTAAGATTAGAGCCCCTGTCTCTCCAGTTATTTGTACTACAGTGTTACACAGTTACTGCATGGGCTACAGAACTTAGTGGACTTGCATCTGGCCAAAGGTGCTGATAACTGCACAGTTGAGATAAAGTATTACAGGTATTGTAGGAAGTCTGCCTTTAGTTTCTCCCTTACATCTTACTAGTTCTTTCTGTCTTGCACTTCAAATAGCATTATAGCTTTGCACTTCAACAGGTTATTGTATCATTGAATGGTCCAGCACCTTGGTGATATACTACAATGGTGGATTCTCCGTGCATTTATGTTCTGGCCTGGTCTGATTTCCAGTACACAGTTGGGTAATATAAGTCAGACAGGATCAGAGTGACAGGCAGACTCCAGATAGATTTGTAGGCAATAGGATATGTGGAGGGTGTATGTCCTGGGCAGATATGTTTACCTATAGCTACCACTACTTTGCATTGGGTTCTCCTGTGTGTCAGACTATTTGAACAGCCTGGAGGTGTGTGTTTGTCACACATAAATGTATGGCCCACCTCATGCTTGAATGGCCACATTTTGGGGTCAGGATGTTGCATAGGATGAGTAATCAGGGAGGGATGTGTTACTCCCCATGGTGTGGCCCAGGGTTCTGTGGGTGCAGACATGTCACCATCTTCCAGGGTTAGGCCTGCCTGTAGTGAGTGCATTCCCATGATTAAAAGCCTAGCCCTGCCTGTCGACTGTACGGAGTATCACAGAATGTCCACATCCATGACTCATATATCTGGTTGGTTACCCAAACAAGGGTGGTTTTCCAGAAAAAGTGTTTTGCAAGTCACTCAGGGTTGAAGTCAGACATTACTGACAGTGGACATTGCAATTTCAGACTTCATACCCATCAGATATTCCATGCTAATACAAATAATTCCATCAACTTTATAACATTATTAGAGCAGTATTTCACAGGTGACCTTCATCACCCCATTATTCATGGCTTTGTCCAGATTTCTGGCTCCCTGAGGCTGGCAGGTTTGCTCCTAGCAGTTATCAGCATGGCCTTTCTTTGCATTTTGTGGACTGTATTATGTTGGTGTTATGGACCCAATGACACTCCCTGAAGGGCACTGTGGGTGAGGCATAGGAATTTGCCAGTGGCCTGTAGGCCAGATGTGACAGATGCAGGTCATCTGTAACAAGGCAGTGCATTCTGATGATCATATGTTCCCAGGCTGCTGGCAGGATACACCCCTGGGATGGCACCAGTAAGTTGACTGTGGGTGTTACTGACAATTGCTTTCTGTTACTATTGCACCATCACTCTGGATGACAGCTGGATGCTGCTTAAGGCAAGGAACATGTTACTGCATTTTTATGGGACTATGGGGGGGGGGTGACACAACTGTACATGAAACACATCTGCACAGACTGTGCTGATATTTGCTTAAAATTTTGGTCTCATTTAGCATAGTGGTTTGCCCTAGCTTTCAGACTACAGGCATAACAGTATCAACCACAGGTCAGGTTGTTCTGGCATAGACATTTGTAGTTTCAAACTTCTTACCTTTCAAAGCCATACTGCCACTGCCAGACCTGCTCTGATATTACTGTGTAAATGTCTGTGGGTGGGGATTTCATAGATGTCGCAATGTGGGAGTCCTTTGTCTGGCATTTCTATTATGTCTATTATGGCGCCCAGTTTGCAGTCATCTGCGAACTTGGTCAGCCACAGTCCTTCCATGTTGGCCTGTACCTCTGAGAAATATATACTGAACAAGAGAGGTCCCAGGACTGAGCCTTGTGGGACGCCACTTGTAACTGGTTTGGAGTCTGACATGGCTCCAGCTATTCTAACCATGTGGGTTCTGTCCTTGAGCCAGTTCGCAACCCATCTAGTGACATAGGGGTTTATATTTAAGCTGGTGAGCTTATCTATAATGCCCGAGTGGGGTATTGTATCAAAGGCTTTTGCGAGGTCCAGGTAGGCTGTGTGGACCACCTTCCCCTTGTCAATGGCCTTGGTGACTGTTTCAAAGAAATCGACCAGGTTCAAGAGGCAGGATCTGCCCTTAACGAAGCTGAACTGGGTAGGATCCAGTGTCTGCAGGTCCCCAATATCTTTATTTATAAGGTCCATGATGATCCTTTCCATAGCTTTGCAGACCAAGCTAGTGAGACTTATGGGGCGATAGTTTCCAGGGTCCGTTGAGGCACCACCTTTGTGGAGAGGGACCACTGTTGCTGTATGCCACTCTTTGGGTACATATCCTGTGGTAAGGCTGAGATTGAACAGTAGTTTTAGGTTTGGGTTTAGCTCTTCTTGGAGTTCATGTAGGACGCAGCCCGGGGCACTGTCTGGTCCCATTGATACTGTGTTTCTTGCTTTGGAGAGGGCAGCTCTTACCTGAGCATCTGAGATGTCAGGGGGGCAGCACTCTGCTGGGATAGATATTCGCCCTTTTGGTGGGGGAGGAAGATGTTTGCGCTGAACCTGTCAGCTAGGATGTTGGCAATGTCTGTGGGTTCGGTGTATTTTTGTCATTTTGGACTAATTCTGAGCATATCTGGGAATTCCCACCCAGGTTCCTAACATAACTAAAGAAAGCCTTGTGATTATCCTTAGTGTCCTGTGCAATTTTTCTCTCGAAGCTGGCCTTAGACGATTTTATGAGTGCCCGTAGTTTTTTGCTAATACTGATCAGAGATGCCTTCCCTTTTTGGGATTTTGCTCTATCATGTAGTAGCTTCCTCCTTCTGTTGTATAGTTTGTTTATGGCTGGGGTCCACCAGACAGGACATCTGCCTTTGGAGGATTGGGTCTTGGTTTTATTTGGGATTGCATGATCCATGCATTTCTTTTTTTTCAAAACAGGTTTATTGTTTTAACATATAAGAGAAATATCATAACAATTTTATACAAGTAATTAAAAATAGGTATTATTATAATATTCAACAAAACAACTAAAGTATTTACAAAGACATCCACTACAATCAGATCAATTAATTAAACTAAAATACCATGCTATTGAAATTAAATTTTTTTTAACAAATTTTGTAAATTATCCCATACAATATAATAAGATGTTTTTCTATTTGTTCTTGTCCTAATTGTGTTTATTTCCATATGGCACACTATATTCATAACATTTTTAAATTCATTGAACGAAGGAGGTGTATCTGAAATCCAATTTCTAGTTATTATTTTCCTAGCCACTGCTAGAATAGACCATAACAAGGGAAGCTTAATGATCCATGCATTCCTGAAGGTGTTCATAGAATGCGTTTATAAAGGATTTTGCGGTCTGGGCCGTATTATCCACAGGCCCGGGGGCTTTGAAGGATTCCACCTTGGTTTTGAGGAGTGTGAAATTTGCTTTAGAAAAGTTTTTCACTGTGGTTTTCTGGGCATGGGGTGGGGTCGGGATGTGAATATCCACTGAGATTAGTTTATGGTCTGATCTTACCAGTGAGGGATACACTTCTGGTCTGGAGCATAGAGTCCCCATGTTGGTGATGATCAGGTCCAGTATGTTTTCCCCTCTTGTGGGAGTGGTAACAAGTTGTTCCATAGCATTTGAGTTTATAAATTCTAGGAACATTTGGGCTAGGGTGTTGGAGCTAGAGTAATGCTCCCAGTCTATGGTTGGGTAGTTGAAGTGACCCAATATAATGGTGTTTGGAGAGACCTTCATATTTTCCAGTGTTCTCAGGAAGGCCAAGTGGGGTTCCTGGGTTTGGGAGGGTGGTCTGTAACAGGCTATAAACTGGAAGACAGTTTTACCCACTGTTAGTTGCACATGGATAGTCTCTGATGCTTCATGCTGTGCCACCAACCTGGAGGTGTGGGTATCTTTGACGAATATTGATACTCCCCCTCCTTTTGTGGTTCAGTCCAAGTTTTGGGGCCGAAAAGCATGGTATGAGGTATAACATGGTAGTGCTGGGGTGCTCTCAAGAGCCTTGAACCAGGTTTCTGTTACAGAGATATCGATGTTCTCCATGCTAAGGAGAGTTTCGAGTGCGTGCATCTTGAGGTTTAGACTTCTGGCGTTGAGTAGCATTACTCTTAGTTTCTTATTCCTTGTGATACCTATGGAGGTGGGTTTGTCTTTTGAGCCTTGCCTAAAAAAGGCACTATGGGGGTAGCAAGAGCCTTTGCCAATATCCGAAAGTCCAGGGGTGACAGGTGCAAGCCGTCCCTAGCGAAGCATCGTGGCTTGTCGAGCATGTCATCCCAGGCTGACAGGCATTGGATCCCCTTTGAATGACACCAATACTTAAGCCAATTGTTGAAATTGATAATCTTGTCTTCATACTGTGGCATCATTCTTGGTGAGGGTAAGATGCTACTCAAGGTCAGGGTTATACCGGCCTGGGCTACATGCTCAGAGAGCTCCTCTATGTCTCTTTTCATGTAGTCCAGGGAGGTACATCTCAGGTCATTCACACCAGCATGTCCATGCTATAGCTAAATGTAATTTAACTAATGCTCTAGCAAGACATGTTTCAGCCTTTCCTGATCATGAATTCCAATTCTTAGTTATAGAAAAAATCATAGACAATAAAGGGGGGGGGCCCATTTCCTTATTGTTGGAGGAGAAGGAATTATTTTGGCAATTGAAACTGAATGCTTCGGTGTCTCCTGGCTTAAATGACACCATTTCCATTATGAGTTTATTGAAGTTAAAAGCTCTAATTCATTAGGATAATATTTCCATTTTTGATGTATGGAATATTAGAATCTTATGTATTTTAAAATTTAAATAGTTTAAATATTTTAAATTTGTATATTTGATGGCAGGATGTGATGTCATTTTGATTTTGTATTTAAAGAGTCATTTCCTCTGTATGTTGTCTGATGAAGTTTATTTAATCTATATAAACGAAAGCGCTAACCATACATTTTTCTGTGGCCAGTGTGGTGTTTTCAATTTTTTGGAATATTTGTTTTGTTTTTAATCGTGTTTTTGATATTTTTTCCAAAAGAGACAAGGTGCAGCTGAAAAGGAAGAAATCAAAATTTAACATGAAAAGATTTATGAACATTACTGTAAGAAAAAAGAGTTGAAAGACAAACATTGACAACATGGCTCAAGCAGTGGATGTACAAAGCCAGCTGGATGAGAACTGTATGTCTGCAAATGTAATAAGCAATGTAAACAGTGGGATTGATAAGACTAATGCCGATGAAGATCATTACTTTGCAACGAATGACAGAGCCGATACCACTGAATTAGAAGTTGAAGATGCTTTAGATCTGGTCAGAAAAAAATATTCTTGTAATTAGAGATTCAGTTACTAGAGGAACCGATACTTACAGATTCAGAGAAGATAATGAACACTGAATAGTGTTATGCTTGCCAGGATCAAACAATAGTAGATGTTTGAGAGGACTTACAATACCTTAGTATAAGTGTGGATCTGTTTTTATTCATGTTGGTACTAATGACCTCATCTGTTAGTAGTGAACTTACAGCCCGGTAGTATAACTTATACATGTGGCTTTTTGCATAAAAATACCTACATGAAAAAAGTATTTTTTTTAAACTGAAAATGTGTAGAGCATCCGAGCCTAATTGTGTAGAGAATCCGAGCCTAATTTTGGGCGCACATATCTTCAGACATGATGGCATGCACTTGTCGAAATCATGGAAGAGAATTTTTGCAGCAGGTATTTTCCAGTATTTGATAAACAGAAGACAGAATTTTGCCAGGTCAAAAATTTAACAGTTCAGTGATAGCAACATTTGACTCATCTTTGAAGGTTGTTAATGCTAAGAGCATTAATAATAAAGTCTTTTAATGGAAAATTTGTTAAGTTTCCACAAGAATGATGTTGTTATTGTTTGTAAAACATGGTTAAAGAACAATGACTGGAAACCAGTTCTGTCAGGATGTAAATGTTTTCACTGTAACAAGAAGTTCCAACAACAAAAAAAAATCAGGTGGAGGTGTTATGATAGGAATTAAAGAGAGTTATGAGATCTGTGATTATTACATTTTCAACGATAACACCAATACTATAGATTGTGCAAGCGTGACAATAAAGACAAGCCTGGAATACATCACAATTGTTATAATGTATAGACTTAGAGGAATTCATACATTTCTTACATGAAACACAGGAGGGAAGAATAATATTAGCTGGGGACTTATATTTTCCAGAAACAGACTTGAATAATATTGATTCAACAATATTAGTAAAGAAATTATTCACAACATATGGTCAGGAACAATGACTGTTTCAGATTGTAAAAACACTACCAGAAAATGTAACATACTAGACATTGTTTGTGTTCCTAAAGAGATTACAGTTACTTCATGTCAGGGTTTACCACCGTTGATGTGCAGTGATCTTGGGGTTATAAAGATTCATTTGTTGCTATATAATTCTGCCAAACCAAAACCTAAAGCAATGCACAGTAGATTAATAACAGATTATATGGAAGCAAAACATTCACTATGTGAATCTAATTGGAGTGATGTGTTCAGTGGAAAAACTGCAGAAAGAAGGTGGAGTTGACTCAGTAGTCAGGGACTTAGGGACACACATAGTAATACAGCCTTTGATCATCGCGGTTTTTACAGTGGTGAGGAATCATTCTATGTTGCGCAATTTATAAACAAAGGTATGGCATCTAAGTCCAAGGAAGTCATTGTTCCACTGTATTCGGCATTCATTAGACCTATCATTGAGTGTAATGCCCCTTTGGTATGTACCTTACCAGGCATATCCAACAGTTGGAATGTCCACAGAAGTTCCTCACTAAAATAATACAGGGCAGAAGTAAAATGTCCTATGCAGCCTGCCTCAAGGCCCTATCCCTGTATTCTGCCTCCTACAGGCTTTTGAGGGGAGATCTATGCCTGCCATACAGGGCATTGTCAAACCCCACTCTAATGGACCTCCTGCATATCCACAAAACAAACAGCACCAGAATTACCTGTTCTAAAGACTTAAACCTTGCCTGTGATATAAATAGGACCTGCTGGACAGATAGGTATGTATCCCAGAGACTACCCCGTCTATGGAACAGGCTCCCCATCCCTTTGAATCAGAGTTCCTCCCTAACCCAGTTCAAATGCAATTTGGGCAATTGGAAGGGAAACAGGAAATTAATCGCTGGTTTGGCACCTATGTCTCTAAAGGACACAGGTAACCTATAAATGGTTCATCTCCCAGGCCCATGTTTACACTTGTCATAGGTTCATAGGTTCATAGGCTGGTACTAGGCTAACTGCCTTTGCAGGCCATTTTAAGCCTAGCCACTTACCTCATGTGAGAATCAAACCCTGCACCTTCTGTTTGTAAGGCAAACACCTTAACCATTATGCCATCCTCCCACCAAGGGTATCAGAACTTACCAGAGATTTGGGATGCATGGCTAGGCTTAAAAAGGCCCTTGTGGTCATTAGCCTAGTAAACACCTATGAACCTATGAACCAATGAAGCTTTGACAGACCATTCAGGACTCCATAGGAAGTGATCAGATGGAGTGATGTGGGTGTGCTAATATGATGGAGAAAGTTGGGGGAGATAGGGAAATAAAGTTAGAGCTGAATTTGTCCACTAATGTGTTGGCTATGTCCTCAAGAGATGACTAAGTGTTGTTGTGTATTAGCTCTGTATGCTTTTGGGCATTACATCTAAGGTTTATAACATAACTGATGAAGGCTTTGTGGCTGTTCTCAGCAGAGGGCATTTCTCAATTCATACTTGTTTACTTTTGGAGGATTTGATTCTATTTCTGAGTTCTTTGCTGATCCTTTTGTGTTCACCTGTAAGTAATGGGGTATTAAGTTTGCTTTTATGGTGAATGCGTTTCTTCTTATTGTATAGTTTGTTTATACTAGGTTCCTGCATAGGGATTTAATCCTAAAGTGCTTACATTTCATCAGCTCATCATTTAGCTGGATTAGGTTTACCTTAGAGCAGTCTACAAAGACAGAAAGGCTTTGTGGTTAGTCAGGGTTTACTCTCATAGTGAATGTTACCAAACAGTGGTCAGATTTGACGAGTGACATAGTAACTTTACATGATGTGCATAGGGCGGATATACTGGTGAGACCCAGGTCCAATATTTTTGGACCCCTAGTTAGGACAGTGAACTGGTTGGTCTAGGGGGTTGGCATTAATGAAGCCCAAGAATCTTTGTGTGTATATATTGGAGGTGATGTAGATTTCCTAGTTCATGGAGGGACAGTTGAAGTCTTTCAATATAACATTGTTAGGTTCAATAGGGATGGATGTCAGTATGTTTAGCTATATCTCACCAGCTGCAGGTAACAAGGAGGGGGTACAGTAATTGGTTATAATATGCTATGGAGTTCTGTTTGCCAATGAAAATGATATGGGTGGGTTCAAGGTTGTTGTCCTGACCTACGAGTCTTGAAGTGAGATGGCTTCTTAGGAATTCAGACACACCCCCTCCAGTAATTCCATTGTTTTCCATGCAGGAATTGAAAGAGTAGCAGGCCTTGAAACCCTGCACTGTGGAGATGCTATCACTGTTCTAAAACCCTGTTTCATTAGCTACACAGACATCTATATTTCTGAGAGATAGATATGCCTGTAAGAAGTGTATTTTTTTAGGCTGCTAGCATTGAGCAGATCTACCTTTATACAGTTTTGATTCTGATTACTAATGTAGAGGAAACTGAACTTTTCCAAAAAGGCATTATGTAAGAGGAAAACATCCTGGCCAATATACAGAAGCCACAAGGAGATAAGTATAGGCCATCCCTTGCACAGCAGCCAACGTTTTCAACCACCTCCTCTCATGCTAATTTATATTGGATTCCCCTTAGAATGACATCAGTAGCTAAATCAATACTAAAGTCACTTAGCTTTTGTTTGTACTGTGGCATCATTCTTAGCAATGGTAGGACAGCGCTCAATAATAGCTTCACACCAATTTCAAATGCATGTTCTAAGAACTTCGTCATATCACCTTTCATATGATCCGGGGAGATATGTTTCAAATCAAAGTCATGGCTCTACTCTGCTGGGTTGTAACTACATAGGGATTTCACCTTCTCTTTAGCATCTATTTCACTGATGTGAAGGCAGATCTCAAAGGTTTATGGCCTATAATGTTTTGACTGTAACTGGGTACTAATACTGACTTCAACATTGGGCATTTGTATCCTCCAATCGGGACTTGCTCAGAGCTCACACTTGGGGTCCAACTACAGTCCTAAGCTTAATGCCAAAAAAGTAAAGTGTAGTTACCTTTGGGAAACAATAATATTCTACTGATTACCTCATAAATCGGACCTCACTTAAGATGAACACAGTCATTAGGGGATCTCTGTAACTTTGTCAACAATAGAACGCCCTTCAGTCATTATGCATCAGTTATATTTAGAAATCCCTTCTGCCTTGTCCAATTAATTACCAATGGTATATATTCCAGGTCTGAAGATGTCGTAATCCCCATCAATTCTTCTCTCATCAGGCTAATCATAGAATATGCCACACTATTTGGAATGTACTTTTCCAAACACCTTTGTCGGCTAGAAAGACTACAGTATTTTCTTACTACAAAAAAAAAAATCGAAAGACTAATCTTCCTTAGGTGATCAGAGAGATTAAAAGCTCTGTTGCTTTTCTTTGTCTTGTATTGGGCTTAAATTGGGATTGCTGTATTGCATTCTTGGATACTAAATATCATGTCCTACGTAACTTCCTCCACATCAGAAACGCTGGTAATACTAAAATCAGTCACTAGACCTCAACATTAATCACAACATGAGCAAGATCTCTTGAACAGAGACAGACATTCCTCATCCAAAGAATCTACTACAAGTGGATCAAGCTCACCTTGTATGTCAAACTGTAACTCAATTACTTCCCTTAAAACCTACCTTGAAGACTGGATCAATTTCACAAGTTTACTTCATATATGACCAGTGTGGCCCTCACTGAACAGGGTGGCAAATCCACACCCTAACCTCTGAGTTTCATGGTTATGCCATATATGGTGATGCAGGCTAACTACCTAATAAGAATCTATGAACCTATTCATAGGTTCATAGGTTCATACTAGGCTATCTGCCTGCCGGCATTTATAAAGCCTAAGCCTATAGTTATATGTTTTTTTAACCTTTTAGTTTGAATAAAACTATGCCTATCATTTTTCTGTGCTCTCTGTCAAGTCAAGACACTGAAGTAAAGTAATCTGCAATCTCCCATCCACATGCAGTGGGAATATATAGGGTTTTGCTTTCTCTCCATGGCTGTGTAATAATGGTGTTACTCAATTTAAAGCAGTCCCACAAGCGTTGATGTAATTAGTAAATAGTGTCAAGCAGACTCTTCAGTCCAAAAAGTAACAAGCACCAAGTTTATTAACAAAAAGCAGTGGTTCCATTAAGCCCTTTCATTTCCAAAAACACGGAAACTTCATCAGAATAACACTGCCATTAAAACAGCCCACATATATAACAAAAAATTAATTAATTAATTAATTAGTTGATTCAATTACATCATTGGAACAGAGTACGTAGATTTAAAGGTACATAATAAAAAAACTATGGTTATTGTGTCATTCAATTTTTCCATATATAATAAATTTGTATTTGTGTTTTGATGGTATAAAAAACCAACAACATACAAACCATATAAAATTTTTTTTTTATAAAAAAAATAATAAATACATTCAACACATGTGCCTGATGTATAAAGAAGTTATATAAAATGTATGTGTATTAAGGTAAAAATACTTAAAGTCCACTAAGTACCCAGGGGAATTTATTCGTAAAGATCTAGTAGAATCAAATTGCTAGTAATGAAATGTTTATGTCACTAAACAAAAACAGATAGAACTTGAAAACATGTGTACATGAATATAAGTGAATATTTATTGATGTTAAGTATTAAATGTAAAAGTGAGGTTTATTGCTATTATATTTCATTGCAGTAATGAGATTGAAATCATATAACAATATAATAGTGTATAATAATGTTGTAACACATTATTATTTATAATTACATAGAAATCATAATAAAAAGTAATAAAGCAATAAAAATTGAAAACATTAATTAAGAAAAAACTTATCTCTTGTGGTTGTATGATTTTCTTTTGATTTTATTTGCTTTTAGTTTTAAAGCTGGTAGAAGTGATATGTGATCATTCAAACCAGGGGGTATGTTGGAATCCAGCCTTAGTTGCCAAATAAGTTCTCTATAACTAAGCTGGTTTTCCCACTCTCCCCCTCTATTGTTTCTAGGTAACTTTTCCAAAATCCAAAACTTAAAATTTGCCTCCTTACAAATTAGTGTATGGCGAAAAAGGGCATTGGTTTCCTTTTTCCTATTGACATCATACATGTGTTCATAAATTCGTTGGCATAAGTGTCTTTCTGTCTTGCCACATAGTAACCCCAACATGAAATACAGTAGGCCAAGTATACTACTCCACTAGTGTAACAAGTACAATAATGTTTCCCTTTTATTGTAGTTGAAATGGTGGGTAGTATTAATTCTTCTGTGTTGGCTATGAATGTATATTGCGGGCATCTTCCACATCGAAAACTACCTTTTTTCCTAATATCCATCTCCTGCTTATTCCTCTCAAAGATGGTTTTGAGATTTGGTCCCCTTCTAAACCTGTAACATAGATGTCTATCAAATATGTTCAAGGTGTTGGGCATACTTTTAAAAATGTCCCATGTTTTGTTAATAGCTTTTCTTATTAGTTTAGTATTAGAATTGTATGTCATAATAAGAAACGGTGTATCTAAAGCCATATTGGGAACAATGTCATTGTTGGAGTTTAGATGTTCGTCTAAAGTGTTGCCATCATTCCTCATCTCAGTATTAAGTAAGGGAATGAACTTGGTCCCCCATCCCATGGCAACCTCTTGTTTTAAGGGAAGTATAATATAGTATGGATATTTGTTTTACCTTCTACTGCTTACCTAGAGCAAGCTTTAACTGTTTTCATAGTTATTTACTGCATTTTTTATTATCTGCACTTAAAAGTACATTTTAGTCAAAATTAGTCTAATTCAAGTCAAAAAGTGTTTGTTTGCTGTTTAATTTAATTGTTTGGCTGCCCACTAAAGTGTGCTAGCCTGTACTACTGACTTATTGCCTTTTCTGCATTTCTGTGTGTTTCTATTTAAAAACAAAAAAAACAAAAAATATTCCTTGTTTTCCTGCCTCTCCTAAACTAGTTAGACCAGTTTACGGCCTTGCTGTATCCTGGGCTGTGTTGTAGTTCCTGTGTTGTCCATTGCCTTACTTGGATAGAAGGAAGTTTCTTAGCTCACCAGTGGGAGTGGGGAGCCTTGAATAGCCTACCTGTCCTTGAGGGAAGTGACCTCAGCACAAGAAGCTGTAGTAATTGGTCATTTTGGACCATTTCTAGCTCTTTTGAAGTTCCTTGGTTAAAATCTGCCTCTGGCATTTTTTTGAAGCCATATTGCTCAGACACAGCTTCACATGGTCCTGTTGAGTCTTCCTGGCTACAGAGAACTGAAAAAAATGACTGCTTTCCTGATTAAGTATCCTGCTGTTTTTTTTATATTTGGTTTACCTTCTACTGCTTACCTAGAGCAAGCTTTAACTGTTTTCATAGTTATTTACTGCATTTTTTGTTATCTGCACTTAAAAGTACATTTTAGTCGAAATTAGTCTAATTCAAGTCGAAAAGTGTTTGTTTGCTGTTTAATTTAATTGTTTGGCTGCTCACTAAAGTGTGCTAACCTGTACTACTGACTTATTGCCTTTTCTGCATTTAGCGCGGAGTTGCCACTAGAGCACCATCAGGCAGTGCCGGTTAAACTATTTCTGGCTCCGTAAAGTCTGCTCTTTATTTTTTCCCTTAGAACTACTCTACTTGTAATCTAAACAGTCTATTCTCTATCTGTAAAGCTCAGCACTTGTTCCTAAAGTATTTTTTAGTCAGGTAAAGCACTTCTATATTATACAAAGTACTTCACTAGCTTAAAACCCCCTTGAGTACCCACTTCCCTATAGGTCCTTTCTGACTCAGTTACACAGAAAACTTTTTCATTTCTTCTAGCATGTCAAAGGGTCAGTTGCTAGCGTCCTCTCCTGCTCAGCTGGTGAATCTGGGAATATTGAGGCAATGTTACAATTGCCTCATGTACACAGACAACCCTCTCCTCCTCCCACAAAACACAAATACATGCGAGAGATGCAACTATATAGCCAAACTGGAGACTGAGCTCTCTCAACTCAGGACTGGCAAAACCAGACAGGAGGAGAAGGTAACCACACACACCATAAACCCAGTCTCACATAGAACTATCACAACTACAAATCAAACACATAAACACACAAAGACATACTGGAGGCACTGATCAAAATCTACCAAAACAGCAGAGGCCTCCAAAGCAGACACCCAAACAACTGCCACCTCATGACATAACACAAGCAACACATAGATCACAAAGTCAGTGTGCAAATCAGTCACAGCCCTTAAGGCCAAACACAATGCCAGGCACACTTGTCATAGGTGACTCCATAGTCAGACACACTGATGTCCCACTCACCAGACTGAACAAGGAGAGGGTCACAGTAAGCTGCCTGTCGGGCGCTAGAATCCGCCACATAACACAAGCACTCAGGTCACTCCACAGCAAGTACAAGTATGACTCAGTCATTGTCCATGCCGGTGTGAATGAGCTGAGACGTACCTCCCTGGACTACATGAAAAGAGACATAGAGGAGCTCTCAGATTATGTAGCCCAGGCTGGTATGACCCTGACCCTGAGCAGTATCCTACCTTCACCAAGAATGATGCCACAATACAGAGACAAAATGATCAGTTTTAATAATTGGCTTAATTTCTGGTGTCATTCTAAGTGGATCCAATGTCTGTCTACCTGGAATGACATGCTTGACAAGCCACGCTGCTTCGCAAGGGATGGCTTGCACCTGTCACCCCTGGGTCTCTGGATATTGGCAAAGGCTCTTGCCACCCCCATAGTGCCTTTTTTAGACAAGGCTAAAATTCTAAACCCATCGCCCTAGAAAACAATAATGGAAAAAAACTAAGGGTAATGCTGCTCAATGCCAGAAGTCTAAATCTCAAGATGCACACCATCGAAGCCCTCCTCAGTATGGAGAACATCGATGTCTGTGCTGTGAATGAAACCTGGTTCAAGGCTCCTGAGAGCACCCCGGCACTATCAGGTTTTACCTCATATCATGCGTTCCGGCCCCAAAACCCGGACCGTACCACAAAAGGAGGGGGTGTATCCATATTCATCAAGGATACCCACACCTCCAGGCTGGTGGCAACTCATGAAGCATCAGAGACCATTCAGGTGCAATTAACCATAGGCAAAACTGCTCTACAGTTTGTAGCATGTTACAGGCCACCCTCTCAAACTCAGGAACCCCACACAGCCTTCCTGAAGACACTGGAGAGTATAAATGTCTCTCCAAACACCATCATATTGGGTGACTTCAACTACCCAAACATAGACTGGGAACATTACTCAAGCCCCAATACCCTAGCCCAAAGGTTCCTGGAGTTCATAAACTCAAATGCTATGGAACAACTTGTCACCATTCCCACAAGAGGTGAAAATATACTAGACCTGATCATCACAAACATGGGGACAAAATGCTCCACACCGGAACTATATCCATCATTGGTGAGATCAGACCATAAACTAATCTCACTGGAGATCCACATCCCGCGCCCACCCCCAACAAAAAAGACCACAGTGAAGAACTTCTCAAAAGCCAACTTCACACTTCTTAAGACTGGTGTGGTATCCTTCAAGGCCCCTGAGCCATTGGAAACCACAACCCACGCTGCTGAATCCCTTACAAATGCTTTCTACGACCACCTCCAGGATTGCATGGATCAAGCAATCTCAAATAAAATCAAGACCCTTTCCACCAAAGGCAAGCGCCCGATCTGGTGGACCACAGCCATAAACAAACTTTACAACAAGAGGAGAAAGCTACTACAAGATAGAGCAAAATCCCTAAAAGGGAAGACATCTCTGATCAATACTAGTAAAAAACTACGATCACTCATAAAATCATCCAAGGCCAACTTTGAGAGAAAAAAAGCCAAGGACTCAAAAGACAATCATAAGGCCTTCTTTAGCTATGTTAGAAATCTGGGTGGAAACTCCCAGATATGCTCAGAATTAGTCCAAAACGATACAAAAATCGCTGAACCCACAGACATTGCAAACATACTGGCAGACAGGTTCAGTGCAAATGTTTCCCCTCCCTCCCCCCCAAAAGGAAAAATATCTATCCCAGCAGAGTGTAGCCTCCCAATCATCTCAAATGCCCAGGTGAGAGCTGCTCTCTAAAGCTAAAAACACAGCATCAATGGGACCAGATGGTGTCCCCGGCTGTGTGCTACACGAACTCAATGAGGAACTAAACCCACACATAAGGCTGCTGTTTAATCTTAGCCTTACCACAGGATATGTACCCAAAGAGTGGCGTACGGCAACTGTGGTCCCACTCCACAAAGGCGGTGCTTCTACGGACCCTGGTAATTACCGCCCCATAAGCTTAACAAGCCTGGTCTGCAAAGCTATGGAGAGGATCATAATGGAACTCATAAATAAAGACATAGGGGACCTACAGACATTGGATCCTACCCAATTCGGCTTTGTCAAGGGCAGATCATGCCTCTTGAACTTGGTCGACTTTTGAAACAGTCACCAAGGCCATTGATGAGGGTAAGGCAGTTCACACAGCCTACCTTGACCTTGCAAAAGCTTTCGACACAATACCCCACTCGGGTATCATAGAAAAGCTCACCAGCTTAAATGTAAACCCATATGTCACAAGATGGGTTGCAAACTGGCTCAAGGACAGAACCCACAGGGTTAGAGTTGCTGGTGCCATGTCAGACTCAAGCGGTCACAAGCGGTGTCCCACAGCACTCAGTCCTGGGCCCCCTCTTGTTCGGCATCTACTTTTCAGAAGTGCAGGCAAACATAGGAGGATTGTGGCTGACAAAGTTTGCAGATGACTGCAAACTGGGCGCCATAGTTGAAAATCCATCAGACACAGATATCCTTCAGAGAGGTCTCATAGAAACGGATAACTGGTGCCAGAGACATGGCCTTAAGCTAAACACCAAAAAATGTATAGTCATACCCTTTGGTAAAAACAAGGTAACCCCAAGTTACCACATAGGTGGCAATCCATTAAGCACAGAAGAGGTTATCAGGGACCTGGGGACCCAAGTTGACGGTAACCTTTCTTTTGACACTCACATTGCCAAAGTGGTTAGGAGGACCTTCTACATTGCTCACCTAATAATGAAGGGATTCACATCCAGATCAAGGGAGATCATTGTTCCCCTGTACTCTTCACTTATCAGACCAATGATTGAGTACAATGCCCCATTCAGAATGTATCTTACCCGACACCTGCAGCAATTGGAAAGACCCCAAAAGTTCCTCACCAAAAGGATAAAGGGGCTCAAAAATATGCCATATGCTGCCCAGCTGAAGAAACTCCAGCTCTATTCAGTCGCATACCGTCTGCTCAGAGGTGACCTGTGCCTGACATACAAGGCCATGTCCAACCCCGAATTAATGGACATGCTCCACCTCAAAAAATCCAAATCCACCAGAGCCACAAGAGCAAGAGACTTAAACCTCAACACGGATATAAATAGGATGTGCTGGAGGGACAGATTCATCACCCAGAGACTCCCTATGCTGTGGAACAGAATCCCGGTCCATGTGAGACAGAGCACCTCACTGGCTCTGTTCAAGAGGAATCTTGACCAGTGGATGGGAGATCGTAGGTTTACCCCGAGGATCATCTCTGTATCACTGCTGGACAGAGGCATGGCAAACTAATGGGTATAGTATTCTTCAACCTAAGGGGTGGTGAAAGCCACACAACTCTGGCTAGGCTTATGAATGCCCTAGGGCAGATAGCCTAGTATGAACCTATGAACCTATAATGGGTTCAGGATAGCCCCTCTCCAAAAATAATTTGTGTATGTAATCTAGTTCATTAATCAAATCACTGTATTTAGTTGTCATCCGGACCACCCTGACCATTTGTCCCTTAACTATGTTCTTCTTCTGTAATGGGGGATGATTACTAGAATAATAAAGGTAAGAGTTCAAAAAACATGCTTTTCTATATATACTTGATACAAATGTTTTATTTATATAATTCTTCTTGATGGTAAAGTCCAAGAAGTGTATTTCATCCAAGGTGAATTCATGTGTAAATTGCAAAAAAGAAGTAGAACCATTGAAATAGTCTAAGGCTTTTAGAACCTCATCATGTGTACCTTTCCACACTATCAATATGTCGTCCAAATAATGGTAATCTTTAACTATATTGGCCCCAAAAGTAGAATTAAAAACAAAATGTTGTTCCCAAAATAACATGATAATGTTGGCAAAAATGGGGGGTGCAAGCTGCCCCCATTGCCACATGGTCTAACTGTTTATAAATATCATCTTGGAAGCAAATAAAGTTGTTTTTAAGACCAGTTCTATATTTTCCAGTACCAATCTAAACTCATTGTTGGTCAAAGATTTGAATTCAGTTAGCATGTATTTGAACCATCCCAGTCCAATACCATGCAGAATTACAGAAAAAAGATCTTTCACGTCAATAGTCATGAACGAATAATCAGATTGAAAAGACAATTGGTTTAGTTTCTTTAATAAATACTCCAAAAACAGAACCGCTGCAAATAACTCACTAAACACCAAAACCAAGCAGCAACACCAGTCCGGAATCCACCACAGCGTAGAGAATGCGAACTCACGATAAGGTAACAAAAACCACAGTTTATTAACGTGCAAACAAATAGTATATATCACACACGTTTTCGTCATACAACTCAACTTCCTCAGATAAAAACACATGACAGACTGATGTTTAAATAATACCCACACATCAATAGTCAATCAATCAATTGTATAATAATGCAATTAATCAAATACCTGAAAATTTGTATATTAAAACACTATTTTGAAATCTAATTGTAAAATATATACATATACATATTGCCAACAATAAAATAACATACAAAAGCTAATGTCAAATGCTTTTACTCTCATATTGCCACCACATATAGTGTTACTATATGTTTTTTCTTTAAAAAGTTTTGTATACCAAATAATATAAGTTAACAAATAAATAAAATGAATAAAATATATAAAAACCTTAGTAAAAAACATACAGTTTCGAATAAGAGAAACATAGAAATGTTCCACAATTTATATATACTTTAAGCTTGATTAAATACAGCTGGCTTTAAGCTTCAAATAAGGTACAATAGAAATGGATTCATTTAGCCCAGGAGCTTTAGTAGCTTCCAAAAGGATCTGCCAATAGGTTTCCCTGTGTGCTAGTCTGGCCTCCCAGGGTCCACCCCTTATGTCCTTAGGGACCATTTCTACTACAAAAAACAAAAATTTTGCTCCCTCACACTCAGTGGTATGTTTGAATAATGCATTTTTAATATTGGATTTGGCTATATCATATAGGTGCTCATATATGCGCCTTTTTAGTTGTCGCTCAGTTTTTCCGATGTAAAACGCCGGGCATGTTTGACATATAGCCAAATAAACTAATCCACTGGACGTACAATTGTAGTACCCTGTGGCCTTGATGTCACTACTTCGGCTCTCCAGATATAAATGGCTATCCTGAACTAAATGTTTACAGGATGAGCAACGCCCACATTTGTATGTGCCCATTTTCTTTCGTGAAGTCTGGAATGCATACTCTTGCTGTTCCAATGCCCTTTTCATATTTAATCCTCTTCTATATATAGTTTTCATCTCCCTTGCCTTAAATATATTTAAATCTGTAAATTCCTGAAACATTGACCATTCTCTCTCTACTATATTCCTAATGTGGGTGGCATTAGCACTAAAATCAGTTATAAAAGTAAAATTACCAGAGAACATCCCTACTGTGTTCTTATGGGAACAACCATCGGCCCCTCCGCTCGTTCTTCCCAAAATGGGACTAAATCTAGTATCACGTGCTGCCATAACCTCATCCTGTACTGATAGTACCAATTCAATAGGATAGCCTCTTTCCAAAAATAAAGATCTTAAAATGCCGCATTCTAGTCTAAAGTCCTCGTCCGAGGAGGTCATTCGTGAAATACGAACAAACTGGCCCTTAAGAATTCCTCTTTTTGAAAGCGTGGATGGGAACTCAAGTAATGCAAATAACCATTAGAAAATGTAGGCTTTCTATAAATACAGGATTTTACCCCTTCTCCTTCTTTAGTGAGGGTCACATCTAAATAATTTACACTATCATATGTTATTTGGTGAGTAAATTTTAAGAAGGTCGTGGTAGTATGTATATACTTAATAAACTTTTCAATACCTTCCACAGGTCCATTCCAAAAAATACATATGTCATCCAGAAATCTGCAATAAAAGTTCCAATTGTTGGAAAAGGAACAATTCATAACAAATTTCTTCTCCCATATGTACATAATAATATCCGCGTAGGTTGGGGCACAATTTGCCCCCATGGAGACCCCCGAAGTCTGTTGAAAATACTCGCCAGCAAAGAAAACAAAATTATTTTTCAAAACCAGTCCTAATAGTTCAGTAACTGCATGGACATCGTTGTTAGTAATGTGTGGGCACTCCCACAATGCTTCCTCCACCCATTCCAGTCCTATATCACTAGGAATAACTGAAAAGAGATCGGCAACGTCAATTGTTAGGAATTTCTTTAATAAATCCCAAGAATCAATTAAAATATGTGTATAGAGTTTGTAAAAAGGTTTTAATTTTGTATCTATATAGGTAGCTAAAGGTTGTGTTTTAGAACCCTCAGAGGTCTCTATAGGTCTCAGTGGGGGATCCTCTATACTTTTATGAATCTTGGGAATACCAGACATGGTCAATAGAAATGGTTTGTCTACTTTAAAGAATCTATAAAGTTTTTCATCAATTAAACCCTGCATAAAATTGTCTTATATGATCATGTCAATCTTATGATAAGCAATATTAAGTTCATTCTTGGAAATGATGGTGTATCTACCATGCCCGTTTAAAATTTCCATCATTTTTGTTGTATATAACCAGTTGTTCATTAATACAACCCTACCCCCTTTATCAGGTTTCATAATCCTGATATCCGGATGTTTGTGTTTAATTTCATCCAAAACTAGTTTTTCTTCTGTGGTAAGGTTTGATTTAACAAATGGGTGTCTATTATGAATCAATGTTTTCACCTCATTAATTACCACATTTTCAAAATTATCAATATCACTCTGTAGGGGGGGGGTTGTATATATTTCTCCTTGATAGAACATCTATATGTCTGCTAATAGTAGTCACATTGTCACCATCAGAAACACTGTTCAAACTGGCCAAAAATTCTAGATTTAATTTTCTAGTGAATAATTTTATATCCAAAATTAGTTCTGCCATGTCTATCTTCCTAGTTGGCACAAAAGTAAATCCCTTTTTGAATAAAGAAAAGTGCCTATCTTCAACATTCATATCAGTATAGTTGTAAATAAAAAATTCACTATCAGGCTGTCTAACCATAATGTTATTTCTGTGAGATTTTATAGTATAAATAGCATTGTTGAATTCCTCATTATTGTCATTTAAATTAAACGAAGTGTCTAAAATCGTTGAACATATTTTGGTACAAGTGTTAAATACATTGTTAAATTCCCTATCATCTTGGTCCATGTGATGTTCATTAACCAAACTGTTTTGGTTAATAAGAGCCAACTCATTATTATTAATAGTGTCAAGGGTAACATCACTGTTAATAATAGTGTTGTTATTTGTAACAGTGCATTCCCTTATTATCTCAGAGCATATTGGTTGGTAACCTGTGCATATGTCGGATGTGGATGTAATTTCCATAATCTTTCGGACCTTCTCGGTCCCTCTGGTTCTAAAGGGACATCAGTCTCTTTATCTGTGTTCCCCCTATGATAGTTATCGATGACTATATATAACTGGTTATATACAACAAAAATGATGGAAATTTTAAACGGGCATAGTAGATACACCATCATTTCCAAGAATGAACTTAATATTGCTTATCATAAGATTGACATGATCATAGAAGACAATTTTATGCAGGGTATAATTGATGAAAAACTTTATAGATTCTTTAAAGTAGACAAACCATTTCTATCGACCATGTTTGGTATTCCCAAGATTCATAAAAGTATAGAGGATCCCCCATTAAGACCTATAGCGACCTCTGAGGGTTCTAAAACACAACCTTTAGCTACCTATATAGATACAAAATTAAAACCTTTTTACAAACTCTATACACATATTTTAATTGATTCTGGGATTTATTAAAGAAACTAAACCAATTGTCTTTTCAATCTGATTATTCGTTCATGACTATTGACGTGAAATATCTTTTTTCTGTAATTCTGCATGGTATTGGACTGGAATGGTTCAATATATTGTTCCCAATATGGCTTTAGATACACCGTTTCTTATTATGACATACAATTCTAATGCTAAACTAATAAGAAAAGCTATTAACAAAACATGGGACATTTTTAAAAGTATGCCCAACACCTTGAACATATTTGTTAGACATCTATGTTACAGGTTTAGAAGGGGACCAAATCTCAAAACCATCTTTGAGAGGAATAAACAGGAGATGGATATTAGGAAAAAAGGTTCTTTTCGATGTGGAAGATGCTCGCAATGTACATTCATAGCCAACACAGAAGAATTAATACTACCCACCATTTCAACTACAATAAAAGGGAAACATTATTGTACTTGTTACACTAGTGGAGTAGTATACTTGGCCTACTGTATTTCATGTTGGGGTTACTATGTGGCAAGACAGAAAGACACTTATGCCAAAGAATTTATGAACACATGTATGATGTCAATAGGAAAAAGGAAACCAATGCCCTTTTTCGCCATACACTAACTTGTAAGGAGGCAAAGTTTTGGATTTTGGAAAAGTTACCTAGAAACAATAGAGGGGGAGAGTGGGAAAACCAGCTTAGTTATAGAGAACTTATTTGGCAACTAAGGCTGGATTCCAACATACCCCCTGGTTTGAATGACCGCATATCACTTCTACCAGCTTTAAAACTAAAAGCAAATAAAATCAAAAGAAAATCATACAACCACAAGAGATGAGTTTTTTCTTAATTAATGTTTTCACTTTTTATTGCTTTATTACTTTTTATTATGATGTCTATGTAATTATAAATAATAATGTGTTACGACATTATTATACACTATTATACTATTATATTGTTATATGATTTCAATCTCATTACTGCAATGAAATATAATAGCAATAAACCTCACTTTTACATTTAATACTTAACATCAATAAATATTCACTTATATTCATGTACACATGTTTTCAAGTTCTATCTGTTTTTGTTTAGTGACATAAACATTTCATTACTAGCAATTTGATTCTACTAGATCTTTACGAATAAATTCCCGTGGGTACTTAGTGGGCTTTAGATATTTTTACCTTAATACACATACATTTTATATAACTTTTTTATACAACAGGCACATGTGTTGAATGTATTTATTAATTTTTTTATAAAAAAATTTTTTTATATGGTTTTTATGTTGTTGGTTTTTTATACCATCAAAACAAAGATACAAATTTATTATATATGGAAAAATTGAATGACACAATAACCATAGTGTTTTTTATTATGTACATTTAAATCTACGTACTCTGTTCCAATGATGTAATTGAATCAACTAATTAATTAATTAATTAATTAATTAATTAATTAATTGTTTATATATATATATATATATATATATATATATATATATATATATAGATATATATATATATATATATATATATATATATATATATATATATATATATGTGGGCTGTTTTAATGGCAGTGTTATTCTGATGAAGTTTCCGTGTTTTTGGAAATGAAAGGGCTTAATGGAACCACTGCTTTTTGTTAATAAACTTGGTGCTTGTTACTTTTTGGACTGAAGAGTCTGCTTGACACTATTTACTAATTACATCAACGCTTGTGGGACTGCCTTAATTGGGCTCTGTACAACAGGGAATATAGTGTTTTACAAGTTTGGTTTTTCTCCATTTTCCATTGTGTGTTTTTTTATCAGTTACTCAATTTAAGTAAGGGTTATGGGAGGCTGCAGGCACAGCTACACCTCTAATTTATTCTTTGCTTGCAGTTACTGATGTTAGTTATCAATCTTTTTTATTTCATCTATCGTAGACACAGTGTATGTGCTCTCACTGTTCTGACAGAAAGAACTTCATGAAGGTCTGCAGCCTCACCCTGTTTAGATTGTGGATGCAAGTAAGTGGTCCACAGATTTCTGCAGTTCAACTTTGTGTAGACTGGGGATGCAGGACATTGGTGCATGGAATTCTGCACCTCTACCCTATGCAGATTAGTGATGCAGGTAACAGGTGCATGGAAATCAGTATATTTAAGAGGAAGTGCTTGAAACGTGTCTGCTTAGAAGTGCATATGGCTAGGAATCTTATGATTCCAGTAATCATTTGCCTAGTATGTTCCTAAGTTCAACCTTTGGAGACTGGGAGTATAGGTAGGTGAGCAAGGATGTCTGCAGCTTCACCCTGTACTGATTAGTCATGCAGGTAAGTGGTTCATGTACTGTAGGTCTGCAGCTTCACCCTGTACAGATTAGTCATGCAGGTAAGTGATTCATGTAGTGTAGGTCTGTAGCTTTATCCTGTATAGACTGGGGTTACAGTTAAGTGCTGCAAGGAATCCTGCAGTGCCACCCTGTGCAGAATGGAGATGCAGGTAAGTGATGCACAGAAGTCTGCAATTTCACCCGGTGCAGAGTGGGGATGCAGGTAAGTGGTGCATGGAAGTCTTCAGCACAACTTTTTTCAGACTGAGGGCACAGGTAAAAGGTGCATGGAAGTTTGTAACTTTAATCACGTGTAGACTGGGGATGCAAATGTGTGTGCATGTTTGGGTACTGAGAGAGTGTATAAGAGGGTTGTAAATATATGTACATGGTTGTATGATGGATGACTGCTCCTTGAAGTGGTATGTGACTGTTATGCATGGAGAGAGTGTGCACGCAACAGAGTAGCAGGCAAGTTATTTATTTACGGACATTTGATTACCAGAAAAGTCAGACTGGGTAGGTGCCCATTTTATAGTGGAAGCCTAAAGAGAGAAAATACTTACTTTCTATTGTTGACCAGGAAAATTGTGACTAGGTGAAACCCATTTTCAGCACGGGCCCAGAGAGAAAAGCTCCTCATTTAAATTACACATGATGCACATTTATAATTGCAGGGTAAAATAATCTGTAAATAAGCTTATTTACATCATTTTTAAATATTTCTTATATAAGCATGTAGATAAATGCAGATAGATTTAAGGGAAAAGCACAAAATAAACAGTTCAGTTATGACCCCTAAAAGGTTTTGTAGAGAACTGGGAAACAAGGTCGAAGGAATAGAAACACCACCAAAAACAGAAGAAATAGGCACATTTTGGAGAAATATCTATGAAGCCCTATGGAACATAATAAAGATGCTGAATGGATAGAAGAAGTAAAAGAAACAGTAAAAAGTTCAAATGTACAGGATAAAACAATTGGATGAAGTAACCAACAAAGAAACCTGAAACAAAATTAAGAAAAACTCCTAAATGAAAAACCCCAGGCCCAGATGCAGTACCTAACTTCTTGCTAAAAGTATTAGCTTTACAAGAAGAATTAGCCCCGAGTAAGAACTATTTATATGCACAACCTGAACAGACACCAGCCTGGTTAACAGCAGGAAGAATGATACTCCTCCTCAACCTACAAGCCATCCTAAAAACTACAGACCGATAACTTGTCTTCTGATGATGTATAAACTATATACTAGGACTGATGCTGACAGAGTTTATAGTCATTTAGAAGAAAACTCAATCATGGCAGTAGAACAGAGGGGGTAATACAAAAAGTCATATGAAACAAATGATCATTTGTTGCTAAATAGAGTCATAATGGAGAACTTTAAAAATGGGAAGAATCTAAGTATGGCATTGACAGATTGCAAAAAAAAAAAAAAACATTTCAGAGCATCCCACATTCATAGATAAAACAGTGTTTAAAAATGTATAAGATACACCTTAAATGCAGCAATTGCATTACAGTGACCATAAAACATTGACAAACCACTTTGCAACTAAACCATCATAAAGGACAAATTATTATCCCAGGAATAAAACTTCAAAGGGGGATATTCTAGGGTGACTCTTTGTCACTGCTCTTTTGTCTTGCCCTTAACCTAAGCTGTTTACTGAAAAATTAGTTCATGGTTACAGTCTGGCAACCAGACAACAATAAAGTGTAAGGCCTTCTTATCTTCTTTTTGTGGATGCTTTAAAACTGTGCAGTTCATCAAATGAGGAACTGAAAGCACAAGTGCAAGTGTTCAAAACGTTTTCAGATGATATAAGAATGACATTTGGTCTTGATAAATGTGGAATGCATCCTTTAAAGTGGGAAAGCTGCAGCACCAAGAAAACATCACTCTGAGACAGGAATGTGGAATAATTTTCCCTTAGCAGCACATGTGTGATGACCTAGTAGTACTCATCTTAGACCTTTTCACCCTTTACCCCCTTAGCTCTCTCTGGTCTCGCCATCAGATTCTGACAAATATGGACGAACAGTT
This sequence comes from Protopterus annectens, assembly GCF_019279795.1. NCBI lineage: Eukaryota > Metazoa > Chordata > Ceratodontiformes > Protopteridae > Protopterus > Protopterus annectens. Next base: position 1,762,007,998 of record NC_056729.1, on the reverse strand, counting down.
TCCTACAGTTTCTCCTGCCAGTCTGGTTGACATGGGCACCCTGAGGCAGTGTAGCAACTGTCTCATGTACATGGACAACTCTCTACTAATGCTATCTAGGAACACAAGTTGTGAGAGATGCAATTACATTAGGAACATAGAGTCTATGCTCTCTTCCTCACAAGCCAGTATATCTGGCACTGAGAAGGTTGTTAGCACAAGCAGCACACCTCAAAACTACCCACACCTACATAACACACACCCACTTATGCAGAGGTCCTCAACAAAAGCGTACCCAAACAACAGAGACCTTCGAGGCAAAAACACACACAAACTCCACAGCCCACCACACCACACATCACACACAGTCCACACACCTGTGTTTCACAACTCCTAAGGCCTAACCATAAACCCAACATATTAGTTATAGGAGACTCCATTGTGAAACATTCAGATGTGCCCCTCACCAGGCTGGACAAGGAGAAAGTCACCTTTAGTTTGCCAGGTGCCAGAATCCATCATATCACACATGCATTCAAGTCTCTCAACAACAGGTACTGTTATGACTCTGTCATAGTCCATGTTGGCGTTAATGGCTTGAGATGGACCTCCCTGGACTATATGAAGAATGACATGATCAAGCTAACTGAATCTGTGTCCCAGGCATGTATGTCCCTAGCCATAAGCAGCATTATACCATCAGCCAGAATGATACCTCAATACAACAAGAAAATGACTGACTTTAACAATTGGTTTAGTTTCTGCCGTCATTCCAAGGGGATCCAGTACCTGACAGCCTGGGAAGACATGACTGACTGACCATAATGTTTTGCCAAAGATGGTCTGCATTTGTCTCCCTTGGGCTTCAGGCTTCTGCCAAAGGCCATTGCCTCCCCATAGTGCTTTTATTTGGCAATGCCATGAGGTCAAAACTACCAACATAAAAATTCATCAAAACGGAAATTAAAGGCCATGCTACTAAACGCTAGGAGTCTAAACATAAAACTGCACTCATTGCAAGCATTCATAAACCTGGAAGATGCTGACATTTGCGCAGCAATAGAAACTTGGTTCAAAGCTGCGGAGAGCACCCCAGCCATATCAGGTTACTCATCCTATCATACATTCAGACCCCAAATCATGGTCAGCAAAGCAAAAAGAGGTGAGTCACACAGTATGATGCACAGAAAATACTCCAGGTGCAATTAACTGTTGACAAGACCACTATTCAAGTCATAGCTAGTTACAGGCCCCCAACTTTGACTCAAGATGCCCGCTCCACCTATCTGGACCTCTTCAAATCAATTAAGATTCAACCCTTTACCCTGATCCTGGGTGACTTTAACTATCTGACCATATATTGGAAGAATTGCTCATGCCAGAGCACAAATGCCCAGAGATTGCTTGATTTCGTCAGTGCAAATGCTTTGGACCAGCTGGTCACAACTCTCACAAGAGGTGATAATATCTTGGACTTGGTATTAACCAACATGAGTAACCACTGCAGAATCCCTACAGTGTAATCATAAGATCTGACCACAACACAGTTACTTTTGAAGTCGCCATCTCTGCCTGACCCCCCCTCCAGCTAGGGTCAAACATAAACACTTCTCCAAAGCTGATTACACCATCCTGAGGGAAGGTACAAACAGCTTCACAGCCCCCTTCTCCTCCATAGGAACTGCAGAAATGTCCAAACCTGCACCAAAGTGTATGCCAGGTTATAAACCAATTTGCTATTCATGTTCTAACTTACAGTTTTGGAGTGACTGACTGGCTTTAAAGGGTGTAATGGATCAGTAGGTCAGGAAAATGATGCATGCTTGTCAAATTATATATAAAAATCAGTGTTCATAGGTAGGTACTAGGCTGTTGGCCCTAGGGCCTATATAAGCCTAGCCAAATGGTACCCTGGCTTTTACCACCCAAGAAAATTATTTTCCTGTGCCCCTGTCAAGCAGAGTCACAGAAGTGATCCCCGGGGTGAATTTCCTATCTCCCATCCAATCATCAAGATTTTTCATGAAGAGTGCTAATGAGGAACTTTGTTTGATATAGATAGGTAGTTTGTTCCAGAGTATGGGAAGTCTCTAGGACAGGAATCTATCCCTCCAGCATTTTCTGTTTATTGTGGTGACAAGGTTTAGGTCCCTAGAGCGTGTAGCTTGGAGGGATTAGGATTTCTTTAAGTGGAGCATGTCCAACAGCTCTGGGTTTGACATAGCTTTGTATGTTAGGCAGAGATCGCCTCTGAGTAGGTGATATGCGACAGACTAAAGCTGGAGTTTTTTGGAACGGTCTGCATAGGGCATCTGTTTGAGGCCAGTAATCCTCTTTGTGAGGTATTTCTGCGTCCTTTCCAGTTGCTGTAGATGTCTTATGAGGTACAAACCAAAAGGGGCGTTGTACTCTATAATGGGTCTAATGAGTGATGAGTAGAGGGGAACAATGATCTCTTTTTTCCTGGATGAGAAACCTTTTGTGATGAGGTGTGCCATGTAGAAGGATTTCCTGACCACTGTGGTGATGTGATTACCAAAGGAGAGACTACTGTCCACCTGTGTCCCAAGGTCTCTTATCACACTTTCGGTGTTAAGTAGACTACCGCCTATGTGGTAGTTCATGGGTACAGAGTTTTTAACAAAAGGGATGACACTGCACTTTTTGGCATTGAGCTTGAGGCCATGGCTTTGAAACCAGCCATCTGTCTCAGTGAGACCCTTTTGTAGGATGTCCACATCACTAGGAGTTTTGATTTTGGCTCCTAGTTTTTAGTCATCTGCAAACTTTGTTAGCCAAAGACCTTCTTTTTTAGCCTGTCCTTCAGAGAAGTAGATACAAAACAGGAGAGGACCTAGGACTGAACCCTGTGGTACTCCACTTGTTGCTGGTCTGAAGTTGGATTTAGAGTCTGCTACATTCACAGTGTGGGTTCTGTCAGTGAGTCAGTTGGCAACCCATCTTATGACATAGGGATTTATACCTAGTTTAGTGAGTTTATCTATAATTCCAGAGTGAGGGATGGTGTCGAAAGCCTTGGCAAGATCTAGATAGGCTGTGTGAACCACCTTATCCTCATCTACGGCTTTGGTGACTGCTTCAAAGAAGTCTAACAGGTTTAGCAGACATGATCTGCCTTTTATAAACCTGAACTGGGTAGGGGCCAGAGTTTGGAGATTACCAATGTCATTGTTTATAAGTTCCATGATGATACGTTCCAGCTCATCAGGCTAATGGGGCGGTAGTTCCCGGGGTCCGTGGTGGCTCCCCCTTTGTGGACTGGGATAACCGTTGCTGTGCACCATTCAGTGGGCACAAAGCCTGAGGTGAGGCTATGAGTGAACATGGTACTTAGGTGGGGTGCCAGTTCATTCTGTAGTTCATGTAGAACCCAGCCTGGGATGTTGTCAGGTCCCATGAATGCTGTGTTCTTGGCTTTGGAGACTGTGTTTTTTACCTGTGCAGCCGTGACTACAGGAACTTTGCATTCTTCCGGTATAGAGATGGGCCCTTTAGGGGGTGAGAGAGGGGTAAAGTTAGCACTGAACCTATCTACCAGGATGTTGGCAATATCAGTTGGTTCTGTATATTTAGTGCCATTGTGCTGTAACTCAGAGCAGATCTAAATGTTGCCATTGAGATTCTTGACATAGCTATAGAATGCTTTGTGGTTGTCTTTAGAATGAGTGGTGATTTTCTTTTCGTAACTAGCTTTGGAGAATTTTATGAGGGATCTCAGCTTCTTACTGAGGCTGACCACAAAGTTCCTCCAATCATGGGATTTTACTCTTTTTTGCAACAGTTTCTTTCTTCTGTTGTAGAGTTTGTTTATGGCAGGGGACCTACAGATTGGCTTCCTTTTTTTGGAGGATAGCATCTTGGTTCTGTTAGGGATTGCATGATCCTTACACTCGTGTAAGTGCTTAAAAAGTGCATTTGTATAGGATTCAGCAGTCATACCTCTATTGTCTGTCAGCTTGGGTGTCGTGAAGTTTGCCACTTCTGTCTTAAGAAGCGTGAAGTTGGCTTTGGAGAAATTTTTACGGTGGTTTCCCTAATGGGGTGTGGGGGGGGTGGGATGTGGATGTCTAGGATGATTAGCTTGTGGTTGGATCCGACCAACGAGGAATTGACCTCTAGTGTGGAACACCAGTCGCCATGGTGGTAATGACCAGGTCTAGGATATTGCTGCCCCTGGTGGGGGTGTGGATAAGTTGATCCAAGGTGTTGGAATTTATGAATTCCAGAAAAATTGAGCACAAGAGTTGGTACATGAGTAGTTTTCCCAGTTAATGGTGGGGTAGTTGAAATCGACCATTATTAGGGTGTTAGGTTGTACCCTAATATTTTCCAGTGTATCAAGAAATGAGGAGTGGGAATCCTGGGGCATGGTGGGAAATCTGTAACAAACTATAATTTGGATTGCGGTCTTGCACATAGTTAGTTGCACTTGGATAATCTCAGATGCATTATGCTGAGCAACTAGCCTGGAGGTGTGGATATCCTTAATGAATATGGACACACCTACGCCTTTAGTGTTTCGGTCCAGGTTAGGTGGCCGAAAGGTGTGGTATGAATTATAGCCTGGTAATGCAGGGGTACTCTCCGGAGCATTGAACCAAGTCTCTGTCACTGCACAGATGTCGATGTTCTCGATGTTATAACAAAATTATATATTCCTTAATATGAAGGAGATATGGGCTTCCTCGAAACTGATTACATGTACTGTATAGGTCTGCAATTGTAGGACTGCATACATATCTGCTGACCTCACAAGACCCAAATGTAGTGAAAGTTTTAAAACACAAGGAGAATAAATCTAAGATGAGTTCCCTCCTTTGTTTAACAGAGGCATAACAGTGTCAAGCAGGAATGGAAATCAAACCAGAAATAGATGAGTCAGGCAGCAACTGAAAGTGCCAAAAACAAAAGAAACAATATAAGGTGAATAATCAGATGAGAAGGCAAGAAATGTGAAAAAGCATGAATATAGTTGTAAATACGGAAAACACAATGAACAACTTCATGTTGTCCAGGATGGGTCTATGTTATTTATTCGAAGTTTCAAAACTTCGAACCTCATATGTTTGACAACATATGAGCAAAGTTTGAAACATCAAAAATATAATAAAAAAACAAACAAAAAAAAACTTACCTACATGCTCTGAGCAGGGGGGCAAGCCCCCCTGCACACCCCACAACCCCCCCTACTTAAATATACCAACTCCAAGATTGCACGTCAGTGCAGAAAAGGGAAATTTTCCCATTCTGCCCAATATGGAGCCATTGCTTTTCATCTTTGAACTTTTTAAAGTTCGATCATATGGTGTCGACCATTTAAACTTTAAAACGTTTAACAGTTAATATATTTATAGCATGATGGATACAGGGAAATGATCAAACTGGGATGTTGTTGATGTTAGTAATAATTTACAGACAGACAAGTAGTAATGTAGCTTACCAACTGATGACATGAGAGATATGAAAGGAGAAACAGAAATAAGCAGGAGGATAAATGGACAAAGGAGGACTTGTAGTTAGTGAAACAGGTGATAATTCAGTAAAGGTATTCTAAAAAAAAATATTAAGTAAGCTACTACAATTTTCATTTTCACACTATGTGATGGGACTACAATTAACTATTTAACAAAGCTGTATGAGAAGTGTAGCAAATTAAAAATACACCTGAATAAACCAGAGTGTCTTGTACCTTTTCTCCATAAACTGGTATGCCTACAGCTCTCTGAATAAATATGTACAGTGCTTCCGTGTATTTTATTATTACCAACTTTCCCAGTCAAGCCCCCCCCCCAGGAGCACCATCATACTCAGTCTTATCCTTACAAATACAATCTCTATCCACTGTCATACCCTCAGGTAAAACAAGATCACCTTGCTGTGTCATTCGTCATACAATACCACAACAGGTCAACAGCCAACCCAACCATATTTAGAGAATTCTCCAAGACCAGACTCCCTGCAGGGGAAGAAAACTTGGGACAGTTCAGCACTCCTTACCCCTAGATGACACTTTAGCAAATACTAATGCATGTACCTAAAGTTTATACTCCCATCTTAGCGCTTGCATGGGGGTTCATTTGAGGTCTGAATGGAGAGATAATACATCAGCAAGCAAAGGAGAGGAGTATTGTTGGAACTGAATCTCACCAAGAGGACATTGATATAGAGATTATATTTTATATGGTATACATGATGGACAGAAGTAGGCTGATTAATAAAGAAGATAGCTGGGTACACAAGACCAGGATAAAAACTCGCCTAATCCTGGTAGGTGCACTGGTGCCAGGAATGGAAAAAAATAACAGTACAGAATCCTCAAGAAACAGAAACATTCCTACAATGGGGCCAGGTCAGGCCCAGGGGGAGTATCCCCCCCACAGCAGAAGGAAGTAGTAGTCCACAAAGACCACAAAAACTATTGAGAGTTATTTATAAATTGTGGATTGTTATTATCATGCAAGAAGCCCAGAATTTCCAGACAGTAGAAATACAAAAAGATTAAAATAGAAATTAGAGGAAAGAAAAATACTTGCAGAAGAAAAAAACTGTCAGAAGCTTGAAATAAAAATTGTGTTCATTAATACAACAGATGAATGAAAAAAACTATATAGACCAAGAAAGCTTAGGCTGTTTGGAAAAAGAAGCAACTGAGAAAGTGCAAAAATATAAAGAGCAAAACCTGGAGATTTTTGAAAGGTACGGAAAAGAAATATGGACAAGGGAAAGAAAGACAGATGTGATGTGGTGCAATATTTGTACAAAAGGAGAAAACCAAATTAATCAATAAGGAAAAGCAGCCCCAAATATATTTGAAGAGAAATACAGGCAAAGGCATCCAGACATGGAAAATTTCACAATAAAAAAATAAGATCATAAAGAGGGAATGTAGAACAGAAGGTTAGTAAAGTAGAAGTTAAAAAAATAGAAGTTGAAGTTATGGAATACTTGCAAAGTGAAGGATTTAGTGTAGAAAGTCTAGCACTGGCTATATCACAGCATGATGAAACAACGAGTTCCCAAGTAAGGCGAACGAGTAGGTGCAGGAGACATCTGAAGAAGAAATGTGGACATGGGAAAGAAAAGAGATTTAATATTGTGCAATATTTATGCAAAGGATAAAAAAATGTATTTACTTATTTATTTATTTGTTGACCGGGAAAGTCCGACTTGTAAAGAGCAGATTTTCAGTGCAGGCCAGGGGAGAAACATTCCAGATGCATGTCTTTTAGAATGTGGGAGGAAACCAGAATACCCAGAGGAAACTGACACAAAACTGATCAATACAAAAAGAGCAGCACCAAAGATATTTGAAGAGAAATAGAAGCAAAGGCATCCGGATAAGAAAGATTTGTCAATGCAAAAAATAAGAAAACAAACAGGAAAAGTAAAAAAAGAGGATTAGTAATGGAAAAGGTAAAGAAATGGAAACTGAGGTTATGGATTACCTGCAAAGTGAAGGATTTAGCGTAGAAAATCTAACTCTGATAACATCAAAACAGGATAGAGCAATGGATCCTCAAATTAAGGAGACACCAGCAAAGCAGGAAACATCTGATCAGCTGCCATATGAAGAGACTTTGGAGCTTTCCACAGGAAACCAGTACAAAAGTCAGTTGGAATTGCACAGCAAGGGAAGGAACCAGAACCTGAAGCAGCTCTGACACTGTCAATGATGTGGAGTGATAGGCCATTTAGTTTCCAT